>NW_022900941.1:28799637-28814521 GCF_012274545.1 Fukomys damarensis | reverse complement strand
GAGCTAAAGGTGTAGGGAAGGTGGGATGGGTAGGGGAAGAGTAAAAAGGGAAAAGAAAAAAATGTGAGAGAATGAAAAGATGAAAATAAAGTGTTTGTAGATGGGGAGGGGAGGAGGGGGTGAAGGGAGGGCAGAGGTAAGGGGAAAAAATGAGAATCAAGACTTGTCATGTAGAGGTATAAGATCCCAACAATGAATGTAACTGTATTGTATCCCAAAATATACCAATAAATTCAATTAAAGCTGAAAAAAAAATAAAAATTAAAAAAATAAGGGGTTGTAAAAACCAAACCAACAAACCATATAGAACAAAGAACAAAGAAAAGTATGATAGAGACCTTATGTGACTCAAAAAGCCTGAAGTATTTATTTACTCAATACAGAAAACGTTTGCTGATATGTGGTTTAAGATCTTCTTCTGCATCTTATATGTTGTGATTTGGTGTAATATATTTAAACTCTGAGACTCTATTTTCTTATTTGGAAAAGAGAGATTATAATATCCACACTACATGACTGTATAGGGACAAGCCAAGATCTTGTGTAGAAGTATGCAGTGTGATTGAAAAATATAGTGACTATCAATTTTTTGACAATATAGCACAATAAAAGACACATTACTCTCTATCTGCCTCAAAATACCCCTCCTTGTTTCAGAAGCACCGTTCTCATCCTTCTTGCCACTTTCCGCAGCAGTTATGGAAGTCCTCTTTTGTGTCTTCATAAGGTAAGATGAAAAATACAAGAATGCTGCTGCCAGGTGCCGTCCAACAGAAAGGCAGCCTTGTAACCGCATGATAGTACATATGTTCTCGTCCGCCTTGTTCACGGAGTCTGCCATCATATGACTTCTGGCTTTTCCCCAAAGTCCCAGTGACCAGGAAAGGTTACTATTTTGAATGGATTTAAAACACTGAGGCAGCCAGGACAGTGCAACTGAAGACACAAAAGAGGACTTCCAGAACTGCTCCAGAAAATAGCATACATGACGGGATAAATATTTGAGTGAGGGGAAGTATTTGAGAGGGCTTAATGGCAATGTATCTTTTACTGTAATACATTTTAAATAATTAAACATTCCTCATATATTTTAATCGTACCATGTATCTAGCAGAATGTTCTGTACACAGTAGGGGCTTGCTAAATGTCACACCCTTCCTTCCTTTCCCTTGTGAGAGTTAAATTAGGTTCTTTTAAGATGTATCTAAATTATTTTTAATATAGTATTGTGCTTTGCAATTAGATGGCCTGGCCTTGCTATTTCCTTGCTGTGCACAAATCTAGGCAGTGATATATGCAAGGTTGTCTGTGTATCACTTTTGATAAGTAGCCTGCTGAAGGGCTTCTCAGTGAAAACTTACCAAAGGGAAGCAGAATATGTGGAAGGCCTGGTGATATTAATCAGCGGTAATTTGGCCATTTGGGGTCCAGGTATGTCTGTCAATTCACGGGGCAGGATGATGAAAACAAAAACGAAGCATTATCTGCTATCTAGGTCAAGTGGACATTTAGGTGAATTAGAAACAAATATGTGGCACAGTTCAGCTTCTCCATGTTCAGCTGCCACAGGATATGAGTGAAGCTAGCTAAGGATGTCAGAGACAGAGGCCACTGTGGGGAGAAATACCCGGAGCACCTGGAGAGAGGGGTGACTAAACGATCAGCACAGGGCAAGCAGAGCTGGGTCAGGCTCTTTGGCAGCTGGCTGGACAGTGCCTTGCTTTGGGGGCGTTAGGCCAGAGCACGTCCTTCAAGAGTAAGGACAGCTTCTTAACAGAAATGGATCATTGTTTATGATCAGAGGGAGCACCTTGAAGAGGAACAATCAGAAAAAAGGCTAGTGACAATGTGTGGGGAGGCATGAAAATCGCATGAATTCTGAAACCAATGTGAATTTTGGAACAGACATTTAAGTCCATATTGATTGGAATGTAGATCCTTGCTCAAAACTTTTTCTCGCCCACATGTGACATTTTATACAGTCCATTTTAATCTCTCCCAAAATTAGCTATTTAAAATTCAAGCCTTTTGGGGCTTTAGGAACTCTTATTGATGTGTAATACACATTTAGACAAGTAAGTCAATTAATTTTTACAAAATGCATGTACTCAATTAATCAACATCTTGATTAAGAAACAGAGTTTCCGGTATTTTAGAAGCCTTTTTCGTACTCTTCCTGTTTCCACCCATCTTTAAGGGCGCCAATTGCTCAGACCTCCAACACAGAAAATTAATATTGCCTCTGTTGTTCTTCATGTAAATACAATATGCGTTCCATTGTTCCACACAGTTGTCGCCATTCATTCCCGTTGCTGTCCAATATTCCACTGCATGAATACAGCACAATTTATTCATTCTATTGTAGCTGGACATTTGGATGGCTTTTACTCTTGAACATCTCAATAACACTACTCCAAACATTCTCTTGTATCTCTTTGGGTGAACATATGCAGGAATTTCTGTTGTTTCATTATAGGATATGCATAAATTAAGCTTTAGTGAATAATATTTTTTTAATGTGGTACATTAATTCAAATTTCATGTTGGTAGATTTTTGAGGAGTAGAGGTAAGTCTTTCTAGGAGTCTATCAGAGTATGATCTGTCAAGGCAATGCTGGAGACCAGATATAGTTGTCCTGATAGTAACTGGATCAGTCCTGCAGCCAAGAGAGATCAGAGAAGCGAGCAGGTGGAAAATGAATGTCTTGTCGGGTATGGAACCGTCAAGCCATTGCCGTGGGTGCACTCTCACTTTGAGACCTTTCCAGAGTGGCTTATTACAGGAATTAGCTTGAGCATTGTATTTTTTGGATGAATGATAGTAAGAGAAATTGAACATAAAATTTCAGATATGATCTATTAATTTTACATGTACTACAATAGTTACTTGGATTTTTTTTTCCTATTTCGATACAGATCAAATATTAGCTACCTGCTTTTGACAGGAAACTACTATCACTGAACCACCTAAATAGATTCTTAAGCTACTTCTTAAATTGTGGAGTGTTTTGCACTATTAACTATAGGATATTTCTGCAAAAGACAAAAACACACTAACATCAATTCTCCAAAATGAATATCACTACTCTGCATTGTAAACATACACTAATAAAAAATTCCCCAGCTTGAGAAAATATGGGACATTATTTAAACCTGAAAGAAATATTGGCTCTTGAAACTACACATGGATTGTTACATATTTGAAGGCTGGAAACATAACTAGCAAGTCATCAGGTAGTCAGCTTCCTGAATTCAGAGTGTCAGGAAGTTACCGGAATAGTTTGGGGTGAGCTTATCTCAAATCAGTTTGATGTCATGTCTTGACCAAATGTCACGTAAGGAGGAAGCAGTAGAAATTGAGACTTCTGAAATTTTAGACTTCTTCCCATGTAGCATTTATGTTAGTAAACCAGAAAAATGGAGAACATTTGAAAAGCAGCATGGTCTAATATATGGACTTTGGAATCATATAGGCCTAGATTAGAAACCAGTTCTGTTACTTATTAGCCAGAGGTGTTTGACCTCAAATAAGTTTGCCTTTACTGTTAAATGCTTTCCCCATCTATAAAGTTGGAATAATAATACTCAACCTGCAAGATTATTGTAAGAATTAAAGGTCTAACCTATGTATTTGCACAAATTCTTAGGCTTTTAGCCTCTCCTTTGTAGGTCGAGTGGTATTGCAATGTGGAGCTACAGCATTTAGATTCATAATTCTCTCTGTGCTCAAAGTCTCCTTTTGTCCTCTTGCTTTCAGCTTTAAAAAAATCACATCAATTACTATATAGGGCTGGAGTTTTCTATTTACTTATCTATATCTCTGACAGACTATAATCTATAAGGAAGCAGCAACCATGCCTGTCTTACTCCCAATGTCTAATTTGAGAACCTGTCATATAGTTGAAAATAATCACTGAGCTCCTTCACCCCCTTTTATGCTTTATTTGAAAGCCTTCATTCTGGTAGTATTATTGATATATGAAAGACAGGTCAACAATTCAATGGACCCTTGGAAAATTTAGAAAAGTGGCAAAGCTAAACAGGATGAGAATAAAGACTAAAAACAAACCAAGTTGGCACAAGAAAGGGAATAATTATGTAGGTACAAGGGAAGTAGAAACATGCCTGAATGTGAGTCAGCAGCCTGGTGCTGTTATTAAAAGTGTGAACATGATCTAGGATGTATTAATAGATGTATGACATGCAGAAGCCATGGAGTAATCTGCTTATTTTGACTCGGCATTGCCTGAGCCCTTATTGAAGAGCAGTACATTTTTTTGGGGCTCCGTGTTTATTAGAAGTTGCAGAGAAACTGAAGAGGGTCCAGACAATAGTCACAAAAATAGCCAAAGACATCAAACATTATCTTCTATGAGTAAAGTTTAAATCTTTTGTGATATTTTACATTGGAGGAGAAATGAGAATACAAAATAAGCATAGACTGTGTTGTGCTTTTCAGGATCTTGTGTAAATATATGTGAAGAATAGAAGATGGTGCCATTAGGTCATAGGATTGGAAGTGTTCATGAGACAGATTTGGTGTATTCTTCCTGCAGAAAGCTGAATTCCTGAGCTTTTAAAAAATAATTTTTAACCCTTCCCAGAAGATTGCACATTCTTGCATTGTAGAGTATCATCACTCAAGAAGCCAAGTGATTCGTTTAAGTCCTGATCTCTTCCACTTTTTTTTTTGGAACCGGGGATTGAACTCGGGTCCTTGCGCTTGTGAGGCAGGTGGTGGAACCACTGAGCTAAATCCCCAGCCCCAGATCTCTTCCACTTTGATTTTTTGACAGTATTCTCTGGTTTGGGTACGTTATTGAAATGGTGACTTTGAATGTACTTTAATGAACTTCTTTTTCTTTCTTCTTTATTAACATATACTTATTATACAAGTTAATGACCTTCATGGTAACATTTCCATGCATGGATCATGCATTGGTCCTACCAGCGTTCCCTTCCTCTATCTTCTCCTTCCTTCCCCCTGGTCCATCCTCCTTCCCAATGATCTTGCTCTAGCCAACATAGGTGCTGTCTCATGTTCTACCTCTTTATCTCTCCTGCTCTTGGTTTTGTCACGAGAGGAAACTTGCAGTGCTTATTTCTTAACTTTATGTCAGACTTATTTCACTGAACATAATGTTCTCCAGTTCCACCCATTTTCCTGTGGTTGAATAATACTTTGTTGTGTGTATATATGCCATGTTTTCTTTATCTTATCCACTCATCTGTAGAAAAGCAGCTAGCATGATTTCATATCTGAGCTTTTGTGAATAGTGGCACAGCAGACATGAGTATGTATGCAGATTCTTCTTTTGTGTACTAGTTTCATTTTTTTCAATGTATACCCAAGATAGTATAGCTGGATCATATGATCAATCTATTTTTTGATTTTTAAAGGATATACTAACTTTTTAATGTATCTGAAATGATTAGTCATTTCCTTCCTATTATTTATCTCTTCATTAGCTTACATTTTTTGTCTTAAATATTCTTGTAGTTCCCTTCTGAACTTTCTCACTGATATCCCTGTTCCGTAAGCATGAGACTAACGATTTGAACAAGATAGTATCTAAAGGTGTTTGACTTGCTAAAACAGCAACAATAGCCAAACTCACCTTCAATTTGGATTACTTATCCCTCTCATTTAATAAACACTCATTTCTAGTTACTTCTTTATTTTACTGATATTTCCAGCTAATATCTTATCCCTAAAGAAGCTGCCTATTTTATTTTACCTACTTTTTGTTTTATGGGAATATTTTTTATGTATTGAAAGCAATTTTGAATTCTCTTTCACCATCGTCATACTTTTTGTGATAGAGTACTGGCTTCTTGCTCATGTGTGGTCTGAACAGCCTGATAGGAAGAGCCCCGGTACTGACTCTTGTGGAGCTTATGGAAAGCAGCCTTTCAATCTGGAACAGAGGCAGCAACAAGCCTTCTGCAGAACAGTCTTTATTTCAGGTGTCTTAGCCCAATAGATTTGAGGTTGTCAGTAGACAAATGAAGTGCATGAAATAATTGTATTTTCATCATCATGAGAAGTTATCTTTCATTTTGTGTTTATGTGGGCTAATAATCTAGAATCTGGCTCAATCTATGCTCCTCAAAAAGTTAGGAGGAATACAGCTTAATATAGTAATTATTGCTTAAAGGAGTTGCTTAATTTTAGTTCCCTGTTTATGTGTTCATTTTAAAAACATCAGGTTAGATTAGTACAGACGTTGGCAATAATAATGTTCAAGGTGGTATTAGGTCATTAGTGAATATATATATATATATATATATATACATACATATATATATGTAAATAATTGCCATTGTTTATTTTAAAATATTTATTATTTGCTGTGTATGGCTAGGTGCTTGGGATAGAGGTGAACAAATGTCTGTCCATACTACATCATATAGTAGATGAATGCTTAACATAAACAATAAGACAGTGAAATATATGTCCGTAAATGTATATACAAAGTGAAATGAAGGAACTTCCACCAAGGCAGTGTGGTAGACTGGTTACTTCAACAGGCCTTCTTGCTATGATTTAGCTAGGTGCCAGATAAGTCAGAGATAAGTTACAAAAAAAAGGGGGGATATAGAGATGAATGATTCAATATAATTCTAATTAGACTTTAAGAGGGAAGATGAGAGAATGTAGGAAATGAAATAGTTGAAATAATAATAGTTGAAGATTTCTAGAATTGCTAAAAGATGTAAATCACAAGACACAGGAAACACAATGAAAAAACAAAGAAGAGGAAAGAAATACATGCGTCTACACCTAGACACCTTGTAGGGAGACTGTAAAGCACCAAATGCAAAGTTTTAAGGCAACCAGAGAGAAAGAACAGATTTGTTAAAGCAGAGCAATTAGGCTTATGTTAAATTTTCAAAAATGAAAACTCAATAAACTGTAATGTCTACTATGGACTGAGAAAATGATATCCAATTGTCTTAGTTACTTTCTCATTGTTAAAACACAGTATCTAACATCTGCAAATTAAAGGAGGAGAGGAGGTTATTTTGGTTCATAGCTCTTCACAGAGGTTTCAGTCTATAGTTGGCTGGCTCCAAGGCAGAGGGGCGTGGCAGAGGTCTTGGCAGAGGAGAATTGCTCAAAAGCTCAAGGGAGGAGGGAGGGAGATGCTCTACCACCTCCCAGACCACACCTCCAGTGACCCACCTCCTGCAGCCAGGCTTCATCTCCCAACATTTTAGCTATAAACTCATCAGTGGACTAAACCACTGGTGAATATCACATCCTCATGATTCAATCACCTCCCAAAAGCACTTATGAGAGAATAAGGCTTTGGCAGGGGGTGGTATCTAGATATAAACCAATATAATTGTGTAGTTTGCAAAACTATCTTAAAATTGTTTTCAACAATGAAAGAAATTAAAAATATATTTATATTAAAACAAAGACAAAGTTTACCATTGATGGACTTTAACTAATGGAATTAAAAGGTGCACTGAAAATAGTTGATAAAAATTGACAGGGCGAGATTGCAAAAGTACATAATGGTAGGCAAAAATCATAATATGTATCAAGAAGTCCTTATAAAATGTTGGTGATGATGATGATGATAACTGATTTGCAGAGTACAAAGACCTTTTATTTTTGAAAATACTGGACAGTGATATTATGTTGGTCAGGAATGGGTAATGGAATTTACATATAAGGTTAAAGTCCTTATATTTTTCTGAGAAAGGATTAAGATTTGACTAACTTTGGACTTTGTTGATAAGTACACATAATTGCAAAAATAATGAACAAAGCAATAAGAACGGAATGCAAAATTTTTAAACCAGCAAAGGAGGAAAATTTGGAAAGAAATTTAAACTAGAAAACCTTCCAGTAATAGCAGTAATAGTAAATAAGGCAGGGAGATTCAGAAAAAAAGAATAGCTAAGTCTTGAGATTGGGGAGGGTTGGCAGAGGATGTGGTATTTAAGTTGACTTTTCAAACAGAAGGAGATAGAGTTGGGGAAAGTACATTTTGTGCAGAATGAAAAAGAAAGAGCAAAAATATGAACAAATAAGACTGCAAGGGATTTGGGGTGGGGTAGAGCTTTGAGAAATTCATTGTGGCTGGGGTGGTTTCAGGTATCTGGAAAACTAGTCAGGGACTAGTTCACAAAGCAATGTTACATACCACAGTCAGGAGTTGGGCCTGTAGTTTGTGATCCTGGGAGAGAATCCTTGCAAGAAATCCAGGCCTTGTTATCTCTCATGGATTAGAGGCCTAGAGGAAAAGGCAATTACTTATGGGATATCATGGAGGTAAAATCACTGAAACTGAGTAACATGGGAAGAGGAGATGAACCTGATGAGGGAACCAGGCTCATAACTTGGAAGACTGCATATGGTTGTGCCTCTCTTACTGAGAGAGGGGATACAGTAGATCACAGATGGAGCGGAGAGATAGTGAGATTAAAATTAAAATTTTGGAATATAGATACTCATAAGGTCACCCAGATAGAGGTATCTAGTGGAAAATACAGGCACTTTTAAAATTTATGTTTTTCTGCTATGGAATAATGCTTCTCCATAGATCTCTACTCAAGGGCAATAACTTGCAAAGTATTAATAAAATAAGAAATTTAAAAAAATTTAATGGAGTTTATTGGTACATTTTGGGTATACAGTACAATTACATTCATTACTGGGATCCTGTACCTTTACATGACAGGTCTTGGTTCTCAGTTTTTCCCCTTGTCCCTGCCCTCCCTGCCCTCCCTTCACCCCATCCTCCCCTCCCCATTTACAAACATTTAATAAAATAAGAATTTTATTACTCAAATATTCCTGAAGAGGATGAAAGCCTTGGAAAACTTGCCTGACAAAAACAGTTGTAAGATGAAGGGCTTTCTCAGATTTACTTCACAAATACCTGTGGATTATTTCTCCCAACATGTATTTCATGAGTATGTTTTGCATGCTTCACCTTGGCTAAAAGGTGAATTGTATTATATTTCCTCGCATTTTCTTGTTTAAACTTTCACACCAGGCTGGACTTACTGTACCATGTTCTTTGCGTGACTATATTTTATTCTTGTTAATTAAAGGGAGAATGAAAAGATGTGGGTCTTTTTAAAGCATAAGCAATTTAGAAATTTCTTACCTTTTTTTTTTTTTGGAAGGCAATTACATACACCTGTGCCTTCTGTCCTATCAATGTATCTTGTTCTGCTCAGTCCTTCTGTCAGCAGTCTGGGACTCTGAGCTGGTGAGTGGAGTCAAGGATGCTGTCTTTTAAGCAAATCTACAACTTGGCTTGACTTCCCTGAATCTGTGGTTTTTAAAAAATCTTTTGTCCACCCCACCAGGTATAGTAAAGATAGGAGAAAATGATGTTTTAAAAGTTCTTCTAATCTTTTTCAACTGCACAGGACTATAAAAATGTAAGAAAGTAAAGAAACACAGAAAACTATTCAATTTATTTCCAATAGAGATGCAAACCTGTTAGTAATTTTCTTCATGCTAAGACTGTTTAGTCATAAGTGGGGCTGTGGGAAGGCTAATGATTATGCATAATTTTTCAGGCATACACTGCTTAAAGATACATTTATCTTCCTCTGACCTAATCCTTCTGTGTATTTAAATTCAGCTGAATTTTCTCACAGGCTTGGACTGTTTTAGCTCATTTTTTAAAACCACAATAATGTTTATACTCAATCCTATAGTCTGTAATAATGTATCATAATTCTGGGGCAAGAGAGCCCTGGGAATCTGCTTTGTGGAGAATTATCTTCCAAGACTATGCTCTGATGTCCTTATTTTTCAGTGCATTTATCTTTTTACTTACTTTTACTGTTTATTTCTATCAGCTCTCTATTGGACTGCTTCCTGCAGTCCTGATGCTCGGATTGTGGCTGTACACCACATGATTTTCAGTGAAGGCTGAGGGGAAGCCACTAAGTAGCCAAACACAAGTGTTTATAGAGCTCCTTTTGAGAGCACCTGGCCATAGGGTCAGAAATGTTTACCCAGGATTGCCAAAGCCTGGGAGTTAGGCTGCATACCCAGAAGATACTGGCATGTACTAGTTAATTTTTTGCCCTGCTGACTTTTAGAGGTAAACTGAATAAGATTTACAGGCACTAATAGAATGGGCATATCCACAGATCCACTTATAGGTCAGGGAGAATTTTAAATATTTTTAACATTAAAATTGTGATGACAAATTACTGTTGTTTTTTTTTTTTTTAACTTATAGCTATGGATGTCCTTGTTACTATACCTCACATGTGTTTATTCTCAATTAGATAAGGAATACAGATGACAGTGACACTTGAACCTGACCTCAATGGTCTAAGTATGTTAATGTGGTTTAGAGAAGAGACCTTGATATGCTATCTTAAGTCAGAGCATTTAATGTAAATACAAAAGGTAAGAGATGGACTAGCTTTGAACTTCCATGAGAAAATATATGTTTGGGTAAAAATATAATTGGACTTTACCAAGATTTGATGGCATTATAGGCCTTATATTGTTTATACTGGGTGGAGAACTATATAGAACAATTACATAGTATATATTTTTTCATGTGCTATTTGTTGTGAGAAGTAGAAAATTGACAACATATTCAGGTAGTAATTTGTATAGGAATTACAATAATTCACTTTTAATTTTTAAAAAGCCAACAAGTCAAATTGTGATTCTATTTCTACAAGTCAGAAGAGAATTCTAAGGAATGGACTCAACCCAATAAACATAATAATTTTTTAATTAATTTAGCTTATAAAATTATATCTTAACATTATAGAAATAGCTCAGACGAAAAAATAATCCATGATGAAAACATCCTTCAGTATGTTTAGCTTATCAAAATTTCCCTAACTGACTCGAAATGTGGTTCTTATATATGATAAATATTTTCTATACTACCACTATAAGTTGACAAGTGAATAACATGTACTGTTGGTGAAGAGGCTGTAAGTGTCAAATACTAATTATCATAATTATGATTTGAACTTGTCAGAACTAACATCTTGAAATATTGAAGAGGATTTGTGAAGGATGGGGGCAGAGCATGGTACAAGTTCTTTTTTATTTGGTTATTATTAAATTATTGAGACTGTCCAAGTAGAAGTAATGCACATTACAAAAGCCTGTGCTGTGACGTGACTCTATTCTTGTAAAGACCGGTCAACATAATACCGTATTACATTTCATCTCACATGGAAAACTAGTTAGTTCTGCTCTTCCTTCACATTCATCTTGAGAACTTTTTTTATAATGTTTTTTCTGGATTTCTTGCAAGTTTTAACTTAAAAGGAAATGTAATATATTCTCAGGTTAGATGTTTTGATTGCCTTTTCTTTTACAAACGTTAAATTGCTTTAATATTAGAAAATTTCTGGGGGCGTAGTAAATACTAGAACAGAGGATAGATAGGACTGAGGAGTCCTGTCAGATCTCAAGTGATCTGCTTAACCTTTTTCTTTACTTTACCCAGCACACAATTTCCCCCTTTTAGGGGCTCTTTCCCTTCGAATCAGTTGTATATCCTAACTTGTTTAATCTGTCTAAATTGAGAAAGCATCATTGCATTTTTCAACGAGGAAGTCTTTGATGCAAAATCTTTTTGAAAATCATCCCTCCCCCTGCACCGTAGGCTTCTCATTCCGTCATCATACTGTTCCTTAGGTGGCTGCCATGGCACGATGACACTCTTAATACTTTACCACGTACCTGTGTGCTCACTTGTGTGTCCTATCCTTTGCTATGTATTTCCTGAATGTGGGCACGGGTGGAAGGAGGTGCCACTTCCAGAGCCCCTGCCCTGACCAGAGAGTAGGTTTTTTAACAAATATTTTTGATTGCCTTAAACAGCATCACTTTGCAGTGCAGTCAAGGCCTCTCGAAATCTGGCTCATGCTTTTTTTCTCAGCTGCATTTCCTTCCTCTAGTACACAGTTCCCGGATGGCAGCCACCCAGGATCGCTTGGTGCTCCTGGAACACGCTGAGCACTTTGAGGCATTCGGGTTCTTGTGTTGGGCCTGGGCTGATCTCCACATTTCTTTTTTGCTAAAATCTCATTTGTCTGTTTCACCCTAATTCAGGTGTATGTCTGAAAGCATGTATATGTGAGAAAAACCCTGATTCTCCCTAACTCTACCTAGAATTAATTTTGTCTCCTGCATGCTGGCCTGTAATGTGTTTAATCCTTTGGACTTGCATTATTGCTATCTGTGCAATCTTAATCTCCCCTCTAATTGATTATTTTTTTGAAGGCAGAAATTGTATTGACATGTTCATTCAATCAAAATATATTTTGTATGTTCCAGGCATTGCATTAAGTCCCGGACACAATGTGAGGGTCTCCCTCTCATTCAGCCTTAGACGGCTTGTGGACTAAGGGTTGGTCGAAAAGATCTGAGAGTTTCTACTGTTTTACACTACAGACAGCATTCCATGTAAATATAAGAGCTAATAATAAAATGGTATGTGTTTAAATTTTAAAATTTATTACAGTAAAAGGCACATTGCCATTAACACCCCTCAAAATACTCCTCATGGCTTTGAACCCATTATCCCATTATGCTTGCCACTTTCTGAAGCAGTTCTGAGAATCTTCTTTTGCGAATGTCTTTAGAAAGAACGATTGAAAATAGAGTAAATGCTGATGGCAAGTGCCATCCAAAGGAAAGCCAGGCTTGTAAAAAAAAAACAAACAGCAAACAAACCAATATGTCCTCATCTACCATATTCATCAGATGTGATCCACCTGAATTCTGGCTTTTCCTCAAAGTTAAAATGAAGATGAAGGGTAAATGTTTTGAATCAATCCAGGATGTTGAGGCAGCCACAAACAACCCAACTAAAGACACTCATGAAAGAGAACTTTGAGTAAAGCTTCAGAAAGTGGCCAGAATCACAGGATGAGTTTTCAAAGCAAACGACAGTATTTTAAGGTAGATTAATGACAATATATCATCTTCTGTCATAGTTTTTAAATTTGAACTTTTACTATGTTTTTCTATCACATTGGTTTGTCACCTGGAGATACTTCTGTCCCCTGCTATAAGTGCCCTTTCTGGAGTCCCACTTCGTCTTTAGGACAAGATAATAACCCTGCTCTTCTCTTTTTGTATATACTTCCACTAAGAGGTTAGAGTTGTGTGGCTTATTACTCTTTAATTGTTGCTCTGGAAATTGAATTGATTTTACCTCTATAGTGAACATATCATAATTTGGACAGGGGCCAGTTCTATGATGGCATGGTTGGTGCTAGGGATTCCTCAGGACATTGAGGTCCCTTGAGTGCAAAGTTTCCCACTATTGCAACTCCATTATGTTACCTTGGTCATGGCAATGTCTTCAGCAAATCCTTCACTCACTCTGGGTTTCTGCACTGCTGTGTGTGTGTGTGTGTGTGTGTGTGTGTGTGTGTATGTGTGTGTGTGTGTGTGTGTTACTGTCAAGTATTCCAAGCTGCAAATGTTGTTGAGGATGGAAATGAAGTCTGACTCATCTTGAATCTGTGAACTCAACCTAGTCAGTAGAGCAGATGGAATGTGAACAAAGGTCAAAATAGATTCATCTCAAGTGTGTCTGCTGATATTATAATAGGTACTTAACTGTCTCTATCCCTTATCCACAACTATGAAAGCTACCAATGTTGTTTTGAGCATGTTTAAATAAATCTTTCCCTCCAGGCCCAGTTGCATTTCTTAAAATCAAAGTAGGGACTGCTGTCTTGCCAAAAGAACAATTAATTAAGACCAGCAATATAAAAACACGATAGAGGAAAATAGCATTTCATTTCTCAGACAACTATCATTTTATGGCTTTAATAGAGAGTGACAGAGGGAATGGTAGTTTTAGTGATAGTAGATTAAAGTAGAATCCCAATAATTGGGGTAAACATTAACAATGATGAACAGTTATATAGCACAATTAATATATATACACACATATATAAACATATTTATAGTCACAAATATATATATAGGAGAACAATGTATACATACATAAAGTGTGGCATCTTTAAATTATATTTTACGTTTTTCTATAATATATTTGTCTTCTTTGGTACATATTACCTATAATAATAAATTTTACTCACCAAGTTTTACCTAGCCAAAGTTAGGTGGTAGGGCAGAACAGGTTATGTTAATAAATTTGTTGTCAATAATCAGTCCATGACTGTGCTTAATTGTGAAAAAATATTTTAATAGTTAACAATAGAAAGAAATAATTCTGTGATGCTTAATCTATTTATCCATTCATACATGCATGCACAAACACACACACACACACAAACATGTTAGTGTGCTCATGCTGGAGATACGAATCTCCAGCCTACAGTAAATGTTTCTGACTAGCTCTGTTTTGGTAGTCACTGGAAATGGATTAAGAAAATACTTAACCAACCTCATGCTGCAATGTCATGTATGACCTTTAGAAAATGGAAAGTGGTTGCCTCCAGTCTAAGATTTAGAAAGGTCAATCGGCAATTTAAAATTTAAAGCCAAGTATGTTTTTTACAACTTGTCCATGGAGATAAGTTTTTCTTATTCTCTGCTGGTAAGACTTGCATGAGTACTGCTAAGCTCAGTGAAAATGGAATTTTCAGTGATAACAGATCCAAGTAAAATAAAAATAATTGGAAAAATCTTTAATGATGGTGAAGTTATATAGTATACTTAATTAATGTCATTTATTAATTATGGTATCCCATGAGAAAGGCAGTTTTATGCTTTCACTGGAGAAGAGTAAAGAGAGCCTTAGGGTATATGTTGTAACACAGTCATTAAAAATATTCAATAGAGGGCAGGGGATTTAGCTCAGCAGAACCACACCTGCCTTGCAAGCACAAGGTCCTGAGTTCAAACCCCAGTACAAAAATATATACATATATATATATTATA
>NW_022900941.1:28779593-28799343 GCF_012274545.1 Fukomys damarensis | reverse complement strand
TGTATATATATTCAGTAGAGATGACACTAGAACCCAGATCTGTCTGAAAGACTATTTATTTCTCTGTATTTTACTATGATCCAATTAATTGACAATGACTATTTTTAACGAATTTATTACAGAAAACAAAAAGTACTTCCAATGTAAGCACATGCTCTAATGCATCCAATTTTTTTCTTTAGAAGCCATCCTAAAAGTGATCACTAAATATTCAGTAGAGATGACACTAGAACCCAGATCTGTCTGAAAGACTATTTATTTCTCTGTATTTTACTATGATCCAATTAATTGACAATGACTATTTTTAACGAATTTATTACAGAAAACAAAAAGTACTTCCAATGTAAGCACATGCTCTAATGCATCCAATTTTTTTCTTTAGAAGCCATCCTAAAAGTGATCACTAAATTGGGATACAGCATACTACCTTGAAACTACCATTTTATTACTTTTTGAAAACTGAATATATATAAAAACGAGTATGAGAATGACATAAGTTACTGTATGGAGCTCTATGTTTCTTTTTAAAAATTAATTAATTTTATTGGTACATTGAGATATACAATGTAATGACATTTATCATTGGAAATTTGCACCTTTACATAATCCATCTTGGTTCTTATTTTTTCCCCATTACCCTGCCCTCCCTTCAACCCCTCCACCCCTCCCTATCTACAAAGACTGTTTCCATTTTTTCTTTTTCTCACGTTAATTCCATTCCCATCTTTCTTTTCCCCTACTCCTAACTCTTCCCTTTCCTCTTTGCACCTTTTCTTCCTGTTTCACATTATCTATTATACCTTTTAGTCCTTGTTTACACTTCCAGTTTCTCACACTAGAAAAAAACTATTCAGTATTTACACACATGTATGCCATTTACTTCACTTAAGAGTATCGCTTCCATGTGCATCCATTTAGCTTTAAATGTCTCTAGTTTCTCATTCTTTACAGCTGAGTGTTACTCCATTTCATGTATAAAAAAGCACATTTGCTTTATCCAGTCTCCTGTTGACGGGCAACTGGGCTGCTTCTAAATTTTAGCTGTCACGAATCAAGCTGCTATGAAGATGGGTGCACATATATCACTGTGGTATGATTCTTTTAATTCTTGTGGGAAGATACCCAGGAGGGGGATGGCTGGGTGAAATGGGACCTCCAATCCTAGCTCTCTGAGGTACCTCCATACTGATTTCCAGGGGTTGCACAGTCTGCACTCCCACCAGCAGTGGAGCAGGGCTCCTCTTTCCCCACAGACAAAGCACCATTTGTTATTAGTTGATTTCATGATGGCAGCCGTTCTTTCTGAGGTGAGATGGATTCTCAGTGTTGTTTTCATTTGTATCTTTTGAATAACCAGTGACGTTGAATATTTTTTCATGTTTATTTGCTATTTCTACTTTGTCTGAGAAATGTCTGTTCATTTCAGATACCCGTTTTTGAATTAGGTCTTTAAATCTGGGAGGTCTGATTTTTTAAAGCTATTTATTATTCTAGATAGTAGACCTTTGTTTGAGGAAGAGTTAGTGAAAAATTTTTCCCACATTGTGGGTTGTCTCTTCACACTATTGGTTTTTTTCTTGCTGTGCAGAAGCTTTTTAATAAAAAGGCATCCAGCTTGTTGATGACGGGCAACTGAAGTTTTTTTTGTTCATAATATCTTTTCCTACACCAATGTCTTCAGGAGTTCTACCTAACTTCTCTTCCAGCTGGTTTAGTATTTCTGTTTTAAAATTTCGATCTTTAATCCATTTCAATTCTAGTTTAGTGCATGGTGAGAGATATAGGTCTAGTTTTAATCTTTGGCAAGTTGAAACCCAGTTTTTCCAACACCATTTACTAATGAGGCTTTCTTCCTGCGAGCGTGTTTTGCTTGAGCTGTATGATTCTATGAGGAGAGACAAGTTTATTATACAGGGTCTTGGATGTGGTATATATCCCAACAAAACTTATGATGTTACATATCAGAATTGCAAAGATCAAATAGAAGTTAAGGCAGAATTGGGTCAGGGATTTAGCTCAGTGGCACCGTGCCTGCCCTGCCAGTGCAAGGTCCTGGTACCAAAACAAAGAAACAAACAGAAAACCAAACAAAAAATTAAGGCAGAATAAAATAAAATAAAATAAAATAAAATAAAATAAAATAAAATAAAATAAATGGTGATCTGGAGAGTGTGGATAATACGTTTTTTGGAAGATCAGCATATGCCCCATATGTCCACACAGTGGCCTTTGGTATTGAAATATGCCCTAAAGTTATCTACAATGAAGACAATGAAATAATGAATTAACTCCTATCAAATCTACAGTCGGCCATACATTTGTCTTGGAAATTATACAATGACGATATCCTTAGATATGTATTTTAGTAAAGAGATTTTAGATGGAGAAGTTCCTGAGGGAAGAAAGGGAACAGCTGAAGACTCAAAGAACTCACAGAACAGAAGACAGAAAAGACCCTCATAAGTACTTGCATTAGGAAGTGTAAATGTATGTGTGCTTGGCAAGAGTGGTGTGATACTGGGGATCTACTGGACCACAGTGAGGTCTACTTCTTTTGACACTTGAGGACTCTCAGTATTCAGGCCACTTTTCTTGCTACCAGTCTCCAGCATCTCTCTTCCTTTCAAATAGCTTATTGGTGATTGTTAACATTTTGATGTATAGCTCAGTTTTAAAAAGCAAAATTCTCCTTAACATACTCATATTAAGTATTATATAAAAATTGTTCAACCTGGGCACGTTTTCTTATTAACAATAATAAGTATGAAGATTATTTTTGCATGAATACGAGATGTTTCATGCTGAAAAGAGATTATTCCTGCTCAATAAGCATTATCATTAATAATGATGTGCCAGCTGAAGGAAAAAGTAGAAATCTCATAAGGAAGAAACAGTTCTATTTCTATGTCTCTTTTTAAAAATAATGTTTATTACCTTTTATTAAAATATTGAAAAGCATTAAGGATAAAGTAAAAATTGCCTATAATTCCAGCTTCCAGAGATAACTACAGTTACTATTTTGGTGTATGTGTGTGTGTGTGTGTGTGTGTGTGTGTGTGTGTGTGTGTATGTATATAAAATCTGGGCCCATGGTATGTATGTAGCTTTATATATAATTTTCTTAATTCAGCAGTAAATGGGTTTTCTACATATTTAATACTATATGAATACACTAATTTGTTTTATGTTTGTTGCATATATATTACTTGAATATTTCTCACCTAAACATATACATTTATCTATTGCTTTTTTTTAAACTATAAAATACAACAATGGTAAAAGTCTTTATCTACAAATCTGCAGGGAAAGTAGCTAATATTTTGGTCTATTTTCTGAATCTCATGGAAGTACATCCAGTTCCTTAGTTTCTTCCCCTTACTCTATGGAATGCAGATACACTGGTGAATTAAAAAGACAGCTATTATGAAATGAGTTTATATAATGTTGAGTTCAACAGAATTACAAAGATTTCTTATCTAAAGAACTTTTCTGAGCTTTTTTTTTTAAACTGGGGGTTGAATTTGGGACCTTGTGCTTTCAAGGCACTAAGCTAAATGCCCTGTCCCTGAGCTTTTAATATACAATTAATATGTGTCCTGTGAATTCTTAGAGGGAGATTAAGTTTGCAGTGTATCATTTGTACAAAGACCATAAGGGCTATTTTTAAAGAATAAATGTGATTCTGTCTTTCATTCAGGATTGATATTCTTTACCAGTAATAATTAAGGATTGTTCTATTCTAGTTGCATTAGTCAGGATAACACAAAGCTATGCTGCAATAATAAATACATCCTGGGGCTGGGGATTTAGTGATTCCACCGCCTCCCTCGCAAGCACAAGGACCCGAGTTCAATCCCCAGTACAAACAAAACAAAACAAAACACAACAACAACAACAAAAATACAAAAAACAAATACATCCTAAAGTTTCAGTGGCTTAACAGCAAAGGCTTATTCCTTGTTCACATCAAAATGATCAATCACATGCCTATGTGTTCCTTTTAGTTTCCCAAGGATTCAAGGGAGCTTCAATTCCACTAGTTCTCAATTTTCAATTTTCTTTCTCTTTTTCTCCTCAAAACTGAATGCAACATACTTGCACTGTTCACTTTCTGACTTCTCTATTCAGTTCTTTTGGTCTGTTTGTTGATTACTCCACTGACACAGCATAGTCTTGAGTACTGTTGTTACATAAAGTCTTAAAATCGGGTAAACTCATTCCTCATGTTACTATTCTCTTCCCAGTTCCTTTGCCTCACCATGTCACTTTGAATAATCTTGTCTACATCTACAAAATACCTTGCCAGGATTTTGATACAAAATGTTTTATATATTAGGTAATGTGGAAAATGACCGTGGTATCTTTATTACATCTTCCTAATTATAAATATATTTCTTTATCCACTTTTTAGAACAGTGTTTTTTTTCCCTATTGGCACTCTGCTTTTTAGTGCAGGAGTATTATATACATTCTATTGTAATCATACTCACATAGTTCATTGTAGGAAAGGTCATTATAATTGGCATTGTATTTTTAATTTCAGTGTGGAATTTTATGTGTCCACTGCTAGTGTATAGAATTGATTTATAAATGTTTTATACTTTGAAAATTTATTGAACTCACTTATTTTTTTCTAATTATTTTTTAAATTGAGTTTATTGGTACATTTTAGGTATACAGTACAGTTACATTCATTATTGGGATCTTGTACCTTTACATGACAGGTCTTGGTTCTCATTTTACCCCTTGTCCCTGCCCTCCCTTCAGCCCCTCCTCCCCTCCCTGTTTACAAACACTTTATTTCCATTTTTTCATTATCTCATTTTTTTTCTTTTCCCTTATTACCTTTCCCCTACCCTTCCCACTTTCCCTACACCTTTAGCCGTTTTCTTCCTATTTCACATTGTCAATTATCTCATTAAGATCTTATGTACTATTACAGTTTTTCACACTAGAGAAACTATTCAGTATTTACACATGTGTGACTTATTTATTTCGCTAAGGAGTATATCCTCACTATGTATCCATTTTCCTATGAATGAATCTAATTTCTAATTCTTTATGGCTGAGTAGTATTCCATTTTATAGAAAAACCACATGATATTTGAATTGGGCTTGAAAAACTAAAATTAGCAGGAAAAAAGTTAAATCATTTCATAAAGAAAAAGCAGCAGGATTTGTCATAAAAAAGAATATCTTGTAAAAATTAAGGTAAAAAGAAAATAAAATAAGATTTTAAAACTCCAAGTAATTTTACAAAATAAACCTTATGGATGAAAGTCAAATAGATTTTTTTTCTGGAAATATGGTAAATGAGTCATTTTCAAGTGCTTTGTTATAGGAGGATTTTGTCACTAAAATCATATCTAAAAATGACAGAGGTAAAGGGAAATACTATTTTATTCAGAAGGAAAATATTTCTTAGAATACTTCCTTTGAACAGATTTTTTTTCTTTGTATTTATGAGCCAAAGTTGAGTCAATTAGCGATATCCTTGAATATCACTGACCAAAGAACAAACCAAATATTTTCATATGTTCTTTTTCAATATATATTTTAAGCAAAATATGTAATTCTTTGATTATAGGAATGTATCTTTTATAGATTACTTGATAAATACAAGAAAATCAGCCATACACCCGTTATTGTAACTGTTAATAGTATTTTTTGCTAACCTTCAATTTATTTTCATTTCAATTTAACATAGATGATACGTTCTAATACTTTTATGTATAAACATGTATTTTACTGATTTTAGTGCTCACCATTGATCATGTTTCTAATCTTTAGTTCTTAATGTGATTAATATTTTGAATAAGTAGAAAACACACACATATACACACTTAAAGACAGATATGAGTGATATCTTTTCCAGGCTTTTGCAGATTTAAGAATATTTTTTGTTTCATTAATTAATTTATTCTTTCTTATAACAACTATTTATAGAACATTTATGTGCCTGGTACAAGAATTACAAGAGTTAATATGGCAGATATGGCTAATGGTCTCTTGGAACTTATAACCTTATAGGTAAAACCAATATGGGGCATCTGGGCACAGTAGCACACACCTGTAATAGCAGTACTCAGGAGGCTGAGTCAGGACCACCAGGAGTTTTGAGATCAGTGTGGGAAACACAGAGTTCAGATCCAGTCTGGACTACACAGTAAGATGTTTCAAAAGACAAAGCAAAGCAAAACAAGAAAGAAAGAAGATAAGGGAACTGAAAATAAAATGGAGAAATAACAATAATACATTTCACTAGAGATACCATAATAAACTAGTTTGAGGGTCATGGAAAGCTTTTACTAGCCCCATGTGGTGCGGTTATAACTGTAACCCCAGCACTGAGAAGGCTGAGGTAGGAGGATTGCCATGAGTCCAAGGCCAGATTGGGCTACCTAGTGATTTCATAGCTAGGATGCTCTATGTAGTGAGACCTTGTCTCAAAGCAAGCAAGCAAGTAAGCAAAAGAGCAAAAGCTTTCACTTAGAATTCATGAGACTGACACCTGAAATTTATGTAAAAGTACAGAGTAAAAAGAAGAATGTTCTCTGTGAAAGACAATTGAGGTATGAGCATATGGGAAATTCTAGGGGCTGGAATACTATTAACATGCCTAAGCAGCATCAGTGAAGTGAAGTGCGATATATGAATTCTATGATGGGATATGTAGAAACTCAATTGTGGATAGAATTTGGTATTTTGTTCTAAGTGTAGGGAAAATCTTTGAGAACTTTTAATGTGAGAATATGATAAATTATACATTTTAAATAAATTATTCTGAATATCGAATTTGTTTTCAAAATTCAATAACCTTGTTCTATTGCCTCCAGAATTTTTTAATATACAAAGTAGAAGTCTGAGGCTGACTTTAATTTTGTTCCTTTGTATATTTTTCTACGTGTTTATGTAGAAATTTTTTTTCATCTTAAAAATATTTAAGAATTTTTCTACATATGCACAGATATCTTTTACTCAAAATTTCCCAGATCATAATGAACTATTTATATATTTTTAGAAATTTTTCAAGTCTAAAGTATTTTCTTTAGTTGTATTTTCACTTACTGCTTTAATTGCATGTATTCTGTTTTATTCCTTGGAAACCTGCATAGTCCTATTTCTTCCCTATGTTGATCATCATTCTTATTTTATACTTACTGCTACTGTTTGGACAAGGAATGTCCCCCAGAAGTCCTTTTGTTAAAGGGTTGGCCTTCACCTTGATGTTCTGGAAGGTGGTGAATACTTTTAAGAAGTGGCCTAGTGGGAGGTTTTAGGTCATTGGAGGTGTGCATTTGAAACAGAGTGTGTGATGCTGTTTTCTTTCTCTTCTCTTCAATTCCTAGCTGACGGGTGAATGGGCTTCTTCTACTGCGTGCTCCATGTCATGATGCACTGGAGTGAATCAGCTATGGACCAAACTTCTAAAACTGTGAGTCTATATATACCTTTTCTCTTTATAAGTTGATTTATTTCAGATATGTTTTACAGCACTAATCTAACTAATACATATACATGCACACATACAAAGAATACGTAGCTACTTATGAACATGTATATAACATATACAACCATATGGAAGCACATACAGGTGTATGTACGTATATGAAGACATGGCCTGATGTGTGTAGTTTATGTGTGCACAGGGAAGAAGGGAAAGGGGGAGGGTATCTCGTGTTTTTATATTTCTTTCTGCTTTCTTAGGGATTTTCATAAAAATTTAGGAAAGGCCTGTCATGTGTTTCATCCAAAGTCTATTTTAGTCTAAGATTACCGTTCTTCTTTTAGAAATTTCAACTTTAAATCTATAGTAAAGTTACAACATCTGCAGAAAAAGAGAAAGTGGTGCACAGACAGTTTTGGAGTTTGTTTAGTGGTGTTGAGCATATTCTAGAACAAGTGAAGAAACAGAGTGTGACTTCATTGTCTGCTGAATTGAGTTTGCATCCTGTTTTATTCTGAAGACAGAATTGCCCTCATGAGGTTGTTCAGCCTCTTTTTAGAATTCAGTAAGCCACTGTTGTCCTATAACATTTTACTGTATTAAAAACCCAAATCAAGCAAAAAAGCAAATATAATGTCTAGAAGAATGATTTCCATAAATCCATTTAGGAACTTATTTTGGCAGACAGAGAGCTCTTCTGAAAGTCCAACTCAAGGTAAACAGACTCTTAGAAACCATTATTCTCTCCAGGAAGCACATAGAGTAGTGTTTTTGAAAAATATCCAAATTTCTTACGAGAGATAAGCTTCCTCAATTGATTTTGAGTTTCTTATGTATCAAGTATATGTGTACTGTGTACAATCACCATTTCTTGGATTAGTGGGTACTGACTTTTCTCTTTTAGTATGCTTTTTTTTGTGTAGATATTATATACATTCTCTTTACTGTGGTGAGATTATTAATATCTGTTACATTTTGCTTTTAGCCTGTAATGTGTAAGTTTTTCTTGCATGTCATACTTGGTCTGAGAGAAAAACTGGGACTATACAGCCAGAGGCCTGTACTGGGATCTTGACTCTTGTCCTAATTAGCTGTGTAACCTAGGTCAGCAGTAATGATTCCATCTTTCACATTCTCCATAAAAAAGATAACTTTATTTAAAGTTCTAATATATTTAAGCTCATAAAAGATCATCTACAACATTTTGTTTTAGATATATTTGTTAATATTGTTTTTAGTCTAATCATCAATATAACTTCCTCTTAAAACTGATGAAATTCCTCCTGCAGAAAAGTAGTTATCAATAAATGCCATCTCAGGAATAAAATTTAAATTTTTCTAAGCTATAAAGAGTACTCTTATTAAAAGAGACCAACTACACTGTTACTTTAAAAATGTTGGCTAGATTTCTTTGAAGTTATTTTGTGAGTCCTCTTATAAGGCCCCTTCTAAGTCTTATATTAAACACAAATGTATCTTAAGAATGATCATCAAAGAAGATAACTAATTTTTACAGAAGTTTAATCCTAGGCACACTTGCAAATTAACATTCTTCTTCAATTAATCACATTTCCATGGATATTTCTTTTTTTTTTGTTTGTTCATTTATATTGTTTGTTTTTCCAGTAAATGTCTTCTTAAGCTATTATTATCCCCTCCAGTACCCATTGATTCAGAGAAAATCACAATGAGTGGAATTTATTGCTCTGATTTTAAACTGAATCTTGTGGCTGTTTTCATTGTAATTCAAGGCACTGTTTAATCCTTTTGCTCAGAAGCTATTGGAGTGAAAATGTTCATGTTGCAGATTTACTTTCTGACAATGATGCATGGAAAGATTATTCTTCAAGAACCAGAAAATATGATACTTGCTGAAAGAAATTCAATGTCTCAACCAATTGAAACAAGGAATATCCAATCCCACCTGCTAACAAAGTGGGGATGCCTTTCCAAAGCTTGGTGCTATGCAAAGGGTACTTTTCTGATACGCCCAGAGAAGTTGTCTGTGGGACCTTCACACTTGGAATTCCAGCAGATTACCCTATCATCAAGTCATCAGTGTGCTGCTATTCGAATAAACACAGCTGTTGTTTTCCAAGAAATATGGCTAGGAGCATCAAGGAAAAAAGGGCAATTAGTGTTATTGAAATGGAGGGGTACTCAGGATGCAATATATATATATTTATGAGAATTTTCATTTCCGAATAGTCTATTTACCATGCTGTGACTGAACAGTGGGGGAGTAATGATCCCTTCTCCAAATCCTTGGCAGTTTACTTCATTCTGCTATTTGCCTAATATTAATTATGAATAATTTTCATAATTAAATAAATACATTTTAAATTCATGTGACCTTGTGTTATCTTCTCTCCAACAAACCTTAAAATTTTATTTTTGGTACCGGGGATCGAACTCAGGTCATTGCGCTTGCAAGTCAGGCGACAGAACCACTGAGCTAAATCCCCTCAAACCTTAAAATTTTAATGGCAATGATTTTAATGTTCTGAAAGCCCATATGTAAGGATAGATGAATAGGTAATTTATTTTAAAAATTATGATTTTCACTAGCTTTCTTGCCTTTGGAACCCCTGAAGAACAAAGATGTCATGTCCCAGAGTTAGGAATATGTCTTTTATGGTGTGGGGGAGCAGTCAAAGAGGATCTTCAGAATGGTGCAATGAAAGGTGTAGTAATCCAAAAAAATTAGACCATTAAACCCATAGTATAGCCACAGGTGAGGGATCTCACCTTATCTGTAAACTGTTGATAATGGGTGATATAATTTATAGGGTCCTTTCAAATTCTAGGATGCTTTAAAGATAGGTCTTTATTATTTGAGAGTGACATTCAGTGCTAACCCACAGATTACAGAGACCTGTAAGAATTAGTGGTTGTCAGTTCATAAGTAAACAAACATGTAAGCTGTTTTTGTTCTTTTAGAATAAATGAAGACAAACCTTAAGATTAAATAATGAAGATTTTCTCAAAGCTTCATTCACTCAAAGCAGTTTGTTCTGAATTTTCATAATATTAAGTCTTTAGACTGGAGTGCATAGTTAAATGGTGCTTTGGGGGTACAGTTGAGAGGGGAATGAAAAGAAGATTAAAGAATTAAAAATTCCGTTATCTGGGTCAGTCTGCTGGGATAAAGAAAACGAAACTAAGGGGGTAATATCTTTTTCTTAGAGGGGCACTGTTGTTGAGTATTTAAACCTTGTCTCAATCAAAAGTACGGAAGACATAGCAGCGCCCATACATCGTGACTGTAGCTGTTTTAGCAACGTGGCCAATAACCACGATGAACCAGTTAGGTATCTTCCACTTTTGTTTTTCTAGATAGGGAATTGACCCCTTATTTAAAGTTTAGCCTTCATATTACTTCAATAAAACGAAGAGGTTTAAAGACATCTCAAAGGCAAAAGATACACATCAGGGTCTGAGTGTATTGTTTTCCGGTGTTTCTCAATAACTGTGAAAGAAAAGCTCTTTCAAACCTCATTCAGAAACCAACAAAAGCCTTGAAACAAGAATGATGCAGCAGGATAAATAACATTCGAGGTCCTTCCAGAGACAAGGATGTTGAGGGCAGCAGCGTCTATGCAATGTCTGAGGTCTAACTGTGTGACCTTGGATCCTGCCATGAGATACTATTGCCTGAACCAAACTCTCCTCATTAACAGTAACAACACACAGTGGTTTAGTGCTTTAGACTTTCAGAGCTCTTTTGCATTTATTATCTCATCTCTGATCCATTTTTAGGATGGCGGTAGGCTTACCTCATGTCCTAGTGTGTCATCATTTCTTTGGAGACATTACGGCTGAGCTCTTAGGTCCGATTTTCCTCCTCATGCTTTAGGCAACCTATTCGGGGCCTACAGTGATGGCTTGGTAAGTAGTAACACTTAGCAAGGTTAATCTGGAAAAGAAAGCTTCTGGTGGGGTCAAATAAATTCTAAGGAGAAAATTAAGCAGGAGTTATACATTGGTGGCTTCTCTTACTACGACTCTGCATCAGGAAAGCTCTTCCCCTCTCATTTTCTCATTTTCTCCTGGCAACTCCCTGAAGTAGAGGCATTTATTACCCCAGTGCACAGAAGAAGAATGGACCCATGGATAATTTCAGTAGCTTATAGGAATCTGGTAGAGACTAGCCCCTTTGCCACTTAGACCAGTATTCTTTATATCAGATCCCAGATCTACATACAAGAGAACTGTTCAAGTTTGGATATTTTTCTTGCTTATCACTTTTCCTCCCAGAACCAAGATGAAAAAGTGATTCTAAGATTTTATTTCATCTTTTGCATTGTTAGGGCAGTGTGATTTGCCCAATAACAAGGGCAAAATCTGAAAGGTAGAAAAAGTCAGTAGAAATCTGGGGCAAAAGATACCACAAGATTTTCATTACTGGGTCTTTTATTCTTTAAAATGAAGAGAACTCCTTTGTCTTTTGTATATAGAGGTTCATGCTACTCTTTTTATCTTGTAGACAAAGGAATACTTTTATGGCTTAAGACCAAGAGTTTTGGTGTACTTATTATGGCTAATATTTTGATAGCCAGTGTTAAGAGACCTACTCTGTTGAAATTTTTCCATTCAAAAGCCGAGTGTGAACTCCTTGGATTTTTAGATGGTTATGAGTAATGAAAGCTAGAAAGTTGGTGCATGAAGTGGTCTATTAGGTCGTTTTCTACAGTCAGTTCTTGTTGAATTGCTAAATAAATATTGCAAGGAAACAAAGAACAACACAGGCGGACAGATGTAGGCATCTACCTATGGGGACAGCTTTGGTACTTCTGTTTGTGTTCACCTTTATTACTTCTCTCATTCTTGAAAAGATCCAGAGTGCTGAGTGAGATGTGGAAACAAGGATCCAAAAATTAGGAATCATAGTTAGGCCCAGTTAGTGCTTTCTAGTTTTGGTGTTGGCCAGTATCTGGAGTTGGTGGGACTGAGGTTGAACAGAATGTATAGATCCTAGTCAGGAGGCCAATGCCTTATTCTAGGCATTTTCATGTTGATCTACGGTGAGAAAAATCATGCTCAGTTCTCACTGGTGGGACAACTGATCTTGTTGATAAGCTTCATTGCTGGTTTAGGCACAAGGATTAGGGAGGGTATCAGTGAGTATGGATGAAAGCTCTGTGGAAGTGAGAGGTAAACAACTGGTCAGTGAGGTCGTTATTGATTATGGAGTCAACTGTTAGTGGGATTTATTATCTCCAACTAAAAATATTTGCTTTTATCTTTAACATGATGATCAGTTTTCTTCCCCTTTATTTCATATTTTCTTTAATTGATATGAATTTATCATATGTGAACTGCAGTAGCAAAATAACAATTCTTAAAAAAATCATGGAACATTTTTTTTTTTTCAGCTTAAATTGAGTTTATTGGTACATTTTAGGGATACAGTACAGTTACATTCATTGTTGGGATCTTGTACCTCTACATGACAAGTCTTGATTCTCATTTTTTCCCCTTACCTCTGCCCTCCCTTCACCCCCTCCTCCCCTCCCCATCTACAAACACTTTATTTTCATCTTTTCATTCTCTCACATTTTTTTCCTCTCACTTTTTACTCTTCCCCTACGCATCCCACCTTCCCTACACCTTTAGCTCCTTTCTTCCCATTTCTAAATGTCAGTAATCTTATTAGGATCTTATGCATTGTTGCAGATTATTCACACCAGGGAAACTATTTGGGATTTATGCATGTGTGACTTATTTATTTCACTTAGGAGTATATCTTCAATATGTATCTATTTTCCTATGAATGAATCTATTTTCTCATTCCTTATGGCTGAGTAATATTCCATTTTGTAGAAAAACCACATCTTCTTTATCCAGTTTCCAACGGATGGGCAAATAGGTTGTTTCCAAGATTTAGCTATTACAAACTGTGCCGCTATAAACATGGGTGCACATACTTCTCTGTGATATGATTCTTTTAGTTCTCTTGGAAAGATACCCAACAGAGGGATGGCTGGGTCAAATGGAACCTCCAGTCCAAGCTCTTTGAGGTATCTCCATATTGATTTCCATAGTGGTTGCACTAGTCTGCACTCCCACCAACAATGGAGGAGGGTTCCTTTCTCCCCACAACCCCGCCAACATTTGTTATTGTGTGATTTCTTGATAGCAGCCATTCTTTGTGGGGTGAGGTGGAATCTCAGTGTTGTTTTCATCTGCATCTCTCGAATGACCAGTGATGTGGAACATTTTTTCATATATTTTCTTGCTGCTTTCACTTCTTTGTATGAGAAATGTCTGTTCATTTCGGATGCCCATTTTTGGATCGGGTCTTTATATTTGGGGGGACTGATTGTTTTGAGTTCTTTATATATCCTTGATAATAGTCCTTTGTCTGAGGTACAGCTGGTAAAAATTTTTTCCCACATTGTAGATTGTCTCTTAGTTCTGCTAATGGTTTCTTTTGAAGTACAGAAGCTTTTTAGTAAGATGAGATCCCAGTTGTTGATTCTTTCTGCTAGTTCCCGTGCTACTGAGGATTTGTTCATAAAGTCTTTTCCTATACCAATGTCTTCCAGAGTTCTGCCTAACTTACTTTCCAGCAAGTTTAATGTTTCTGTTTTAATATTTAGATCTTTAATCCATTTGGATTTTAATTTAGTGCATGGCGAAAGATAAGGGTCTAATTTTAATCTGTGACAGGTTGATATCCAGTTTTTCCAACACCATTTATTAAAGAGGCTATCTTTCCTCCACTGAGGATGGTGAGCTCCTTTGTCGAAGATGAGGTAGCTGAGTACATCTGCATTTGTTTTTGTGTCTTCCAGTCTGTTCCATTGATCCTCAGGCCTATTTCTTTGCCAGTACCATGCTGATTTTATCACAGTGGCTTTGTAGTATAGTTTCAAATTGGGAATTGTTACACCTGGTGCCATGTGACTGTTGCCTATAATGGCTTTTGCTATTCTAGGTCTCTTGTGGTTCCAAATGAATTTTTGGATTCTTTTTTCTAGTTCTGTGAAATATAGTGTTGGAATTTCAATTGGCATTGCATTGAATGTATATAGCAGTTTCGGTAGTATGGCCATTTTCACTATGTTGATTCTTCCTACCCAGGAGCAGGGGATATCTTTCCATTTTTTTATATCCTCTTCGATTTCTTTTTTCAGAGTGCTGTAGTTTTCAGTGTAGAGATCTTTTGTTTCTTTTGTTAGATTGATTCCTAGATACTTCATTTTTTTGGATGCTATTGTAAAAGGAATTTTTTCCCTTATTTCTCTTTCTGTCTGTCTGTTATTTGTGTATAGAAAGGCTATTGATTTTTGGGTATTCACCTTGTATCCAGATACTTTACTGAATCTGTCAATTAAGTCTAGAAGTTTTTTGGTGGAGTTTTTTGGATCTTCAATGTAGAGTATCATATCATCAGCAAATAATGATAGTTTAACTTCTTCCTTTCCTATCTTTATTGCTTTAATTTCTTTCTCTTGTCTAATTGCTGTGGCTAATGTTTCCAGAACTATATTGAAGAGAAGTGGCGATAGTGGGCATCCTTGTCTTGTTCCTGATTTTAACATGAAGGTTTTCAGTTTTTGGCCATTCAATATGATGTTGGCTGATGGTTTTTCATAAATAGCCTTTATTAAATTGAGGTATAGACCATCTATTCCAATTTTTTGCAGGGTTTTTATCATGAATGGGTGTTGAATTTTATCAAATGCTTTTTCTGCATCTATTGAGAGGATCATATGGTTTTTGTCCTTGACTTTGTTAATATAATGTATTACATTCACTGACTTTCGTATGTTGAACCACCCTTGCATCTCTGGAATAAATCCGACTTGGTCATGATGGATGATCTTCTTAATAATCCTCTGTATTCTGTTTGCTAGTATCTTATTAAGGATTTTTGCATCTATATTCATTAAGGAGATTGGTCTGTAGTTCTCCTTTTTGGTTGTATCTTTCTCTGGTTTGGGAATCAGAGTGATACTTGCTTCCAGGAATGAATTTGGAAGTATAGCTTCTCTTTCAATTTCATTGAAAAGTTTGAAGAGTAATGGTAGTAGTTCTTCTCTAAATGTCTTGTAAAATTCAGCAGTGAATCCATCAGGGCCTGGGCTTTTCTTTGTTGGTAAGTTTTTAATTACATTTTCAATTTCACTGATTGTGATTGGGGTGTTTAAAATGTTTTTATCTTCTTCGTTCAACTTTGGTAATTCATAAGTATCTAGAAATCTGTCCATTTCTTCTGTGTTTTCCATTTTATTAGAGTACAGGTTCTCAAAGTAGGTGTTCATGATCCTCTGGATTTCTTTCGGATCTGTTGTGACTTCGCCTTTTTCATTCCTAATTGCATGGATCTGAGCCTTTTCTTTCCTTTTTTTGATAAGATTAGCTAAGGGTTTGTCAATTTTATTTATTCTTTCAAAAAACCAGCTCTTTGTTTCATTTATTTTTTGTATCGTTTTCTTAATTTCAATTGCATTGATTTCTGCTCGGATCTTTATAATTTCCTCTCTTGTTCGAGCTTTGGGTTTTTCTTGCTCTTGTTTTTCTAGGAGTCTAAGTTTCATCGTTAAGTTGTTTATTTGAGCCCGCTCTGTTTTCCTAGTGTGGGCATTCAATGTTATGAATTTTCCACGTAGAACTGCTTTCATTGTGTCCCAAAGATTCCTGTATGTTGTATTGGCATTCTCATTTATTTGTAAAAACTGTCTAATTTCTTCTTTAATTTCCTCTGTAATCCATTGATTGTTTAGGAGAGTGTTGTTCAGTTTCCATGTGCTTGTGAAGTTTCTATAGTTTCTTGTGCTATTGATGTCTAGTTTGATTGCACTATGATCTGATAATAAACAGGGGATGACTTCAATTTTTTTGCATTTATTTAGACCTGTTTTGTGAGCCAGTATGTGGTCTATTTTGGAGAATGATCCATGTGCAGCCGAAAAGAATGTATATTCTGGTTTTTGGGGGTGGAATACTCTATAAACATCTATTAAGTCCATGTGTTCCAAAGCTTGGTTCAGTTCTATTATTTCATTGTTGATTTTCTGCCTAGTAGATCTGTCAATTTGTGATAGTGGGGTATTTAAATCCCCCACTACAATTGTATTAGTGCTTATTTGGTTTTTCATGTTACTTAATATTTGTTTTATATAGTTGGGGGCATTTATATTTGGTGCATATATGTTTATGATTGTCAGCTCTTCCTCTTGAATTGTTCCCTTTACAAGGATGTAGTGTCCTTCTTTGTCTCTCTTAATGAGTTTTGGTTTGAAATTTACTTTATCTGAGAATAAGATTGCTACCCCTGCTTTTTTCTGGACTCCTGACGCATGGAGAATTGTTTTCCATCCTTTCACTTTCAGTCTATGGACTTCCTTTTGCACTAGGTGTGTTTCTTGTATACAACATATTGTTGGATTTTGCTTCTTAATCCATTCTGCCAATCTGTTTCTCTTGATTGGTGAATTGAGGCCATTAACATTGATGGTTACAACTGATATATTTTGACTTATTCTTGTCATGTTTTTGTCCATTTGTTGACTCTTTTTACTTTTTCTCCCATCTCCTTTTAGTTTCTTGCCTTGCCTATTTGATTTGGTCTGTTGGGCCTCATGTTATTGTGAATTTCGTTGTCCTTTTCTAGGATATTGTTTAGAATTCCTTGCAGTGCTGGTTTGGTGTTCATGAAATTTCTCAGGTGCTCTTTGTCGTGGAAGTATTTTATTTCCCCATCTATTTTGAAAGAGAGTTTTGCAGGATACAAAAGTCTAGGTTGGAGATTCTTTTCTTTTAGGACTTGGAATACCTCACTCCAGGCTCTCCTTGACCTAAGGGTTTGTGTTGAAAAGTCTGCTGTGATTCTAATGGGCTTCCCTTTGCATGTGATTTGTTTCTTTTCTCTTACTGCTTGTAGTATTTTGTTTTTCTGTTGGATTTCTGGAATCTTGATTATTATATGTCTAGGTGTAGATTTTTTTTGATCGTGGCTAGTTGGGGTTCTATATGCCTCACTTATCTGTATGTCTAATTCTTCCCTTCTGTTTGGGAAGTTTTCTGTCATTAATTCTGTGAAGAGCTTTTTTATATCATTTGTGTTTTCTCCTGTTTTTTCATGAATTCCTATCAGTCTTATGTTATTTTTCTTTGTATCGTCTAGGAGTTGTTGGATTGATTTCTCATGATCCCTTACTGTTTTTAATAGACCTCTTTTTTCACGGTCACTGACTGCTATCCTATCTTCTATATCTGAAATTCTATCTTCGCAATCTTTTATTCTGTTGCGTACACTTTCAATAGAGTTTTTAATCTCCTGGATATCTGTTTGAATCTGTTTTATGGATTCCATTTCTTTCCTCTGTTGGGCATTCATTGTTTCCATGTCTTTCTTATGCTGAGTCTTCATGGCTTCTATCACAGTCTTGAGCTCATCTATTTTTTTCTCAGTTTCTGCTCTAGAGTCTCGAATCATGACTTCTATTTTGCTCATCATCTCTCTGGCTAGCTGGGAAATTATTTCTGATTTGAATTTTTCTAGAGCCTGATTGATCAATTTTGTTACCTCCTGTGCTATGGGTCCAGGGAGTCCTGTTGGTTCACTATCAGACTTTTCATCCTCATTTGTCCTACTATTTGCTATTGGTGAACTGGAAATCTGTTTTTGTGTCTTGCTTAAGTGTTTTCTCATTTTTATTTTTATTGTTGGGTTGTCCTTCTTTAATTTCTGGGTATTACTTAAATCTTCCTAATATAGTTGTGTTTTAGCTTTTGAGTTTCTAATGACTCATAGACATCCTCATTTTCATAATATCAGAGAAAACAACTCTTTAAATCAATCACAACCCTTTATCCCAATTGATACATTCAGCAGCCCAATAGGATCAGGCACAGCTTGCAAACTGACCACTTGTGGTAGTCATTAATGTATCACCTTTAACTCATGTGAATTAAATTAATTTCAAGAAGCAGCCCATAATATGTTTGCAGTGAATATGCTTTTCAATATAGCATCTTTACCATTTAGGATGGGGGGTTAGACTTAGAATGAGAGGATTAGATAAGTGAAAGAATTAGAGCAGGTTTGAAGTGAATCCAGAGGATGTAGAATTACCTTACTATCTTTACAAAGCTACTAACTTCAGGGGGGATAGAGAGAGTGCAGGAATAAGGACAAGAATATATCCCCTTAACAATAACAGACGCTTGCCTTCCCTTGAAGGTACAGAGCCATGAGTGAGGTAAAATGACTGGAGAAAAGAACATAAAGAGAAACCCCTCCTAAAAAGAAAAAATAATAAAAGAAGAATTCTGAGTTAGGGCAGGAGCCGGAATAAAAAGGGAGATGAGGGATAATATGGTGGAGCAAGAGACTGAGTTGGAGAGAGGACAGAAAAAAGAAAGAAATTTTAGGGTGGAACGAGGAAAAGAAAAAAGAGAAGGAAAAAAAAAGAATTTGAAGGGGCTCTTTCAGACTGTCTCTGTTCTCATATTCTACCACATGTACAGCCACATGCAGAACCGAATCCCCTGGTCTCAGCTAGCCAATGGCAGTTCCCCACAACTGAGAATGAACTCAGTCCACAAGGCCTAACTTGAGTTTACCAACCCTCAGGGTTGAACTCCACTCAATTTTATTACAGGTTTCCTCTGCCCTTTCTTTAAAGATGTTCAAAGTTGGGAGCTCAGAAAACTACCCTTCATGAGAACCTATGCCTCTGCAGAGTTGGTCTAAGGACTGGCCCAATCAGGAGGTTTGAGAATAGGTGGGGGGGAGGTCGTGGGGGTGCTTTGCGCAGCTACCTTCCTTACTGGGTCTGTTGTCTCACAGTCCGGGAGGTCATGCACCCGCTGGGTGATCTCAGGCAGGCAGGCAGCTGAAGAGACCCCCTCCGGGGTCCTTGGGTCCTTACTGGATCTGTTGTCGCGCAGTCCGGGAGGTTGCACACCCGCTGGGTGATCTCAGGCCTCATGGAACCTTTTGTAATGTAATTCTTTTAAAGAATTCTCTTATATATTACTGCAGAAATTTTATAACTAGTTTTTATATTTTTTCATTCAAATATATTTTAATTGATACATAAAACATAAAAATTGTACATATTTATAGGGTATTGTGTATTGTTTTGATACAGATATATATTGGTTCATTTGTAATGCAAATAAGCACTCTAATTGTTCTGTAAATTATATTTTGTTGCATACATTTTTAAAGCAGGAAGCACCTTTAAAGTAATCATCTTATTTACCATTTGTAAAATCAGACAGCAAGTCTATAGGACAAATTCAATTAAATATGAAAAATTCAATAATGGAAGCAGAGTAAGGAAA
>NW_022900941.1:28764853-28779512 GCF_012274545.1 Fukomys damarensis | reverse complement strand
ATATATATCACAAAACAAAGTTATTTTGTAATGGAGCATTTTATATGGCCTCCCTTAGATTTCAGTGACTTTTTAAAAAAAGATGACTCCACATCTTGATTTACTATCTGCCCAAAAGTTTAAATTCGAGGCTGTTTTCACAATGATGCCTGCATTTCAAAGTGTTCTTATTAGGAATGAGAGCACTCAAACAGAGAGGTGAACGTTTGAAGCATAGAGCATATAATGAAGCTGCACTAATATGAAGCAATTGTTCTGCATTAGACTCCAGAGAGTTGAATTAGACAATTCATACCTAAGAATGAGATGAGCTCCATAATAAGCATGTTTCTCTATTTCTGAAACTTGGCAGAAATCTTATAAATACACCTCAACAATCTTCCTGAAAGTGCATTATTACTGGTCTGCAGGTATTAGCACTCTATTCTCTCCTGAATATATCTGACTATTAATTCTGAAGCAGTTGAAAGGAGGCCTTGAATTGGAACCTATCCCCCAATGCACTTTATGTGGTGTGGCTCTTAGAGGCCCCTGCCTCCCATATTTTGGCAAAGACTTACTTAACTTGATATGCTTATGTATTATATTCTTCTTTTCAACAGGGATGGCTGCTGCTGGGGCTGGGTGAAGGTACAGGGAGGATTCTTGGGAGTAGACCCCAGGGGAGGTTAGCTTTGGTAGGAAAGGCAGTCTTTCTGAATGGGATACAGCCCAATATTTGTCCTAGAAGTAATCCTATCCACAAGGGGCATTTCTACTCTATCTATACTGTAAAAAGAATGAATGGATGCTTATATGAAGCTTTACACTGAAAATTTGACCAGAGCTTAGTCTATCACATGTCACCTTTCTCTATCATACTTGCTTTCTCAGTTGTATCAGATAATGGAAAAATTTGTAAAATTTGTAATCCCTTTAGGAAAATAGAGAATACTGATATGGTAATCATTGGCTCATCCTAGGCACAAATTTTATGATTCTTTGGTTTTAATTAAAACAAGTTTCATTTGAGGTCCTAGAATAAACTTTAAGTCAATCCATGATAACATTTTGGTGGTCTCTTGGTGGTGTATATTATTTGATTAGAGACCAGAATTTTAAGACTTAGGAACATCACCTGGGCTTAGCAAAGTTGGTTGAATATTTGAACAACAGAGACAAGTCTCAAGAATAGAGAGACATAAAGGAAGAGGAATTGGGGGAGAGTATCACAAAATGAAAGCAAAGACTGGGAACAGAGAGGAGTAAAAGGTGGGAGCAGTGGATGCCCCTAATTACCTTGTATCTCTAGGCTGCTATCAGCTTGACTCACCTGAGGATTGTAGTTTCTTTTCAACTCCATTCAGTGATACCATGTTGCTAGACTGAAATTAGCATGCTTGGAGTACTTATACCACAGAAATTGGCGAATACTACAAATGAAGGCTTTTCCTCTCTCTGGAGAGCTGCTTGTTAAATTTTTACTAGCGCAGTGTGATCTAGATGTTCCTTTGTGATACAAAAGCGAGAGGCCTAAATTATCAAGTGTGTCCCAGCAGGAGAGGGTTGGGAATGGCTGAATTAATTGGGCAGGGGCCAGTTCCAAGACAAGAAAAGACAAACTCGTGTTAGCATTCTAATTCTTGCCTGAAATCCAAAGCAGATCAAGGTCGTGGAGAGAAGAGGTCCAACCAGCTGAGAAAAGTGTGTTCTAGGCATTTTGCTGACATTAGGAATAGTCTGATTTATCTCTCATAATGGATGAGTAAACTGTGGTCGAGAGATATTAATTCAGTTGCACACAGGTAAGAACAAGTTAGACTTTGTCTACTGCAAAGTCCCATCTTTTGATCCCCACACTGTAGAATTTCTTTGGACTTACTCTCAGCATCTTGATTTCTCTCCTTGGCTGCTTTACAGAACCCCCAGGTCCAGTTGGGCAGCTGGGCTCTGTGCAGTTTTAGGGACGCTATCCACACTGCAGTATTTGAGTAGGGCCTCTAAAACCTCAGAGCTCACTGTTCATAGCAGCTCTGCCCATGGCCACTTTTAATTCTATGTGTATGAGGAACGTCCTCAGTGGAAGATCACCTGCTCCGTTCAAGAGCTAGACCGATTTAGCCTCCCCTTCTAGGTTTATAGCCTTTTCTTTATTTCTACCACATGCTATAGCTATCCATTTATCCATTCCAAGGATACTGGTTAAAGATCTGTCTGTATTGTGATAGTAGGAGGGAGACACAGAGTACAGGAGAGAAACCAAGTATGTGTCTAATTTGGAAGCTGCAGGGGATAAATAGCTGAAGATGGTGGATCTGAGCAGCACAGATTGGGAGGACCATACCTCGAGGCTGTCTGTCATAGTAATTATACCGCCCACCCAACCTGGTGTATTGGTAAAGGGTACCTCTTTGGAATATTTCTCTTTAATGTGAGTAAAGGTATAGCACTAGCAACTTATTATTTTCTTCTCATTCACCTTCATCTTTTGTCCTTGGGCCTTACCTAGTACCTTCCCTGAAATAACTTATTTATGGGTATCCCTGGCCTAGATAGTATCCCTTCAGAGATCCTAGCACCTTTTCCACTCCTACCCTCAAGGCAAAACCACCTTAGATGCAATAATATATGTTATTTCAGTGATCACATGACATAGTTAATTCTATTTATTAAAGTGGACTTAATTTGTATCAATATGAATTTAAAACTCACTTTGGTATATTTATTTACTACAGTGGCCTTCAAAAGAGCTGATCCTGATGTTAGCTATATCACAAGAATCACTGATTGAAGTAATATTAACAGGTGACACTCATAACAATCCAAGAAAGCAAGTTGCAAATAAAACTGCACAATTATGTAATTACTACACTTTGGTTGATTGATACTCATTTAGATCTCTGTGCATATATTTTTCTTATTGTGTTCTTAAAATCCAGAAATGTTACTGTATTTTCACTTCTATTGCAAATAGCCATTGGACAGATTTGTAAAAAGACTGATTATACGGTTTCATTTCCTCAAGCGGTCGTTTATTCTTTAAGATAATACTCATTCTTTGGGCAGCAGACAAAAGACTTGAAGACGTACACAGCTGAAGGAAATGAAAAAGCGAACGGGGTAAGAGAACAAAGATGAGCATGCTGAGTCCTGAGGTGGCAGCCGGGGAAGTAGTGCATGTGCTGGTGCCGCCGTTGGAACTTTCAGGAAATGAATGTGCGCATTCTGTGTTTTTCCCTTTACACCTCAAGAAACTGGGAATAATGGTTTTCTTTGGCAGAGAATCTTAAATTTAAGCAGATAAAAAAATTAGCCCTGAGCCTAGAAATATAGAATCAAAGTCCACAAGTTTAATTATTGTTTTCCTGGGTTAGCTGATCTTCCATCGTGATATCTACCACTCTGTGTAGTTGGTTAAGGGAAGAGGGAGACAATTTATTCACTCATTTATTTGTCAGCGATATTAGGGCTCGTGTTTGAAAGATACAAGGCAACATGAATATACCAGAAGAGAGATGCTGTTGTGCAAGTAAGCATAATGAAAATTAAAAGTGAATACGCTATAAAATGGATCAAAATAAAGGGTTAGGAGAAGTCAGAGGAAGTGTTCCTTCTAACTTTGATTGGACTTGGTCCACAATGAAATCAAATTCTTATTAATTAGGCTCTTGTTCTGTCACTTACTGTTACTGGCAAACTAAATTGCCCTAAAAATAATCCTTTCCCATGTGAACTCTTACAAATAGACCCTTAATGCTCTAGCCAGATTGATTAGTGTTTAGCTCTGAAAAAAAAAAAAAAAGATAAAATAGGTCAAAGATTCAAATAAGAGATTTTGAAATATTTGGTTTGTAAGGGCACTTGGGTGTATGGTGCTGAAGCCTTGTGGTACACAGCAGGGTTCAACCTGTATTAGTTGCTGATACCTAGAAGTAATTAGCAATAATTACTCAAAGGAGTTAAGGAAATCTCCAGACTGATGCTTTACATAAACAGCATCTCCAGAAGCTCCTACCATGTTGAGAACCTAACAGTTTCTAGTAAGAGGAAGTCAATTAATTTTTGCCAATAATTTACATAGAAAGTTTTAAACTTTCACTACTACAAAGGATCTTTTGAGGGAAGTTTTAATACTAGTATTATTAAAACTTGTGGGACGTCTTATCCGGAGGTGGTGTTTATTTCCCCACTTTGTGTTTTTGGCTGTCTTATGAGTAGTTTTAACCAATAGAATGCAGGGAAAGGAAATTGTGCCTGTTTCGTTGTAAATCCTCAAAGACTTTTCAGCTTGAGATGGTCTCGTGAGGCTGCTGGCCTAACCTCCTGGAGGATGAGCAGCTTTGGGGAAAGGAGCCCAGCCACAGCCACTAACAGCACCAACTCCAGGGTTATGAGTGAGATCCTCTGAGGTTTTTCGGTTAATGGCGTACACAAGTATTGAGCACTCAAACTATTCAATCATTTTAACTCCTTCCCTACCCTATGGCAAAATTATTTTTAAAATAATGAATCACAAAATTTTCTTGATATGCTGTTTAGTTTTAAAATAATTGGTAAATTAAAAGTGAATAAATAAATATCAGTTTTAAAGATAGTCAAATTTAGCAAAATATTTTATACATGAACCAAAAATTATATCCACCAAACGAAAGTACTATATCTCACAGCTCTGACTTTTCCTCAGCTTTAAATTTCACATACATAAAAACTCTAAATTACCTTAACACAATCATTGTAAAGAGAAAGAAAGCCCTTTTGTCTTGTCATTCTGTCACTATAAATTCACCTGTGCTTAAACACAAGAATATGTAGTAACAGGGTTGGTGAGAGGAGTTTTGCAGAAAAAAAGCTTGAAATATTTCCAGTTGTTATGAAATTATTCTTAAACATGTGTAATTCTTACTGTGGGGCTGGCGTGGGGAATGAGTATGAATTCTTCAAATTGATTTCCATGTAGAATACAATGACTATTAAAGGACAAGCCATAAAAACATGCTAATCCAAATCTTATGTATATGTTATTGAAACTCAAGAACTCTAACAGTTGTTTAGAAATTAGGCCAATAAATTTTCTTTTTTTCCAGGGAGGAGTAGTCTGTCTCTGACATTGTTTAGAATTGCTGACACAAGGTGACGATCCAGAGTAGGCCCTTAGTAATTTTAACTGTTGTTGTACAGTTCTATAGATAAAAAACCTGACTGCTTGTACCTTTAACACTTTCCTTCCACTGCCTCATTCTGGATCCTTCTTTGCTTCCAGTCATTTCAAGATTCCTCAAACTACAACCCCAGGAATGAGTCAGGTAAGACCAGCAGAAGAATTTCCCAGTTGAACCAAAGAATCATTCGAAATAGTAAATGGTCACTTCATGCCATCAAGTTGTGGGGTAATTAAGCAGCCACAGATAACTGCTGCAGGAAATAATCACTCTGAGCAATTGGCCTAGAATTTTCTTCCTGAAACAATTATAAGGAGCTTTAGATGTGGATGGTCTTCAAAGTTAAAAGCAAAAATTCAGAGTTTGTTATGTACATGTTTCGTCGTATTTAAAGAGATGACATTTTGTGGAAATGGGAAAGGTGGTTCAAGAAGGAAACAGAAAAAGATTTTTATGGGGATTTGAGATTTAAAATTATCGTGAACTTTTTGGGGTGTGGAGCTGTTTTAAATAGTGTGCGAACCTATGAAGCCAAAGCACTGTCAGTATGAAACCAGAGTTTCTGTGTGTGGGGATCTAAGTATCACTGAAACAATATCTGTTATGTATCAGCAAAGACAGGAAGCCCTGTACTAAAGTTCGGGTGAAGTGACACATTGTAGGGAATATATTTTCTTGGTAGGAAGCTTTTACATACTTCATTCAGAGGTAATTTCTGAGGAAGTGTCTAAGATCTGATTGCAAAACCTCAGCACAAAAAAGCCTGGGGATTTCACTCACTGGTTTCACCACCTGCCTTGCAAGGGCAAGGCTCTGAGTTCGATCCATGGTACTGGGGGTGGGGGAAGCCTAGTAGTTACTAATAGCTTTTAGCTTATGGGAGATTAATTGTATAGCCAAAGATAAATGTTTTTCCTATATCCTATTACTTAAAAGTCTACAAATAGAAAAAGTAAAGTTGCATGAAAGTAGAGTGCTGTTTTAAACATTTGGCCAGTGTATATTATGACTTTTATGACTTTGATTGATTTTCATTCTATACCAAACATTTCTTTCTTGAAAAATAGATTTTTGGGGGGACCATAATTAAGGAAAGATGAAGTGTATACTGTACGAATTGGAATGACTGTACTTAGCAGAAGAGGCAATGATCTATTCAGATCTATTAAACTAAAACTTGTAGGGAAGAGAAATAAATTGCTGGAATAATGAAGAGTGGAATGCTCTTACTATTGTGGAATCTAGCACATGTCTGTACATAGAAAAACACTGACAATGAGGAGGAGAATCAAGGCTGAAAATTATGGTCTCAGGGGCCAATGACAAAATAAATTTGCAAATTTAATTTTGAGCGATAGGCATAAACTCCCATGTATCACTGAGACTTAATGGGTAAAAATTTAGGAATGTAATATGACAGATGGAAGTACATGTCTTATTCAAACATGGATTGTAAAGGCATAGCAAGATAATCCATTTTTAATAGGTAGAGTCATGATGAATGCTGGAGAGATTTCTGGAGGATATGTACATAGAGAAAAATAGATGTGATATTATTGTAGAATGGATTACAGCAGGCCCAGCCAGCTGGAGAATACCAGTGAGGTTTTCATGATTCAGATTACAAAAGTGGTACAGTGGCAAGATACAGATACAAAAGTGTACCAGCTTTAAAACACTTTTTTCTGTTTAGACATTATTAGAAATCTCTGATTAAAAACAAGGGTACCGGTACATGGTTAATGTTTTTCAGCTGACTATAACATTCATTTGTAAAGAAAATATTACAAGAAACATAACGCTGGTCTAGTCTTGTTTTAACCAATAACAAAGAACTGCTTGATAAAAGAGCACCGTTAAAAAGTAACTATTATGTGATGAGGTTCTTTATTGGTGAGAAGGGAAAGGTGAATGTGGTCAAACCCGACTCCAGACTTCTCAAAAATATACTTCAAAGGTTTAGAGAAAATGAAAGTGTAACGCTATGGCTAAGGACTCAATGTGAACCAAAGCCAAAATGAGGTAGAAATTCATAACCATAATAGTAGTGATAATTGAGTTTTTACAACAAGCTAATTACTCAGCCAGGCACTTTGAAAATATTATTTCTAGAGCGACTATTTGCATTTGCTTTCACATTCACCATTCTTGATCCTCAAGATCAAAAAGTTTGTGTGTGCCCAACAGAGAGGGAGGGAGAGGGAGGGAGAGTGTGAAGCAGTGTGGTGGTTCATATCAACGCAGATATAGAAGCATAATTCATAATACCAAAATCTTGGAAACAGCATATGTATCCATCAACAAATAAGTGCATAAAGAAAAAGTGATATTTACACACAAAGAAGTACTACTCTGCCATAAAGAGAGGTGAACTTGAGTCATTTGTAGGCTAATAGATATACCTTGAGATTATTATTTTTAAGTGAAATAGACACACAAGCTTAAATGTCACTTGTTTTCTTTTCTATGTGAAACACAAACTATAAAGAGGAAAATAAAAGACACATAATAGAAAGTAGGGAATTAGATCTTTTTCAAATGGGAAGGGGATCAAGAGATGGAGGGAGAAGGGAGGGAGGAGAGAGAAAGGAGATAAAAAAGAATGAACTACATGGAAGGAATGTGAATATTATATACTGCAAACTTGTGCTACTAAATATTAAAAAAGCGAAGGAAGTTATTCCAAAACAGTAAACACAAAATTGTAAAAATGTAGTGTACGATTTGAAATGGCTCACAGCATTGTGGAGAGTCAGCAGTCACACAACGATCCATCTGCTAGCTACAGGATCAAGAAAACTGGTTGTGTAATTTAGTTCAAAGGCTGGTTGTATAATTTAGTTCAAGTCCAAAGGCTGGGGAACCAGAAAGCTGATGTCCAGGATAGCAGAAGTTGGATGTCCCACCTCAAGCCAAGAGAGCAACTCTGCCTCGCCTTGGTCCAGTCAGGTCCCAGGTGGACTGGGCGACCGCTGCCCACATTGTTGAGGGTGATCATCACTCAGTCTGCAGATTCAGTACTAGCTCTTTCTGGAAATACCCTTAGAGATACACTCAGAAATAATGTGTAAGCAGCTATAGACATCTCTTGGCCTAATCAACTTGACACATAAAATTAACCATAATAAATAAAGGGTAGAAGAGATGCTAATGTATTTTAAGAAACTTGTGGTTTCAGAAATACTTGAGAATTCTGATTTTTTTCTTATCAAGCCCTGAAGATTAATATCTTTCAATAATTGGGAAATACTAAGTGAATCATCTTGTGCTCAAATCAATTATGACAAATGAACCTGATTTTAGATATTGCTAGAGTGAATGGAATATTCATTTCCTAGGATGCCTGAGATTTACTGCAACTGTAAATGTAAAGCATTTCATAATCTTTTGCTATACTTTAATGGAGAACATGTGACTACCGAGCTGAATAATAGCACCATTAACTAAATCTGTAGCTTGTTAAACAATCACCTAAAGTGTGTTGATTAGCAGATCAGTATTATCTTAAATTTCCCTTACTGGAAATCAGCTCCATGGCTAGCTCTTGGCTAGGTTATCAGTGTCTTCAAAGAATTTTTAAAAAGGGTTACTTTTCATTTACACACATGACTATTAAATGTACACACAAACACACATAATATGCATTTATTTTGACAAATAAAAATAAAGATTCAAAAGTTTCCAGCAAGTTGGAAGGAAGTGCTAAGAACAATCAGATGAAATTTAAGTGCAGCAATTATGGGTTTAAAAAAATCAACTCCACAAGTATATGAAGTCTAGATTAATGATAGTTTATGTGGAAAAACAGTTCTAGAAGTTTTAATTGAATTCAAGTTCAGTATGAACTTATGAGACAGGGTTTCCAAGAAATCTAATACAATCTTTAGTTTCATTAACATAAGTGACATATCCAGAACATGCAAAGTATTAGTCTCCTTCAATCTTGTACAGATAAGACTATGTGGATAGTATTATATTAAGCCTTAGTGTGTATTGATAAATGGGCATAAATCTAGAGGAAGATGTTCAAACAAACAAACAAACTAGAAACCATACAATGGAGTACTGGAGGAGTTTCACTGGAATGAGAATACTGAGGGAGAAAGGACCTTTGTTTTCAAATATTTGAAGGACTCAGTCTTACCTTTGCACATCAACTAGAGATTGTATTTATTCAATGTCATGCTGGGTAAGTAGGACCAATTCATTTAGGCTATAAAGAGATTGATTCCAATTCAAATTATATAAAAAAACTAATGGAATAGGCTCTAAACTCCCTGTCACTGAAGATACTCAGACAAAAGTGAGAGCGTTTGGTACTTCACATGCCTACCTAGTGCATTTTCTTTCAATTTTTGTGAGATTGTATTGATGTTATTTGTCAGGAAGAATGTATAATTTAATGCAATACCAGTAACCAGATACGAAAGTGAAGAAAATGAGTATATCTATCATATGATTGCTATCATTTGTCATGCTCGAAATAGGCGGACCAGCCATGATTTGCCTGGCAGTGTCCTGGTTGGAGCACTATAAGCCCCATGTCCCAGGAAACCCTTCCTGGGCAAACAGAAGAGTTGAGCAACTTAGTCCAATTCTACCAATAATTCATAGTACACATCTCAGCTCTTGAGATACATTTAGAGTTGATCAAGGGAATGGAATTAGCTTCAAGGCATTGGTTGGTCTGATTTTCCATGAGTATTGTCAGTTGATTGTGAGGAAACCGAGAGCTACTAAAGCTTCTGAGCCTGGATCTTGAGCTCATTATCAGCAAGCTCCTTTAGAGATTTGAGCTTATTTGTGTGGTAATCTTGGAAATAAGGGGAATAAAATTGTTAAAGGAAGGAAAGCCAATAATGTGCTTTGATGAACAGGTTTTCCATGTGGGCAATGGGGACTTCGTCCTAGAGAAGACCTCTGGGAAACTTTATAAACACCTTTCAGTGTCCTATATCTCTAGAACTATTTCTAGTTGTGTTAGCACTCCATTATGTCTGTTCCAGTCTGCTCGTTCTTCTATCTTAAAGAAGCCCTCGAGTCTTTAATCAAAAGGGAATATAGTGTGGATGTGGACAGGCTGACAGAAACTGCTATCTGCCTCCCATTTAGACTTCATTGTTACCTTTATCTCTAAATTAGTTTTGCACACTATCACAGAAACACACTGGATGGAAACTACCAGCATGCATTAGTGACACATTAAATATGTGGACTCAATACTTCACCTTTTTCTGTGTCGCTGCCTGTCACAGTAACACATCAGTTCTTCCCACTAAAGATAGAGGCTTGGCTTTGGATTTAACCCAGGGACAGATTTGGTTCATGGAAAGTGAACAGAAGTAACCAAGTTTCTAGGACTAACCCAAAGCTTGAAGAGTATTTTGCATGTCTGCAGGTGTCCCTGTGCACCCCCTACACAACACAGACCTGGATCAAACTGTAGCTTAGAAGCATCCAAGTCCTAGGGAGATCAGCAGAGTTGCCCTAGCAACATGTAGACATAAAAACAAATCGTACTGCTTTACGCTGTCATGTAACTTTAGTTTTAAGACTTTTGCTTATTAGACCGTACTTTCTACAGTATACTATGAATACTTTTGTAATTCCTGAAATTATATAATCACATTACTGGATAAAAGCATAAATGTACTAAATATATTGAACTACTATCCATTTGTGTGTTAGTATATGTCTCAGCCACATGAGATCTGTCAATCAATCAATCAATCAATCATTTTTTTAGGCTCAGAGCAAAACTGAGCAGAAAGTGCAGAGGGTTCCGATATACTGCCCTGCTTCAGGCATATTCTCTCCTGTTATCAGCCTCCCACATCTCAGGGCACATTTGTTATGATTGATGAACGGAGACATCATTATCGTCCAAAGTCTGTAGCGCTCATTAGGGTTTACTCTAGGTGTTGAATTTCTATGCGTTTTGACAAATACAATGACACATATCTACCTTTGTTATATCATACGGAATAGTTATCTTGCCCTAAAAATCCTCTGTAATGCACCTATTCATCCTTTTCTCTCCAAAGAGTTACTACCAACCACTGATCTTTTACTTCTCTACAGTGTTTTGCCTTTTGTAATCATACTGTAGGAAGTCTTTTCAGACTGGCCCTTTTCACTTAGTTACATATATTTTTGAGTTTGTCTATCTCATGATTTTTTAACTTTATGTATTTTTTAAAAAAAGTAATTTTTTCATAACAAAAATAATTAGAGAATAACAATGGTAAGCATACTAGGAGTCCCTAAAATGTAAGGAGTCTACACATTTTGAACTCCAAATTTACTTCTCTAAATCTTAATTTCATCATTAGCAAAACAGAGGCTAATAACACTCTGGCCTGCTGTTTTGATGACTTGAGGTACTGTGTATGAACTAGCACTGTAATGATGAGACTGATATAGTGAGATTACTGTGGAAGACCTAATGGGATGTGAAGTCATTGCTTCGAAAAGAGAAGAAAACTGAGAAAATAAAGCAATGAATAACGTGATATGGTCAGCAAGTCTTATATTGACTTCTTCCCTTAGGAGAAACCAGACTGGATTCTTTTGGCACTTTTGATTTGCTTTGGGAATGACTTCAGAGAAGAGATTCAATATACAATAGTGACTTTCAAAGCCTCTCTGTGGGAAATGGGATGCTAAGAAATCATAAAGTGATGTGCTTTTCAGTACATTCAGTGATAAGAGGCTGGATTTAGAGGGAATTTTGCCTCAATGTTCATTGCAGATTGGAGGCTTATGAAAGTCTGAGAGGCACAGTAGAAAAGTGAGAGTTCCATGAATGGGTTGGGTGGTGTTGGTATTTATCAGTAGGACGCTCAGGTCTCCTAGAGATTCTGGCCCACTTGCTGTGTTCACACTAACATTTTTACATGTATTATTGTATGCTTTGTTATTTGAATGCTGTGTCAGATTTTTTTTTCATTTGCTTTTCCAAATCCACCTTTCTGACCTGGAAGACTGATCCTTAAGACCACATCAAAAGTCAGAGTAAGTTTTCTTTTCATAACTCTGTCTCAAGATCCACATTTAAGATATTTCCTGAAGTTCCGAGAGAAGATGACAATGAAGTATGATATGTAGCAACTACTCATAAAATTAATGAATTGTGTAAAAGAATAAAAGGCAGAGTGAATTGTACTACCCCATATACGGATCCTGTAACAAGGCATGTTGCATGTAGCAGGTGCATAAATGATCTACATATATACAATTATCATCACATGTTCCATTCTAAAAATAGGGATGAGAGCATTTTGGTTTTCTCAACAGAATAACTGTTGTAAAACTCTACAGATTTGTCCAGGCTTCAGAGAGAAGCAGCTGGGGTAGGATATTTACAGTTTGTATTCCTTCATCCTTTTTTTCTCCCCTATCTTTTCTTTGTTTTTTTTCTTTTTCTATAGCACTGCCTGAACAATGTAAGATGAGCACTGGTATAAAAGTGTGGGTATCTGAAGGCATTGATTTATCAGCAGCAACTGCCACCTAAGCAAAATATGACACTAGCACTAGAACTCTTCCTTCTATTTTAATGATCTTCAGGACATAGTCTTTAGATAACAATATATACATAAACAGAAACATTTGGCTGTCCAATAATCATAACCTTACAAAAGTGGGTTATATTTTATTGTTAATAGCACATTACAGCATGTGATGTACATGTGATATTTTGCCAGAGTTTGAAGTTATTTTATCTAATTTCTCCTCCGTTATTTATATTCTTCATTTATTGTTATATTTAAGAAATGACAGGCTATTCAGGCAATTGGGCAAAATGTCCTAAAGAAAATCCTACAGCCACAGTGGCTGGGAATTAAAACAAAAAACAAACAAACAAACAAAAAAAGTGATTCACTCCTGGAACTCATTAGAATTTTTAAATCAATTGTAATTTTCATTAATAGGAAATTTTCAGTAAAATATGTTTCAAAATGCAGAGTAAGTCAAAATAAAGTCCAGTGAAATTTTGTATACCAACTAAACTTTTCCTAGTATGCTGCTAGTATAGCATTTTTTCAATATAGATGATTCTCAATTCTCAATAATTTTTCTGAATGACTTTAATGGCTGGAAGGGTTTCCATGTAATTGGATGAGTGTCCATCCATCCATCCTGAATTCATCTATGCAGATATTTCCAAGAAAGAAATCTCCAGAAAAAGCCAGAAAAGTAGTGATTATTTTTAGTAATCTCACAAGACTAATGAAAGAGATAGGTAATTAAGTAGTGTGATAAGGTTAGGCTTCTAATTTAGACTAGGGAAGCAGGATTTGGTAATGATTTTTTGAAGAACACAAGGGTATAAGTAGGAATTAGGGGTTGACGAGTTGTTAAATTTCAACTGAGTTGAATTTTGAGCAACAATTAGATGTTGTCCAATGGAAGGAGCAAAGGAAGAGGATAGAAGCTGAAGCTTGTACAGAAGTATAAATGTGTGTGAGAGGCTATGCCATATGAGGACAGGTGAGGTATACATCCTTTCATACACCTAGGATGTGGAGTTTAGGTAGGAACCATAAAAGATGAGCTGAGAGATATAGGCAAGTACCATCACATAGAAGCCTTCCCATGAGATGAGAAATTTTTAATTTTTCTTTAAATTTACTGGTAAGCTATTGATGAGCATTGGTTAAGCAAAGTAAAGTGATTAAATACATGTTTTGGAAGGTGTCTTTTGATGGCACAAAATACCAAATACTCTCAAGTCGAAGGAGGAATGTTTACTGTAGATCATAGTTTGTAGAGGTTTCAGTCCATAGTAACTGGCTCTAAGTCAGGGCAGCATGACAGAGGGGCATGGCAGAGAGGAACAGGTTATGAAAGGGCAGGCAGGAGACAGCAAGCAGCAGCAGCAAGCCTCCCTTTCCCTTTTATCCAATCTAGGATACAAGGTTGTACCACTCACACTCAGGAGTGTGACTTCCCAGAATTATCTGCACCCAGAATTCTGATAAACTGATTAGTGAACTAATCCAGTACCACACATTCTTAAACCCAATATCACGCACTTTAAATCAAGCCACCTCTGAAAAGCCCTGCTTGTGAGTGTATGCAGCTTTTTTAGGGGGTGCGGTAATCTAGCTACAAGCCATAATAGAAGGATTACTTTCAGAGTGGTGGAGAAAAGATAGGAATGCTTAAGAATAAGAGAGTAGGGGCATTATATTATGAATGGATGAGAGCAGGGGCCATATCTGTGTGTTCAGGGTTTTGGAGATAACTTGAACATATCTGACATGTGGTAATTCCTCAATATACATTTGTTGTATAATGAAATAACTACAGAGATCATGTAAGGGACTTTTGAGGTAATCTTGGTAAGAAATAACAATGGCCTGGACTAAGACACTGGTAACAAAGAAGGATTAAACAGTGGATTATTTAGACTAGTATGTTCCAAACTTTTCTAGTTATAATTTGTATTAAGAAATATACATACATGACTCCATATATATGTGTGTGTCTGTGTATGTGTGTGTGTGTGTATATAT
>NW_022900941.1:28735173-28764834 GCF_012274545.1 Fukomys damarensis | reverse complement strand
ATATATATACCTTGAAAGTAATGTTTTCACTAAAAATTATTTACCCTTGCTACATGAGCCTCATTCTACTTTTTATCCTGTTATGCCATGCCATGCTGAATTATTTGTTAGTTTGCTAGAGTTGCTCTAACCATAGACTGGGTAGTTGCATTTAGTTACTTTCTTGATGCTGAGATGCAATACTCCATGCCTGCAATTTAAGGGAGGAAGGTTTATTTTTTGCTCACAGTTTTAGTAGGTTCAGTGCAGGGTCAGCTGGCTCCAAGGCAGAAAAGGCATGATAGAATGGCATGGCAGAGCTACAGGGAAGGAATTCATAGTTCTTGTAATTGAAAGAGGCTGGTCCAGCTCAAAAGGAGAAATGCACAGATTTGATTCAAATGGGTATGCTTCAAATTTATAATTTCTGAAAGGAAAAAAAGGCAAAAGGAGAGAGAAATGCTCTTTTATAGTCAGGGAGTTAGGGAGGATTAGAATAAGAGTGCTGTAGAATTTAATGTCCTGACAGAGAGAGAGAGAGAGAGAGAGAGAGAGAGAGAGAGAGAGAGAGAGAGAAGAACCATAGAATTAGAGGGCATATAACCTTTCCATCAAAACAAAGCAAATTTAATAAAGCAGGTTAAAAGTGTAATACTGGGAAAAAGAATATGGTATTAATAATGAGACTATTAGAAAAAAAATCATCAGAAAAATGAACAAGAGAATCCTCAGTAGCACTGGAACTAGCACAAAGAATCAATAATTGGGATCTCATCTTTTTAAAAAGCTTCTGCACTGCAAGAGAAATTACCAACAGAGATAAGAGATAATCTACAAAGTGGGAAAACAATTTTTACCAGCTGTTCCACAGACAAAGTTCCTCTACTATCTAGAATACATAAAGAACAGAAAAACATCAGACTCCTCAAGCATAAAGACCCAAATCACAAATGGGCATCTGAAATGAACAGGCATTTCTCAGACAATGAGGTAAAAACAGCAAATAAACATATGAAAAAATGATCAACATCAATGCTCCTTTGAGAGATGCAGAAGAAAACAACACTGAGATTCCACCTCACCCCTGAAAGAATGGCTGCTATCAAGAAATCAAACAACAAATGCTGGCAGGATTGTGGGGAGAAAGGAACCCTTCACCTTTGGTGGGAGTGCAGCCTGGTGCAACTACTATAGAAATCAATATGGAGATAACTCAAACAACTAGGATTACAAGTCCCATTTGACCCAGCTATTCTCCTACTGGGTATCTTCCCAAAAGAATTAAAAGAATCATGCTACAGCAATATATGCTCATACATGTTTATAGCATGGCAGTTTGTAATAGCTAAAACGTGCAAACAGCCCAATTGCCCATTAACTGGATAATGGATAAAGAATATGTGGATTTTTAAAAAAATAAAATGGAGTACTACTCAGTCATAAAGAAGGAAAACATAGATATTTATAGCTAAGTGGATGCACACTGAGGTCATACTCTGTGAAATTAATGTCACACACATGTGTAAATACTGAATAGTTTCTCTGGTGTGAAAAACTAAAAGTGTAAATAAGGACCAAAATGTATAATTGATAACTGTGTAATAGGAAGAAAAGATCTAACAGAGTAGAGGAAGTGGGAGGAAGAGGGGAAAGGTAAAAATGGAAAAGAAAAATATGAGAAGGAAAAACAAGGAAGTGTGGAGGGGGTGAAGAAAGGGCTGGGAATGGGGAAAAAATAAGAACCAAGGTAAATCATGTCAAGGTACAAGATCCCAATGATGAATGCAACTGTATTGTATACCTAGAATGGACCAAAATTTAATTTAAAAAATTAACAAGAGAAATGTGTAGGCCACATGGAAATATTGTACAAAAATTGGTAAATAATATTTCATATATAACATTTGAGAAAAGTTACTACCTCCCCTTGAAAAATGAACACAAATCAGAAGAATACTGTAAGTTAACCCTCTAGACAGAATTAAATATTCTGAAATAAATACTTACGGGTTTGAGAAACCATCATTAATTAGAAATTTTAAAAAATAGAAAAGAAATAGATAAAAAACCCAGAAATTTGAAAAAAAAATTGAACCAAGGAAATAAATAGAAAGGAAATATAAAAATATCTCAGTAAGACTGTTACATTAATAACAAATAAATAATGTAATAAATCATAAGAATAAACTCAATGAGAAATTTAATAAATAGCATTAAAATAGCTAAAAACTTAAGCAATGGCAATGATATAAACAAAAACCAGAGAAAATAGCAAAATAGAAGAAAGGAAAAAAACAAGTTCATATTTTCATAGTCTATGAAGAGGGAAAAACATTTGCAAAAGCAACTGAGCTAATATTTAAAGTAATCCAAAAAGGAACTGGAAATAGGAAAAGATCTTTTCTTCTCATGGAACGGGTGCATCAAATACCTGAGACAATTGAATAATATACTCTGAGACATGTTATAGAAAGTCAATTGTATTTCAAGGATAAAGTTTTCCAGACTCCCATAAAACATTTTATAAAAGCAAAATAGGTTGATAGAAGACTTTTCAAAACCAATACAGAAAAAAGCAAAAAATGAAGCAGTACTTAAAAAAAGGTAATTATAATGTGGAGGGTGACTTTTATACCCAGCCAAGGAAATGAAGCTGTCCACTTCAGAAAGCAAGGCTACAAAAAGATATTCTGAACTTATGAGAACACAAGGATTTCTCCATATGTCCGCTCTACTAGAGAATAAATTGAATGACAAAACTTCAACAAAAGTAAGATCATAAGTATTTTAAAACATAAATATTCAATTATATCTAGAACTAAGGTGAAGATGAGGATTAGAGATCTACCAAATTGTGACAATGTGATATCAATAATGAAACTAAGCAATGAAACTAAAAATAAAAGGAAAAAGCAGTGGGGAAGAAGACTATAGAGACAATGTGAATGTATTAAAGGACACTGTATAAAAGCTGAAAGAGAAAAATAGCTAAAGTGCTCATTTCAGCAGTACATATACTAAAAAAGCTAAATAATAGAAGAAACAACTAAGGGCATTCAATGATGTAGAAACATAGAGGAATGTATACAGTAAAATAAAAATACAATCTTACTAAATATACATTCCAGAAAAAGAATCAGCCAACATAATAAAACACATGAAGTAGCAAAGCTGCATTAAATCACATATGGAAGTCACATCGATAGGTGTGAATAAGTTTAACTTATCTGCCAAAAGAAAAAATTAGCTGGATGTGGTGGTACACACCTATATTCCTAGTATTCTGGGAGACTGAGGCAGGATAATTCAAAGTTCAAACCAGCCTGGGCAATCTAGTGTCTTAGCAAGACCGTATCTCAAAAACAAAACAAAACAAAAAACCAAACACATAAAAAGTGCTGGGAATGGATTGCATGTGATATAGCACAGTGTAAAGGCTCTGGATTTAATCTCCAATACTAAAAATAAATAAATAAATAAATAATAAATAAGATGTTCATTTTTGTCCTCCCCAAATATGTGCTACATAAATGAGAAAAACCTAAAATGAAGCAGTCCAGAAGAGCCCAAAATAAAATTGATCATACTGATTATCACTCAGGATGTTCTGGAAGTCTCAAAGTGAATATAGTTGTGACAAATGAACCTAACTGTTCGCTTCCTTTTCAAATATCCTTGCGAATTTTTTTGGAGTGCTAGTTTGCTGGTCATGAACTTCTCCCTCCCCCATTACGTTTATTAGTACATTTAAAGCAAACAATACGGTTACATTTATCATTGGGATCTTCTACCTTTCCATGATAAGCTTGGTTTTTGTTTTTTCCCCATACCCCTGACCTCCCCCTTCACCCCTTCACCCTCCTTAGTTACCAAGACTTTATTTCTATTTTTTCCTTTTTGGTCATGAATTTCTTGAAATGCTTTTTATCATGGAATTATCTTGTTTCTCCATCAGTTCTGAAAGATGATTTTTCAGGACATGTCATTCTGCATTGAAAATTGTTTTCTTTGAGGGTTTGAATTGGGATCTTCTACCTTTACATGATAAGCTTGGTTTTTGTTTTTTCCCCATACCCCTGACCTCCCCCTTCACCCCTTCACCCTCCTTAGTTACCAAGACTTTATTTCTATTTTTTCCTTTTTGGTCATGAATTTCTTGAAATGCTTTTTATCATGGAATTATCTTGTTTCTCCATCAGTTCTGAAAGATGATTTTTCAGGACATGTCATTCTGCATTGAAAATTGTTTTCTTTGAGGGTTTGAATCACTTCATTCCATGATTTCATGACATTTAAATGTTTGTGCTAAGAAATCTGCTCTAATTCTAATGGGTTTACCTTTATAAATGATTCTTTCCTGTTCTCTAACTGCTTTAAGATTCTGCTCCTGCGTTAGACTTACAGAATTTTGAGTATGATATGTCATGGCGAGGTTCTCTACTGGTCATGGCTATTTGGTGTATTTATCTCTATGTTTCTTATTTGACTCATTTAGAAAGTATTCTGGTAAAATTTCAGTAAAAAAGCTTTTAAGATATTTGTGTGTCTTCCGATTTTTTCCCTAATTTCAATTAATCTTAGGTTAGTCTTCTTTGTATCATCTAGAAGTTGTTATATCAATTTTCATATTCTCTTGTGGTTTTTAAGATATCTCTTATTAATTGGTTATTGACAACAGCCTTGACTTCTAGATCTGACACTATCCTCACATTGATCACTTCTGCTGCCCATAATTTCAGTAGAATTTTTAATCTCCAGAATCTCTCTCTGGGAGGTTTGTATTAACTCTAATTTTTTTTTTTCTGGTTGGTCATTCCTGTTTTACATTAATTTGTTTAGGTCTGCTAGATTTTCATTAGTGTCTTCTGTAGATGCACTGATTGCTTTGTTTCCTTGGCTCATTATCTGTTTATTTATGTCTTCTGTGAGTTTGCCAAATGCTTTTTTGAACTGTTTTAATGTCTCCTCAGATATCATTTTGATTAATTTGGATGTGTGGCTTTTTGGTTTGCTCCCCCCGCACCAATGACCCATGGATCAGCTTTGGGGAAGTTAGGAGTTTTGTTGCCTCTTCTCAAATTGTGTGTGAGTGAGTGTGTGTGTGTGTGTGTGTGTGTGTGTGTGTGTGTTGAGCCTTGTGGATTTGGATTTATTATAGTAGAAAACTTTGTTATTGGTTTAGAGACCTTTTCAGTTGATATTTACTTTTCAGTGGTGTTCTATACACACAGTTAACTTTCAATCTTTGCCTCTGTCTCAGAATCCAACCACCTCCATGTACTTGGGATGAGTAGCTATAGTATAGTTGCCCCAATTACACAGTCCTCTAGGAATGAGCTGAAGTATTGTTAATGACTCCAAGCAAATCCAGATATTGCCATTCTAAGAAAACCAATTAATAACAATAACTTTGTCACCTTGGCTGTAGCAATAAAATCAACATTTAGTGTAGTGTCAAAAAAAAAAAAAAACTGGAGCTGGGCATGGTGGTGCATGCCTATAATCTCAGCACTTGGAAAGCTGAGGCAGGAGGATTGCTGCAAGTTCAAGGACAGCCTGAACTATATACAGAGTTCAAGGCCAGCCTTAGCTACATAGTGAGATCCTGTCTCAAAAGAAACAAGCAAACAAACAAAAAACCAATGACAAAAAGACAAACTGAATAATGACAAACCCTAGGACCAATAATATACCATCCTTAGTCATAAAAAAGAAATCTGCAAATATGGTGTGAGCATTAAGACAAACCAAGTATTGACCCAGTATTGACCTACAGTAAGTATCTATTAAATGGAAAAGTTTTATCTTTACTAATGAAAGAACAATATTTAACAATAATAGCATAAGGTTAGTCGGCTATGTTGAAAATCATAAAGCCTAATAGTTATACTAGTAAAGAAGAAAGAGTGAGCAACCAGAGAATGAAAAAAGTAAAGCTTTGTAAATAGGGAAGGGAGGAGGGGGTGAAGGGAGGGCAGGGGTATGGGGAAAAAATGAGAACCAAGACCTGTCATGTAAAGGTACAGGATCCCAATGATAAATGTAACTGTACTCTATACCTAAAATGTGCCAATAAACTCAATGAGGGAAAAAAGAAAGAAAAAAGAAAAATCTGAAGAATCAGTCAATGCCACATGAGAAAGGAGAGAGAAAAGTGAGAGGAGGATCTGTCAAGGGCTCAAAGGAATCACTGTGACAAAATGAATAAGAAAAAGAAGAAAAGAAGACAGTGAAATACAAGAAATGAAAGTAAGATAAGAAGGAACCAAAAAAAAAATTTTTTTTGAAAGGGTATAAGAGAAAGGGAGAGAAAAGAAACAAAGAGAAAAAAGTCAAAACAGAAAGACAAAGAAAAAAGCCAAATCACCAAACTTGCAAAAAAAACTAATGAAGGTAAGAGAAAAAACAATAAAAGAAAAAAAATAGAAAAATAAAAAAAAGCTTGAATCAAAGAAAAAATTCCTCTCTTTTTGAGTGAGAGAGTTTTTGTTTTGTTTTGTTTTTTGTTTTTCCAGGAATCCTGGAATCCAGCCAGCCATGATCCTTTCCCCCCAGTTTTAGGGCCTGTGAGTCTTGAGGTGCTCTCCCTGCACCAGAATCCCCTCTGTCCATTCTCACCAGTCTGTGGTTACCATCCAAGCCAGAGTATGTCCTTTCTCACTTTGGTAGATGGGAAACCTGAATATCCCTCTAGTGTCTGCAGGATGTAAGCTGTAGGCTGGGGATTCAAATGGTCCGGTGCACTTAATGTCAACGCACATGTACTCTGGTTGTTCCCATTGGAGGTCAGGGGCTGTGTCCTTCCCAGCCTGGGCTTAAACTTCTCAGGAGAATCTGTTTGTCTCACTCCCTCTCCATGGTGGTCTCTTGGGGTTGTCCCTCACCAGTCACTTGGGGGGTTTAACCCTGAAGTCTCTCAAGTTCCTGGCCAGGTCTGTGCTTTCTCCTGGGTCTGCTGGCTTTCTAGGCTTACCTCATGTTCTTGGTGTTATCCTCATCCAGGATCGAGTCAGTTTATTAGTCTGTGTTTCTGCTGCCCCATGCCAAGGCAAAGCAAAATTCAGAGCTGTCTTGCAAACAGTGAATGAGTGTGTAGCATGGCTGATGAAAGCTACTTGCTTGTGTTAAGATTCTGTGTGGTTGGAGCAGGACTGCTTATTTCAGCTTTGCCTATTTTTTATTTGTATACTTTCTATATTTAAATATACTCATTAGAACTATTGCCTTTCTCTTAACTTTAATGGAAATTATTAAATGTTTCATCATATTTCATGATATGCCATATATTTTTTATTTAGATCCACCAGACTCTAGGTCATTTTAAAAAAGCAGTTTAAAACTTAGAATCACTTTCAAGTGCAAGTTCTCAAGTTCAATCCCGGTACCAAAAAAAAAAAAACAAAAAACAAAAAAACAAAACCAACCACCCAAACCCCAAAAACAAACAAACAAACAAAAAACTAAAATAAACCCTATAACCTAGGATCATTAAAAAGTGATACATTTATGCCTTAACCTTACTATTTTAATTCATACATAATTGTAAATTTGCTACACTGTATTATAGTCACAATTTTTATTTGAGTATAGCTTTTGTGAATGAGACACAAGTCCTCTCTTTAGCATAAAACATATCTATAAAACTGCTTATAATTTATTTTTTATGTGGGCCTCATTTGAAATTATCTGAAACTTATAGTTTCATAAACTAATTTTTAATGGCTTATTCTTATTGGGTAATTCTAAAGAAATTATCTTAGTTGTCTCAGAAATAAGAATTCTTTTTGGCATTTACATGTTATTGATTATTTTAGCACATGATTAAATGATATCAGTATAATATAATCTGATTGACTGATACAAGTATTTTGGAAAATATAGGACTCACTCTGAAAGTATACACTTAACAATGGATAAGAAATAGGTGAGCCCCTTCTAGACCAGCCTACTCTCTGCAAGCTTTCATAAATCTGTGTTCAATATTTTCTTTTATAGAAAGATAGTTAAGCAGTTATTGTCTCTGAAAATTGATCAAATACTTTCCAATTTAATATGCTTTTCCTACATATGTATATTTATTACCTCATGAAAGTGCATAGCATTCTGATTGAGCTTACTTTAAAAAAAAATTCGATAATAAGTATATTTATTGTTTTCATTTTTGCAGTAATCATCTAATTTTTCTCCTAATGTGAATTATATCAGTGATTTTATTGACATTCCATCCTTGCTCTCTATCTATCTATCTATCTATCTATCTATCTATCTATCTATATATAGTTTATTTGTTTGTTTGTTTTGTCTTATTTTGAGACAGGGTCTTGCTATGTAAGCGCAGGCTGGCCTTGAACTCACTATGTAGTCCAGACTGGCCTCAAACTTATGGCATTCCTCCTGCCTCAGTTTCCCAAGGGCTCGGATGATAGGCATGTGCCACCACACCCACCATTGATGCATTATTTGTATAATATATTTATTAACTATTTTAAAGCACATTGAAATCTGCTTCTTATCATTTTACTTAGAATTCTTGCATTGAAATGAATATGTAAATTTAATCTTCTTGGAGGAGATCCAACAAGGCTGAATAGAGGAGAGACTCAGAGAAAATCAACTAAAAACACAGGCAATTGGGAGAAAAGGAGGAACATATATCCTGATACAAAGATTATACAAATCCTTGGTCACCTTTATAAAAATAAGAAAAGAAAGACCCAAATCTATGTAATGAATGAATAAAAAGGGTGAAATCACATCAGATCCTGCAGAAATCCAGATCATCAGTACCTATGTTGAGAATCTGTACAATGATTGAAAATTCAAAAGAAATGGATAGATTCATAGATACATATGAATACCAAAGCTGAATAAAAAGATGTAGAAATTCTAAATAATCCAAGATCAGCCAAATTGAAGAAATAATAAAAGAAATTGAAGAAATAATAATAAAATCTACCAACAAAAGAAAGCCAGGACTGACAGATTCACTTCTCAATTCTACAAAAACTTTCCAGAAGATTTAATGCCACTACTCTTCAAACTCTTTAATGAAATTTAATGTGAGGAAATACTCTCAAGTCATTCCTGAAAGCAAGTATTATCCTAGTACCAAAACTAGAGAAAGATTTGATCAAAAAGAAAACTCATGCCCATCTCTTTAATGAAAATCCTCAATAAGATACTGGCTAATAGAATGCAGCAAATCAACAAAAAGATTATACACCATGACCAACTAGGACTCATCCCAGGGATACAGGGGTCATTCAACATATATAAACCAATAAATGTAATGTATCACCTTAACAAGGACAAAAACCACATGATAATCAAAACAGATTCAGAAAAAGCATTTGACGAAGTACAAAACCAATTTATGATTAAAAACCCTAAAGAAAATTGGATAGAAGGACTTTATCTCAATCTGATAAAAGCTGCCTATGACAAACCAACAGCTAGCATCCCACTAAATGGTCAAAATGTGAAAGCTTTCACTCTAAAATTAGAAACAAGAAAGGATGTCCACTAGCAACATTCAATATAGTTCCAGAAATATTGGCTAGAGCAATTAGACCAGAGAAAGAATAAAAGGAATATGGTTAGGAAAGGAAGAAGTTCAATTATAATTATTTGCTGATGAGGCAACACTCTACATAGAAGACTCCAAAAACTCCACCAAAAGATTCCTAGAATTAATAACCAGATTTGGTAGCACAGTGAGATGCAATGTCAACACTCAAATATCTGTAGCATTTCTGTACATAAACAACAAACTCACTTAGAGAGAAATTAGGAAAACAACACCTTTCACAATAGCATCAAGAAAAATAAAATACTTAGGAATCAATCTAACACAGGAAGTGAGAGACATTTACATGAAAAACTGCAGCACTCTGAAAAAGAAGATGTCACAAAATGGAAAAATACTCCTTGTTCTTGTATAGACAAAACCAACATAGTGAAAATGGCCATACTTCCAAAATTGTTACACAGGTTTAGTGTAATCCTGATCAAAATACCAATAGCATACAGCACAGAACTAGAGAAGACAGTTCTAAAATTCATTTGGAACCAAAAGAGATCTAAAATAGCGAAAGCAATTCTGGACAACAAGGGCAACACAGCTAAAAAAATAAAAGCAGCATGATATTGGCAAAAAAAAAAAAAAAAGACAAAACCCCACAAAAAACAAACAAACAAACAAAACAGATCCGGGGAACAGTGAAATAGAACAGAAGTTGAAGACATAATTCCAAGCACACTCAGCTACATTATCTTTGACACAGGGACCAAACAATTTCACTGGAAGAAAGATAGCCTCTTTAAAACAATATTGAGATTCCATTTCACTCCAGAAAGAATTACTCATCAAGAAATCAACCAATAACAAATGCTGGTAAGGCCTTGGGGAAAAAAGAACCCTTCTTCATTGTTGGTGGGAGTGTAAATTGGTGCAACTACTATGGAAACCAAGATGGAGAGTCCTCAAAAAACTTAAGCTAGAGGTTCCACTGGACTGAGTTATTCTTCTTCTAGGTATTTTTGTGAAAGAGTTAAAAGCATCATATCACAGTGATGTGTGCATACCTATGTAAATAGCAGCACAATTTTCAATAGATAAATTTTGGAAACAGCCCATATGCCAATCAACAGATGAATGGATGTAGAAAAATGTGGTATCTATATACAATGGAGTACCATACTACTTGCTATAAAGATTGACAAACGATTCATTTTTGGTATATAAATGCATCTTGAGACCATAAGCTTAATTAAAATAAATTAGACACATAAATTTAAATATTGCATTGTTTCTCTTGTGTGAAAAACCTAGAGGGTAAATAAAGAGCACAATGAAGGATTGAGATTGAGAAGTAAAAAGAACTTGTTCATATGGAAAGGGGAACAAGGGAGGGGAGAAGGGGAGGGGAAGGAAGAGAATTAGATTTAAAAATGAGACTAGAAAGAAAAAACAGGAGCAAAGCTTTTGTAAATAGGGATTGGAAGAATAATTGAAGGGCTGGAAAATGAATAGAGAAAAGAATTGAGATATATTATGTACAGTTACAAATTTTCCATGAAGAATGTAATCATTTTGTATGGCAAACATGTTCTAATAAAAATAAATTAATCTGTTGTGAGCTGCCTTCATCATATTTTGGCAATCATAGTAATCTCTTGAGGATTCATATAAATTTAATTGGCATTATTCTTTGAATTACATATTTTCACTCAACCTTGTTAAGCTCTTCCAATGGGGAGCTTCTGACATTTTTATCTTGACTAAAGAAAGAATAACAAAATATTATATTGTGTATCATCTGCAGAGTAAATGATAAGGTCAGCAATATCATTTTCTTTAACACAAACACATGCATGTGCAGACACACACACACACATTTTGTCTCATTCTAAAATAGAAGTTTAATACAAATCAGAATGATAACTGACAGTCTTTGTCTTCATTGCTTTTAGGTGGAAGATTTCCACTGACAGTAATGGAACTTTAGTGAGTTTATGTAAGGAAATGGATGTCGATCTGAGAATGCCAAACTTTCAGCTTTTCAAAATTGTTTAACTTGACATAATTAAACATTCTTTTCATGAGGCAGAACCAAAGTTAAATGTATGAGGAAGGCAAATGACAAAGTTCCTGAGTGTTATGGTTTATGTCTAGATGACCCCAAAGCCTCATGCATTCATATCTGGGGCTTTTCAGAGGTGGCAAGATCTAGAGTGTATGATACTGGGCTTAAGGGTGTGTGATTAATAAATTAGCCCACTGATTGTTTTGGCATAGTGCTGGGTAGGATTAAGGGTGCTCCATCCTGGGTGTGAGTGCTATTCATTCAGGACAGGTAGTCTGGATACTATATAAAGGGACAGAAAGAGTCTGTTGATTGTGGCTTGCTTCTTGCTGCCCTTTGCCTTCTGCTTGCTATGAACTGTTTCTCCTTTGCCATGCTATCCTGCTTTGGAGCCAGCTGATTATGGACTGAAACCTCTACAAACTGTGATCCAAAATAAGCCTTTCCTCCTTTACTCTTAGGTGTTGGATAATTTGCCTTAACAATGAGAAAAATAACTGAGACACTGAGCTTTAAACTGGGATGCATCTTTATCATATTTTTCCCCTTCATTGAATTTTTATACCCAATCATTCAAATGGAACTTTCTTTATAGTGATGATTAATTAACTATTGAAGAATTAGTACGTGTTTAGAATTTTTATTCACTGAACATCTTACTTGGACAGAGGGAGACAGGAGACTAAGAATATATGGGCATACTGAGGTTATTAGCCATTGTTTTAGAGGTGAGAGATGCTTTTAATGGAAAGTGGATGTAAGTCTACTTATTTCATTTTATTTTGAAAATCATATATTCTATTATTGGCAGATAATTTTCTGCTTCTGGCATAAGCATATAATAACCCATTTTTGAGTTTGGTAAACACAGCATACAATGATATCTTTAACAAATGCCCACATTAATACCTGTTTGTTTTATAATCAAGCCTGCTTATTGCCATGCAGAGTTCATTTTACATTTTTGTTATGAGACATTATCAAACATTTCACATGTTTAAATTATTTATAATGCTGCAGTCAGCAGCATCTTGAACTACTTTCTGATCTATCTAGTAATTCCTTCTTTGATCATACTCTGTATATTAAAGAAGAAAAACATAATTGTGGCCTTTAACAAGCATATGAAGAGCTGAATTCACAAAACAGGAGTGATTTCCTAATACATGTGATAGATGGTCATAAAATCCAGAGAGATAATGTAACTTAACAGGATGACCAATTCAAATGTAGAAGAAACACAGCAAAATTACTCTGTTGTGAGACTAATAGGAATAAGTCTTGTCAAAGATTAGCCATTAGTTGTTAACAAAGCCATGAAAAAAAAAAACATTTGGCACCTTGTGGCTTTAACAGAAGAAAATTGTTGAGCAAGACTGGGAATATTAAATATTTTTTATTATTAATTATTTAAACATTAGAAAGGACATTGAATAATAAAACACTCTTTCATTATTAACTCCTTTCTCTTTGGGTTTATAGGCATTTTCAGATTTACCACAACTTTCTTAAGGAAATTGTTAAGCATTTTCTTTGGCTGGACTAACTTAGCTTTAATTGATTCATTTTCTGGTTTTCCCAATTTATAATTAATAGCCTGAAAAGAAAAACCCATTTGCACTGCCCATCCCTGAGTAGCCATGGCTATATAATGTATAATAGTAGATAAATATATCTTTACATTTCCATCTAGTAGTCCAACGATAGAAACTCAAGTCTGTTGATTGGCATAACTCCCAGGTACTTATAAAGAGACCAAGATCTCTAAAAATGATAGGTCCTTTCCAAAACACCATGCTGAAAACCTTGTCAATTGTAAAATAATTGTTAGCCATTGTGGAGTTTTGAGGCCATAGGGATTTAAATGAGTATAGTAGGTCATTTTTTTTTAGAACTGTGTAGGACCTAGCCAAGAGTTCTTGGCCGCATTTTGAATAGCATTGTTTCCTGGCAATGCCAAGGATCAGGTCCAAGGAAACTGACTTGGTCACTGTAATTATTTCCAAGCTTATTTAGTTCCCAAATGAAGCAACTTGAGGACAGGTCCATTATAAATTTTCTAAGAGTGCGTCACATGTAAAGGCCCTTGAGTGTCTCCCCCAGGCACATGCGTGTGGATCAACTTAGATATGGTTTTCTTGGTATTTATGAATTATCGGTATTGCTACACTTTTGGTCAAAGTCTGGAATTTTTAGATTTAATAGTCATAAGGGAACTATGGCCTCAAATTCACATTGCATTGTAAGAGAGATGTCAATATATAAGGTTGTCCAAGGAATGGCTGACAACATCAAGGGTAAGAATTACTGCAGATCAGTTCCAAACAGGTGTACATGGTTCACCTTTTATGTGTGTACAGGGATGATGAGGGAGAAGTTCAGGTTTCACTGTTCTTAACATGGTAGACGGAAAGAGTGAATACTCAATGCACTTTTACAATATGTTGAATAATGTAATGAGCTTTAGAATGGAAAAGAGCTTCCAAATCATTGCAGGTTCATTGTTTATGTTCCTCTGTCTTATCAGATAAAACTACCTTGACCTTGAAACAAGTGGTAGGGAATCATATCATCTCACTTTTTCCAGGGTGAACTATAAATTAACCATATGTATAGAGTATACTGCTCTTTACTCCATGTTAGAAAAAGATTGTTAAAAGAATGAAGACATCTGAACATATACACGTGGTGAAAACCTGTCCTCCAATCGTGTTTCAAGAAGTTTTCAGATTTTACACAAGAATGGATATGATTCAGGCAACATTTATGTTTATGTATTACAGCATTTTGGTTTGTAAACTTTGTCTTTAAAGATCAAGGAAGTGAGGCAACCCATTTTCTGGTTCACCTTCTGTCTCTCTTAGATAGAAGCTTTCTTTCTCTTAATAAATTTTTCCTACTGTTAACTTCCATTGTTCCTAGAATTCATTCCTTGATTTTAGAGAACACAAGTTTGTGTTTCAAATATCTAGTAGATTTGAGAGTTGCACCTCTTCCCCCTATATAATTTTGTAGATCTTCTACCCAGATTACTGGTCAGAGGTAAGAGTTTTCTTTCATAGGTTCTAACTTTGGTCTTTTTGCTTCATAGATTATAACTTATTGTTTCATAGGCTCTGGCTATTTGTTTCATAGATTCTTGTTTTTGTTTCACAAATTCTGGCCTTTGTTTTGGCTTTTGTTTCAAAAGTGTCTTAATTTTAAGTTGTGTGTTTTAAGTGTTTGCATTTCTTGTTTTTCTTATGCATTGTCCGTTGTTAAAATTATATTTTATTCTTGTTTGGTATATGTTGCATTTGGACTTAGCTGCTTAAAAATGTTGTAAAATGGGTCTCTTGTGAACTTGTCTCAGCTAGAGACAGTTCAGGCTTTTATCCCTCCCTTATGGAATGCCAGGTAATAATTGCCATAAGGGCGGACAGGTTTCTGCAGTTGCTCTCTCATGAATCTCCACTCCCATTGAAGCCAATGGCAGTTGGAATAGACAATGCATTCCTTTGAGCAGCAGATCTCTGATTGCATGGAACTAATGGAAACTGAGGTGACAACTGAGGGGTCATGGCCAGGGCTACTCTCTGGAGGATACCCAAAGATCCCTCAGAAGAAACTAGCTAGTCCTAGACAGCCCATCCAGGTAATCAGCAGAAAATCTCCACACCTTATACTTATCTGGACTCCTCAGTGAGGTGAAAAGGGAACTCTGTCAGTGATCATTGGGTATCCTCCATCTCAGAGTGATCTAAAATGATGCCATCAGAGCCCTTTCTCCATTTAAAGTTGAATGACAGGTTTGGACTGCTTTCTCTATTACTAGTAAGACAGACCCCTGGACAAAAAAAGAAAAAAGAAAAAAAATATTTCATAGAGTAAAAACTATCAGAACCTTCTCTCCCCCTAGGCACAGTCTTCATCATTTATGTTGTGCACTTTGGAACTTTCACTATAGACTTTAGAGTGCTATGTGGTGAGTTTTGATCTTTAAATGGCTTAAATTTTATTTGGGCTTTTTCTCTCTGGTAGTGAGTTAAAAACCCCTCTTAAACCTTTCTCCAACTTTTTGGGAGTTCATTTGAGAATCCCTTGTAGTCAGACTGCTCCTCCTTCTAGAAAGTCAGACTAAGACAGCTCACAACAACTGTTTTGTCTTACACTAGGGAAAATAGCAATCAGTAACTTGCATTTTTGTTTTTTACATGCTAACTAGAATATAAGACTATTTTTGTCAGCCTTTCTCTTCTCTCATGTGTGAGCATAAGAAGATGGCAAAGGTGTCTTTACTAATGTGGATTGTAGCTTCTAGGAAGACCTGTGAGTTTCAAATACTTAGTGAATTTAACATGGACCATAAAGGAGTAGGCTTGTCTTTCTGCAAATGAAAGTTGCCTAAATGACCAGGTTGACAACAGAAATGTCTCAAGCTTTTTGTGCCATAGGGCCCAGGGCAGAATCTCTGACCTATCATTTCTGAAGGTGATCTCTTTAGCAGGAAAAGTACTCTAATTTGACCATTGAACTTTTTTTCTTCCTTCTCTTTTAAGGAAATAGAAAACAGTAGTTTAAATCTCTTAGTTTGCTAGCAATACTTCCTTCTCTAAACATGGTCATTATGGCTAGAGTTGATTATGACTTGTGCTTTGAGAGTACCTACGGAGTAAGGATATGAGTTCCCTGAGGAAGGTGAGATCATACACTGGTAAAGGGTAGATAGACTGGTCTGGTTTTGGTTTCTGGGTCTCTCTCCAGCTGGTAGCTACCTAGCTGGAGTGGAAAAAACCTTGGCGGAGGGCCTAGGGATGTCTTAGGGGATACAGGAATCAAGCAGAGACTTTCAGGATGCTGTATTTGTTTCTCTTGTTTCTGACTGGGAACTCCATATCAGAGCCTCATACTCCTTTGGAATGTTTTAAGGATCAACTTAGCATATCTCTACACCCACACTCAGTGTGCCTACCTCCTGAAGTTCAGTACACAGAGGATGCTATGATGCTATCTCACAATTGTAATTATAAAGAGAGAAAATGGTCAAAATCATCTGATGTTGCGACTTTGTTTATATTAAGCAATAACCCTTGCTTGTGTTCAAGTGTAAATGTGGGTGATAGAAAAATGAGACATCTCATCCTTAAGGCATTCAGTACTTCTAAACCAGTGGTTACTCTTCACCTTTGAGAACCTGAGAGGAAAGTTTCCAAGACAACTTTAAGCCTTGACCACAGGTGCTGAGGGTATAGTTTCTTGGCCAGCTATAATTAAAACCTCCATGAGACTATATCCATCGTTATCTAAGTTGTTCAGGTCCCTCTAAGACAATATCCTTTCCAGGAAGTAAATGGTAATCATGGGACTGACTACCTGTGTTCATGTGTCTTTTTCTCTCAGTGATCTAATACAGGTTAAATGAGACCTAAAAAAGTTTTCAGATGACTCTGATATGTACATTGAGGTCTTTAGAGGTCTTATTCAGACCTATGGAGTAGATTAGAAAGATGTAATGTTGCTCTTAAATAAAAATATTGATTTTTAATGAGAGACAAGTCATATTACAAGCTGCTACTATATTTAGAGACAAATATCTTAATTTTGGAACCTCAAAAGACAGACATCCAGGAAAATAACTGGTTCCTACTAGAACACAAACAGTTCCTGTACAAGACCCCCCACTGGCCTGCCAATTGAATAGGAGATAAAATAGAAGACATTTTCAATATATTGCATGTGTTCTTGAAGGTCTAAGAAACATGAGAACTAAGTCTTTCAGTTATTTCCAATTGTTAACTCTTTGTCAGGAAAAAGATGAGAACATCCCTAGATCCTGATATGATTAAAGAAAATACTATAGTTTTTTTCCAAGTCAGTCTGGCAATATGTAGATGGTATAATGTTGTGTGCCCCCTCCAAAGAGCTTTCTAGCAAAGACATCTGTGCTCTGCTGAATTTTCTGACAGGGGCTATAATGTTTCCAGATCTAAGACACAACTTTGCAGCCTTGAGGTAAAATATTTAGGCCTTATTATATCTAAGGCAACCCAAAGACTGGGGAAGAAAGAATTAAACCAATTCTTTCCTTTCCATATCCCAAGACTCTAAAACAGTTAAGGAGATTCCTAGAAATTATAGGCTTTTGTCACATTTAGATAGCAGGATATAGTGAGATTTCCTGACACTTCTATCAGCTTATAGAGAAACCCAAAAGACAGCCATATTTTAACCTGGGAACCTTGTTCCCAGACCACATTTTAGAAGCTCAGACAAGCATTTGTAAGTGCCTGCCCACAGGACACCATTTCAGTTTGTATGTTAATAAAAGGTGAGCTATGGCTTTGGGAGTGTTTCTACAAGTTCAGGGACCTGCTCAACAGCCCGTAGGGTGTTTAAATCTTAAATTAGACATTATAGATTCAGAGTAATTCATTAAAAGGTTAAGTCCTCAATAATATTGTTAGAACATGTTCATTCTCTTTCAAGAGACAAAAAGCAGCCATTCAGATTCTTTGATTATTGGTTTGATTTTCTGCTTGGCAATACAATTGGAGTCAGTCATAGCTTTTGTCTCTAGAGACATGTTTTGCTAAGGATTGCAGATCCATTCCAGAAATCTCCTGATTTTAATTTTCCTTTTACACCTGATATGGTTAAGATTTAGTTCTTGTTCCATACTTAAAAGCACTCTTCTGTCCCTTCTCCACTGTCCTGAGAAATAACAGAGTTCTCAACAGTATTTGGTTCAAAGCATTTCCCTCCTCTGTGGCTGCTGGATTTCAAGACAAAGCTTCCAAAATAGTGAGTTTCCCTTTCCTGGAAACCTTCCAGAGTAAAGCTGATATTCACTTATCTCTGGGCCATGTAGAAAACTGGTCTAGGTTTAATCTGAAACTTTCAAGGACTAAATGTAAGTTTTAGTCTAAATTTATCTTTCAGTCCTCAGGCAGAATTGGGGATGAACTCTTCTTGTGTCCCAGAAGAAAGATACTGCCTCTATATGTATATATATATATATCACAGATAAGTTCCTCAATAAAACTAAACATTTTTAGGGAACCTTATGAGTTTAATAACAGTTTTAAACAAAAACAGCTATTAAAAATAGGCACAGGGTGCCTCTCATCATGATTTTACTCCAGAACATCTTGCTGGACCTACCACTATTCTCAAAGAGATGCTAAGTAAGACTGCAACAGAGGAAAGCCTGTAGCTAAGTATGGTTCAAGGGTCAAAGGCTAAAGAATGCCTTAGACTGGGCACAGAACATGAGGGGCACACAGGGATATCTTCTTTCCTTTGTTTCTTAAAGCAAAATGTCATACAATGTGAAATAGGAAGAAAGGGGCTAAAGGTGTAGGGAAAGTGGCAAGGGTAGGGGAAAGGTAATAAGGGAAAGAAAAAAAATAGGAGAATATGAAAAAATGGAAATAAAATGTTTGTAAATGGGGAGGGGAAGAGGAGGTGAAGGGAGGGCAGGGACAAGGGGAAAAATGAGAACCAAGACCTGTCATCTAAAGGTACAGATCCCAATAATGAATGTAATGAATGTACTGTATATCTAAAATGTACCAATAAACTCAATGAGAAAAAAAATGTCATAGGTATAAATCTATAGCACAGTAGGTTGCAGCCTTGGAAGGCCTTTTTTCATGACTGTTTGGAATTCATACTTAGCTCCAAAGAGTGTTACTTAGTTTTTTCTACATGCAAACATGGCCTGAGTGGATTCCCTACCCTGAAATAAAATTACTTTTAGTAATCTCTCCCTTTAGAGGGAACAATTGCATGTAGCTCTCAAACAACTATGGTTATCAAAGCAACAATAAGAACCAGTATAGCTGAGTATTATAGTCAGATAAACCATCAGCTTAGGGCTCATCTTAAAATGGTCTTTTTACAGGTGTAGATGATTTTTATTCCTTTTGATTCTTACAAGAAATACCTGTTAATTGATCTACAAAGTTCTGACTAGTTTTTTATAGTTACAAAACTAAAAATTATAAAAGTTATAATAATTCAACTTGGCCAAATACATGTGAGTACACTCGGGTTTATAAAGAAGTTGTCTTATGTGTGTGTGTCTGTTCAGTTTGTTACAACACATATAGTTGGTTTGTTTGAGCTTTTTTCTTTTGGTATTTTGGATTTTTAAAGATGTTTGCCTTTAATGCAAGTTGGCTTATAGATAAATGTAATTAAAGATATGCTTCCCCCAAGTTGCCAGATGATCCAAATAAAGTCAATTGGTTTTACAAATGCAGCACATACTGTTGTCTATATATAATAACTCAGGAATCTTTCACTGGTCAAAAATAATGTGTTAATTGTTATGATCTGGCTCTCATAGGTCACCTAAAAATTTGTTAAGATAATTAAATAAAGACTCTTGGGTTTAGGAAAGCTATGGCACAGGACTCCCCTTGGTAAATAAAAGATTGGCTACATATAAAAATTTATTCCAAATTTATTTATTTATTTATTTATTAAATTTATTAATTTATTTATTCCAAAGGGTACCCCAGTAATTTCCATAGCCTTGTAGGAAATACATTGCTAAACATATTATTGTGATATGTATACATTGGTGATAATCAAATGGTTGTTTTCTGTGGAAAAACAACAAGGTTTTATTTAAAATGGTATTGGTACAAAACAAAATTAAATGATAATAGCTTCATATAACAGATACCCATTGCTATTTTATGGTGTACTAAATATTATTCATGTCTTCTGGTTATACAGGTCTTCTAAGATATTTTTTATGGTAATGATCTTTTTTGACTCAGGTATCTGCCTTTCTCTTGTGCTCTAGCTGCTTGTGATAAGAGGTATATATCCAGCCAACATGAAATAACCAATCAAATAGTAATTTTTAAAGAACTTAGTGATGGATATATTTTGTATCAACACACTTAAAGAGACTCAGATGCCAAACAATCCAAACAATGTCACTCACTAAAAATTAGGGGCTAGACATTATGAACTTCTAAGGTATATTTGTAGACTGATGTGTGTGTTCTCCTTAGATGACATACTATTAAAGGACAACAAATAAGAGTTTTCTATGTGTCATTTAATGTCTCATAATCAAATAGAGTTGTTTGGCTAAAAGTCTATTCCATATGAAGATGGACATTTAAATGTGTTCCAAAGATAAAGTCATCATGGTTGTCATGGTAAAATAATATGTGTGGCTCTTCATCTAAAGTTTTTCTATATAATGTATAACTGTTTTCTGTTAACATTCTGCAGTGATTCACCTACTAAAACAACCATAGTTGATAAAAAGTAACAGCCCCTCTAACTGCTTAATACTTCAAAGTTGCTTAATGTCCGGACACAATTATAAAGTTAAGTTCACGGCTCCTACTACACTAATAATGTCACTGATATTCTCTTCGGGGATTTCAACAACTAAAGCTTGGAGACCAAAACTAGAAGGGTAACTGGGCTGAGAGGACTGCCAATATTTTGGCCCTAGCCCCCAAGGTCAGCAAAGAATCCAGAACATGAGGGAACTTTTTCTATGGGATCCTACATCTTTGGTAAGTCATACAATCTCCTGAGCAGGGAGATTGCTGAACACCAGAGGGCAAATAAACTGTGTGCCAAAGGAGGGTCACCATGAGGGGAAAAGTCTCCCATGCTTTCACTGAAAGTAACATGGCCAAGCAAGGCTATGACCTATCCTGACAGCTGACACTGACAGAGGAGCTGAGAGGCTGTATGCATGGTTCTAAAGTAATGCCCAAGGAGACTTAACTGACCTTGAGAGACAGCAAGAGTTGATTTTGATTGACACAGGTCTCACTTTAACTTGGTCTTAAACACCCAAGAGAAAAGAATGACCAAAAGTTATAAGAATAATGCCATAAGAATAAAGTTTGATATAAAAAGGAGTGCCAGTCACTGACCCTTTCTGGTAGATTCTATCTCTACCAGCAGCTGAACATGGTTATGATTATTAGGAAAAAAATCTATGGTAAAATCTATAAGAGCTTAGCTAGAGTTTTAAATTTCTTAGTGATATTTGTTCTTCAAATTCTTCTTACAGCTAAAACTAGAGCACTTATGACAAAGTATCAGACTTATAGATAACCTTTATCAATGAAAGAATCTAAGAGCCAGCAGTTCAGTTAGAAACTGAGTCACTACTTCAGTTTCTCAGTGTGACTTTCTCCCCAACCTGCCCTTTCATTCTAGTGTGCTCATGATTAGATTATACATGCTCCAATTTATTTTTTGTTTATTCTAGCCTAGAGGCTGCCAAACTCCACATAGTCATACAAATGGAAACAAGAACAAATGTGATAGACTTCTTTTACCAGGACTCACCAGACTGACCTTGTAAACAGCTCATAACTGCTAAATTATACAATATGACTTCTATGTTGGATTCTGAAGTCCCTGGACCTTCTCTTTATCCTCCTTGTGGAGGCTATAACTAGTTCTTCCTGATGGAAACACTTGTTGGCTAGATTCATCACAATCCTGCTGACCTTGTGATTTAGCCCATGTATTCTTGACTGTTTCTTTGGCTTTTGTCTCCTCCAGACTTAAAGCTATAAGGCTACCCAAGATAACAATGCCTGATGACTATTGAAGGCCTTTAGATAGATGCTCTGTAGAGTGACTGCTGCTCACAACTTCAACCCTCTTCAGCAACAAGTAGCCAGAACAGTCTTTGCCCTTTGTCCCCTCACAGCAGTTAGAGGTACTTCTTCAGAGGGGGAAATATTATAGATCCATAAGTTAATTAGATATGTTATAAGCAGTTAGATAGGGTCTCCCATAAGTTAATTAGATATATTTTAAGCAGTTAGATAGGGTCTCTCTTAAGGCATCAGCCCTGAAGGCACCAGTCCTCAAGGTGCCAGCCCTCCAGGAGACAAAACAGCAGGGAGCCAACAGGGAGAACAATTGAGGCACTACTGGTTAGCATTATAAAAACAGGAGGCATTACTGAGGATAGATAGCAGTGATTGATATTCTAAATGAAAAATTACTTGTATGTGATTTGTTTCCCATTTTGTCCCCATTTGTCAATATTACCTGGGTGACTGTACATGTAATCTTATTGGTTGGTTATGGTTTTGTCCCATCTTATGCCCACCTTGTTAATTTCCATTGGGTGTTATAGTTTTGTCCCACTTTGTATCCCCTCACCGCATGGCTTTGCTGTGTAATACATCTTTGAAAAGTGGGATAAGAAGGGAACCCATTTTCTTGTCCCCCTTCTGTCTCTATTAGACAGAAACTTTCTCTCAATAAATTTTTCCTACTCTTAAAAAATAGGGAAGTGCTTATTGGAAACCATTAGTGCCTGAGCTGGAAACACTTTTAAATATCATTTGATCAGTCTTTCTCTTTTTACAGATTAAGCTGGGGTGCAGAGAAATGATGAGTTCCTTAGGTCATGGAGCTTTGGTCAAAGCACTCAGCTGTGCTTTGAGTATGGGTCTCCTAACTCTTGATGATGTTTCACTAAATTGAGGAAAAAAAATAACAGGGTTAGAAGCAGCATGAAAACAAAGAATCATGTTCTTATACTTAAAGCATTTTATAGTTTTTTTTCTCTTTCTGAATGTCACAGCAGACCTCATCACAATAGTTATTCAGGATTAGTTCCCTGTTGAGCCTTGGTTTTAGTAATTTGGAAAACAGTATTTTCAGTGAACTGCCTATTTTTTCCACATTGATGGTTTTACTTTATTTCTTTTTAGTTCTTATTATAGGAGGTCATCTTTTAAAGCTTACATTTATTTTTTAACTTTGGTAGAAATAAATTTCATATGTAGCAGACTTGAAATCTAAGGCTTACTATTTTATTTCAAAGATGTTTGTTTACAATAGAATTTGCACTTCTTATGTGTAAAACTATTCGATCTATTTCTAAAAGTTTTTTTGTATCTTTATTTTCAAGTTCCTTACACATGTGGCCATGGTAATTGTATCTAGGTACGTGTAAATTTTGAAGTATGCAATCTAGCCAAACCACATATTTCAGATAAGCCATCAAATTTGCACACTAGCAAAATTGTAATAATTTTCTTACTGATATTCAAATGCATTAGAAAGGCACTGCCCAATATAGCAGTCACTCTCCATATATGACTATGTAAATTAAAATTAATTAAATTTAAATGGCACTTAAAAATCTGTTCCTCAGTTACATGAGTGACATCTCAAATACTTAATAGTCATATATAGATAGCAGGTACTCTGTTGGCTCTCATAGATATAGGACATCTCTTAATTCTATTAAACGACTCTACTCTAGAAGAACATGTGCCTCCATTTCAAAATCCTTGCTTTCAAAATGCCTGCTATGCCTGAAAACTTTTATAACAGTTAGTAAATTTATCAAATGCATGATTTTCTTTGTAAGTATTTCTGAGTAACAAATAACATTAACATTTTGTACCATTTTGTTGACCTCATTACTTTCTAAGCTATGTCATCTTTAAAAATTTGCTCTTTTTAATTCAATTTTTATCTTTTAAAATTGAGATTATATTATTTGATAGGAATGGGGTTAGAATAAAATGATATGGTTCTGGAAAAGTGTTTAGTACACTATTTTCCATATATTAGGTACTTAATAACATGGAGGTCACCAATTTATTGTCCGATTCCCTCATAATATAAACACTGAGTAATTGTTAATGAAAATAATTATATTGCAATACCTTTCCTAAGAAAACTCAGAAATTAAATCAAAATAAGCATGAAGCATTCACAATAACAGACCCTGCTTCTGATTTACATCTTAATGCATTGATCATCCTCATAAAATTTTAACAATAGCTTGAAAGTATTGTTTTTACATTTGTACATTATTTGCTTTGTGGCCTTATCTGCAGCTTGTATTTGTGGAGAAAAGCATGTGTGTGTGTGTGTGTGTGTGTGTGTGTGTTTGTAAACAAATAAGAAATTTAATGAAGACTGAGATGTTTAAAAACCATACAACCAAAAACAATTCCATGATAATTGTATAGGAGTCTTGATAATTGCTCACATATCTTTCTCAAATACTTTCTTTCTCCTTAAGGTAACCCTTCCTGGGAAGCATGGTTCATAGCAAAGTTCCAATGCAATTATTTACAACAAAGCCTGACTGAATGACATTGAACTTACAACTATCTTCCATACTCACATTTTCTTTCTTCTCTATTCCCATCACCTCCATATGGTGCTAATACATTTTCTTTTTAAACAAATATTTATTTTATTATTTTTTTCTTTTTATTGAGTTTATTGGTACAATCTAGGTATACAATACAGTTACATTTATTACTGGGATCCTGTACCTTTACATGACAGGTCTTGGTTCTCATTTTTTCCCCTTGCCCCTGCCCTCCCTTCACACCCTCTTCCCCTCCCCCTTTACAAACACTTTTTTTTTCCATTTTTTAATTTTCTCATATTTTTTTCTTTTCCCTTATTCCCTTTCACCTACCCTTCCCACTTTCCCTACACCTTTAGCCCTTTTCTTCCCATTTCACATTAGTAATTATCTCATTAGGATCTTGTGTACTATTACAGTTTTTCACACCAGAGAAACTATTCAGTATTCACACATGTGTGACTTATTTATTTCACTTAAAAGGTAATAAGGGAGAAGAAAAAAATATGAGAAATTGAAAATAAAGTGTTTGTAAATAGGGGGGGTGAAGAGAGGGCAGGGACAAAGGGAAAAATGAGAACCAAGACCTGTCATGTAAAGGTACAAGATCCCAATAATGAATGTAACTGTATTGTATACCTGGATTGTACCAATAAACTCAATAAAAATAAAAAGAATAAATAAAAAATAAATAAATACCAAGAGTATATCCTCAATATGTATCCATTTTCCTATGAATGACTCTAATTTCTCATTCTTTACAGCTGAGTAGTATTCCATTTTATAGAAAAACCACATCTTTATCCAGTCTCCAACAGATGGGCAAATGGGCTGTTTCCAAGTTTTAGCTATTACAAACTGTGCCACAATAAACATTGGTGCACATATATCACTGTGATTCTTTTAATACTTTTGGAAAGATGACCAGCAGAGGGATGGCTGGGTCAAATGGGACCTCAAGTCCTAGTTCTTTGAGGGATCTCCATATTGATTTCCATAGTGGTTGCACCAGTCTGCACTCCCACCAACAATGGAGAAGGGTTCCTTTCTCCCCACAACCCCACCAACATTTGTTATTGGTTGATTTCTCTTTTTTTTTTTAACTTGTAGAGATAGTTTTATTTCTTTTTTTTCTTTTTATTGAGTTTATTGGTACAATCTAGGTATACAATACAGTTACATTCGTCATTGGGATTCTGTACCTTTACATAATAGGTCTTGATTCTCATTTTTTCCCCTTGTCCATGCCCTCCCTTCACCCCCTCCTCGCCTCCCTATTTACAAACACTTTATTTCCATTTTTTCAGTTTCTCATATTTCTTTTCCTCTTCCTTATTACCTTTCCCCCACCCTTCCCACTTTCCCTACACCTTTAGCCCTTTACTTCCTAGTTCACATTATTAATTATCTCATTAGGATCCTGTGAACTATTATAGTTTTTCACACCAAAGAAATTATTCAGTATTTCAGTTAAAGAAATCTCTGTATGAACATTGAAAATAGGGAATCCTAAAATAAATCTAAAAAGGAAAGTAAAAGAGAAAAGGCAATTCTGTAACATTAAAATAATCCTTAATTCTGGAGATGAAGATGGTCCCTGAACATATTTAAATTGCTTCTTGCTCTTATAGTCTTATCTTATTCTTTTTTTTTCATTATTTAGAGAATACTTTATTAGTTTCTGTAATCAAACCCACGTAGATATGACCTTACATATTTAGTACGATGTGTTACCCCTGTACACATGGAAAAAATTAAAAAATAAAAATAAAAAAAATTAAAATTTCTAGACCAATATGGCTGTCCATTTCTGTACAATGCCAACTCAACACAGTAAACTGGGATGACTTTTTCCAAAATTGGCAGCACCGTTAAAGTTTCCCAAAATTCAATTTATATGTATATGTATATATATATATATATTTATATTTATATAAAAAGACTAATAATAACAGTATGTTATGCATTGATAGCAGCAACATCTTTTCAAGGTTCTTCAGTCATCTGAACAAAATTATAGATATTCAGCACATTCCATTAAACAAAACAAAACAAACAAACAAACAAACAAACAAAAACAAAGAAAAGAATACTATCCAGAAAACAGCAAAATTCTGTTGCTGTTGTGGTACCTGGCGCAATTTTTTTATTAGAATTTTAATCATCATCTGCAAAGAGAACATTCTTGAGTAATATCATTAAATGTAGCTCTGATAAAGCATGGTACCTACTGTGTATCATAAAGTAGGTATAAGATATTTTACATTCGATACAATACCGTCCTACATCAATAATACTAGAATCAGTTTTGGTTTGAAATTTACTTTGTCTGCAAATAAGATTGCTACCCCTGTTCTTTTCTGGGCTCCTGTCACATGAAGAATTGCTTTATATCTTTTCGCTTTCAGTCTATGGGCTTCTTTTTGCACTAGGTGTGTTTCTTGTATACAACAAATTGTTGGATTTTGCTTCTTATTCCATTTTGCCAGTCTATTTCTCTTGATTGGTGAGTTGAAACCATTGACATTGATGGTTATAACTGATACGTACTGACTTATTTTTGACATGTTATTGGCCTTTTGTTGACTCTTTTTACTTTTTCACCTTCTCCTTTTAGTTTCTTGCCTTGCCTATTGATTTGCTCTTTTGGGCCTCATGGTGTTGTTGCCTTCATTGTCTTTTTCTAGGATCTTGATTAGAATTACCTGTAGTGCTGGTTTGGTATTCATGTAGTTTCTTAGGTGTTCTTTGTCATGGAAGTGTCTTATTTCCCCATCCATTTTGAAAGAGAGTTTTGCAGGATACTTCAGTATAGGTTGGAGGTTGTTCTCTTTTAGTACTTGAAATATCTCATTCCAGGCTCTCCTTGCCCCGAGGGTTTGTGTTGAAAAGTCTGCTTTGATTCTGATGGGCTTTCCTTTATATGTGATTTGTTTTCTCTTAGTGCTTGTAGTATTTTGTTCTTCTGTTGGGTTTCTGGAATCTTGATTATTATATGCCTAGGTGTAGATTTTATTTGATTGTAGCTAGTTGGGGTCCTATATGCCTCAGTTATCTGAATGTCAAATTCTTCCCCTCTGTTTGGGAAGTTTTCTGTCATTAATTCTGTGAACAGCTTTTTAAAGTCATTTGTATTTTCTCCTGCTACTTCATGTATTCCTATCGGTCTTATGTTATTCTTCTTTGCATCATCTAGGAGTTGTTGGATCGATTTCTCATGATCCCTTACTGTTTTTAAGAGACCTCTCTTTTTGTGGTCATTGACTGCAATCTTATCTTCTATATCTGAGAGCCTATCTTCGCATTCTTTTATTCTGTTGTGTACACTTTCTATGGCGTGTTTAATCTGGATATCGGTTTGAATCTGTTTTATGGATTCCATTTCTTTCCTATGTGGGGCATTTATTGTTTCCATTTCTTTCTTATGCTGGGCCTTCATGGCTTCTATCATGGTCCTGAGCTCATCTACTTTTTGTCATTTTCTGCTCTAGAGTCTCAAATCATGACTTCCATTTTGCTCACTATCTCTATGGTTACCTGGGAAATTATTTCTGTTTTGAATTTTTCTAGAGCCTGATTGATCTGTTTTGTTACTTCCTATGCTTTGAGTTCAGGGTGTCCTGGTGGTTCACTATCAGCCTTTTCATCCTCATTTGCCCTACTGTTAGCCATTGGTGAACTGGAAGCCTGTCCTTGTGTCTTGCTTAAGTGTTTTCTCATTGTTATTTTTGTTGTCGGACTGTCCTTGGTTTAATCTCTGGGTTGTCACCCAAATCTTCCTGGTATATTTGTGCCCTAGCTTCTGTGTCTCTAACGAGCCACAGACATTCTCATCTTCATAACATCAGAGAAACAGCTCATCAAATCAACCACAATGCTTTATCCCAACTGATATAATCAGCAACACATTATGATCAAGCACAACTTAGACACTGACCACCTGTGGTAGTCACTAGTCTATCACCCTTAAATCATTTGAATTAAATTGAAATCAAGAAGTAGTCTGGAACATGTCTGCAGTGAACAAAATTTCAATATAGTGTATTTACCATTTAATGGCTGAGATAGAGCGAGGATTCAAGTCCCCTGGTCTCATTTAGCTGATGGCTGAACCCCATGATGCTGACTGACCTCAGGCTGTAAGGCCCAGATTGAGTTCCCCAACCTTCTGAATGGTTGAACTCCACAATGTTCTATTACAGGTTTCCCATACCCTTTCTTTAAAGTACAAAGTTGGGAACTCAGAAAAATATCCTTGATGACCACCTCTGCCTCTGCAGAGTGTGTCCAAAGACTGGCACAGTCAGGAGGTCTGAGAATGCCTGCGTGGTGGGGGGGCACATATGGGGTTTCAGGGGTGCCCACGTGGCTACCTTCCCGGCACTTGAGTGATGGCGGCTGGGTTGGGAGCAGGTGTGGTTCTCCTTACTGCAGTGGATCAGGGCCAGGCTACCTCCCGGTGCTTCAGCTATGGAGGCTGGGTTGAGAGAAGGCGTGGCTCTACAGTTGATTTTTTTTCAGCTTTAATTGAATTTATTAGTACATTTTAGGGATACAGTACAGTTACATTCATTGTTGGGATCTTGTACCTCTACAAGACGAGTCTTGATTCTCATTTTTTCCCTTTACCCCTGCCCTCCCTTCACCCCCTCCTCCCCTCCCCATCTACAAACACTTTATTTTCATCTTTTCATTCTCTCACATTTTTTTCTTTTCCCTTTTTACTTTTCCCCTACCCATCCCACCTTCCCTACACCTTTAGCTCCTTTCTTCCCATTTCTAAATGTCAGTAATCTTATTAGAATCTTATGCATTGTTGCAGATTATTCACACCAGGGAAATTATTCAGTATTTACACATGTGTGACTTATTTATTTCACTTAGGAGTATATCTTCAATATGTATCCATTTTCCTATGAATGAATCTATTTTCTCATTCTTTATGGCTGAGTAATATTCCATTTTATAGAAAACCACATCTTCTTTATC
>NW_022900941.1:28727527-28734679 GCF_012274545.1 Fukomys damarensis | reverse complement strand
AGACATTTCTCAGACAAAGAAATAAAAGCAGCAAGAAAATATTTGAAAAAATGTTCCACATCACTGGTTATTTGAGAGATGCAGATGAAAACAACACTGAGATTCCACCTCACCCCACAAAGAATGGCTGCTATCAAGAAATCACACAATAACAAATGTTGGCAGGGTTGTGGGGAGAAAGGAACCCTTCTCCACTGTTGGTGAGAGTGCAGACTGGTGCAACCACTATGGAAATCAATATGGAGATACCTCAAAGAGCTTGGACTGGAGGTTCCATTTGATCCAGCCATCCCTCTGCTGGGTATCTTTCCAAGAGAACTAAAAGAATCATATCCAACACCATTTATTAAAGAGGCTATCTTTCCTCCAGTGGGGATGGTCTGTTCCTTTGTCAAAGATGAGGTAGCTGAGTACATCTGGAGTTGTTTTTGTGTCTTCCTGTCTGTTCCACTGATCCTCACATCTGTTTCTTTGCCAGTACCATGCTGTTTTTTATCACAGGGGCTTTGTAGTATAGTTTCAGATTGGGAATTGTTATACCCACTGCTATGTCTCTGTTGCCTAGGATGGCTTTTGCTATTCTAGGTCTCTTCTGGTTCCAAATGAATTTTTGGATTCTTCTTTCTATTTCTGTAAAGTATCGTGTTGGAATTTCACTTGGCATTGCATTGAATCTGTATAGCAGTTTTGGTAATATGACCATTTGCACTGTTAATTCTTCCTACGCAGGAGCAGGGAATATCTTTCCATTTTCTTACATCCTCTTCATTCTCTTTTTTCAGAGTGCTATAGTTTTCAGTGTAGAGGTCTTTTGCTTCTTTTGTTAGATTGATTCCCAGATACTTCATTTTTTGGGGGGTGCTATTGTGAAAGGAATTGTTTTCCTAATATCACACTCAGTGAGTCTCTTATTTGTGAATAAGAATGCTATTGATTTTTAGGTGTTGACCTTGTATCCTGCTACTTGGCTAAAAGTGTCAATTAAGTCAAGAAGTCTTTTGGTGGAGTTTTTTTGGGTCTTCAATGTAGAATATCAAATATCAGCAAATAATGACAGTTTAACTTCTTCCTTTCATATCTTTATTGCTTTAGTTTCTTTCTCTTGTATAATTGCTATGGCTAATGTTTCCAGGACTATATCAAAGAAGCATGGTGATAGTGGGCATCCTTGTCTTGTTCCTGATTTTAATGTAAAAGTTTTCAGTTTTTGGACATTTAATATGATGTTGGCTGTTGGTTTTTCATAGATAGCCTTTATTAAGTTGAGATATAGACCATCCATTCCAATTTTTTGCAGGGTTTTTATCATGAATGGGTGTTGAATTTTGTCAAATGCTTTTTCTTCATCTATTGAGAGGATCATGTAGTTTTTGTCCTTGACTTTGTTAATATAGTGTATTACATTTATTGATTTATGTATGTTGAACCATACTTGAATCCCTGGAATAAATCTGACTTGGTCAGGATGAATTATCCTCTTGATGATCCTCTATATTTTATTTGCTAGTATCTTATTAAGGATTTTTACATATATATTCATTAAGGAGATTGGCCTATAGTTCTCTTTTTTAGTTGTGTCTTTCCCTGGTTTGGGAATCAAAGTGATACTTGCTTTCAGGAATGAATTTGGAAGTATTGCTTCCCTTTCAATTTCATTGAAAAGTCTGAAGAGTAATGGCAATAGTTCTTCTCTAAGTGTGTTGTGAAATTCAGCAGTGAATCCATCAGGACCTGAGATTTTCTTTGTTGGTAAGTTTTTAATTACATTTTCAATTTCACTGATTGTAATTGGGGTGTTTAAAATGTTTTTATCTTCTTCATTCAACTTTGGGAATTCATAAGTATCTAGAAATCTGTCCATTTCTTCTGTGTTTTCCAATTTATTAGAGCAAAGGTTCTCAAAGTAGGAATTAATGATCCTGAGTATTTCTGTTGGATCTGTTGTAATTTCTCCTTTTTCATGCCTGATTGCATGGATCTGAGCCTTTTCTTTTCATTTTTTGATAAGGTTTGCTAAGGGTTTATCAATTTTATTTATTCTTTCAAAAAACCAACTCTTCAATTCATTTATTTTGTGTATCATTTTCTTAGTTTCCATTGCATTGATTTCTTCTCTAATCTTTATAATTTCCTCTCTTGTTCGAGCTTTGGGTTTTTCTTGCTATTGTTTTTCTAGGAGTCTAAGATTCATCATTAGGTTGTTTATTTGAGCTTGCCATGTTTTCCTAGTGTGGGCATTCAGTGCTATGAATTTTCCACATAGAACTGCTTTCATTGTGTTCCATAGATTCCTGTATATTGTACTGGCATTTTCATTTATTTGTAAAAACTGTCTGATTTCTTCTTTAATTTCCTTTGTGATCTACTGTTTGTTCAGGAGAGTGTTGTTCAATTTCCATGTGTTTGTGAAGTCCCTATGGTTTCTTATGCTCGTGATCTCCAGCTTTATTGCACTGTGATCTGATAATATACAGGGAATAACATCAATTCTTTCTCATTTATTCAAACCTGTTCTGTGAGCCAGTATGTGATCTATCTTGGAGAATGATCCATATGCAGCTGAAAAGGATGTATATTCTGATTTTGTGGGGTGGAACATGCTATAGACATCTGATAAGTCCATGCATTCAAAAGCTTGGTTCAGGTCTAGTATTTCACTGTTGATTTTTTTGTCTAGATGATCTGTCTATTTGTGATAATGGGGTATTTAGATCCCCCACTACAGTTGTATTAGTTCTTATTTGGTTTTTCATGTTATTTAATATTTGTTTTATATAGTTGGGGCATTTGTATTTGGTACACATATGTTTATTTTTGTCGTTTTTTCCTCTTGAACTGTTCCCTTTACAAGGATGTAGCAGCGTTCTTTGTCTCTCTTAATCAGTTTTGGTACCCCTGATTTTTTTCTGGGCTCCTGTCACGTGGAGAATTGTTTTCCACCCTTTCACTTTCAGTCTATGGGTTTCTTTTTGCACTAGGTGTGTTTCTTGTATACAACATATTGTTGGATTTTGCTTCTTAATCCATTCTGCCAATCTATTTCTCTTGATTAGTGAATTGAGGCTATTGACATTGATGGTTATAACTGATATGTACTGGCTTACTATTGTTATGTTATTGTCCTTTTGTTAACTCTTTTTACTTTTCCCACCCTCTCCTTTTAGTTTCTTTTTTGACTATTTGATTTGTTCTGTTGGGCCTAATGGTGTTGTGATCTTCATTGTCTTTTTCTAGGATATTGTTTAAAATTCCTTGTAGTGCTGATTTAGTATTCATGAAGTTTCTCAAGTGTTCTTTGTCATGGAAATATCTTATTTCTGCATCCATTTTGAAAGAGAGTTTTGCAGTCTTGGTTGGAGGTTGTTTTCTTTTAGGACTTGAAATACCTCACTTCAGGTTCTCCTGGACCTGCGGGTTTATGTTGAAAAGTCTGCTGTGATTCTGATGGGCTTTCCTTTGCATGTGATTTGTTTCTTTTCTCTTACTGCTTGTAGTATTTTGCTCTTCTGTTGGATTTCTGGGATCTTGATTAGTATATGTCTAGGTGTAGAGTTTTTTTGATCATGGCTAGTTGGAGTTCTATATGCCTCACTTATCTGTATGTCAAATTCTTTCCCTCTGTTTGGGAAGTTTTCTGTCATTAATTCTGTGAACAGCTTTTTAAAGTCATTTGCATTTTCTCCTGCTATTTCATGGATTCCTATCAGTCTTATGTTATTCTTCTTTGCATCACCTAGGAGTTGTTGGATCGATTTCTCATGATCCCTTACTGTTTTTAAGAGACCTTTCCTTTCACAGTCACTGTCTGAGATCCTATCTTCTATATCTGAGGTTTTATCTTCACAATCTTTTATTCTGTTGCATACACTTTCAATAGAGTTTTTAATCTCCTGGATATTGGTTTGAATCTTTTTAATGGATTCCATTTATTTGCTACATTGGGTGTTCATTGTTTCAATTTCTTTCTTATGCTGGGCCTTCATGATTTCTATTATGTTCCTGAGTTCATCTATTTTTTTTGTCAGTTTCTGTTCTAGACTCTCGAATCATGACTTTCATTTTGCTCACCATCTCTATGGTTACCTGGGAAATTATTTCTGCCTTGAAATTTTCTAGAGCTTGATTGATTTGTTTTGTTACTTCCTATGCTGTGAATTCTTAGTATCCTGGTGGTTCACTATCAGACTTTTCATTCTCCTTTGCCCTACTGTTTGCCATTGGTGGACTGAGAGTCTGTCTTTGTGGCTTGCTTAAGTGTTTTCTCATCTTTATTTTTGCTGTTGGATTGTCCTTGATTCAATCTCTGGGTCATTAAATCTTCCTGATATCATTGCATCCCAGCCTTTGATTCTCTAATGACTCATAGACATTCTCATTTTCATATTAGAGAAAACAATTCATCAAATCAATCCCTATCCTTTATCCCAATTGATGCAAACAGGAATATGATACAATAGGAGCAATCACCACCCTTTATAGCCAGCCATGCCTCTATGGAGTGTTTCTAAGGACTGCCACAATCAGGGGATCTAGATAAACAAATATTTTTAAAAATTCATTTTAATTAGTGCATGTTTGTAGGACATAATGATTACATTCATTGTGGGGAATTGGTACATGTGCATAGCACATCTTAATTCTTTTTATGGCCCCCTTCCCCTTGCATCCCTCTCCTCTCCCTCTATCTCTTGGGCCTCTTCTCATTTGGAGAAGATCTTAAAGATTTTAAAAAGTCAGCATCCAGTAGCTATCCTTTCCCTGCATTTCCTAAAGTAATTTGGCATTCATTATATGCTTTTCCATTTTGAATTTTAGTTTCTGTTATTTTAGATGTAAAATTCTAGGTTGGTATTTTTCCCTCTAGCATCTTGAATAAGTGTCTACTTTTTGTGTCTGTTTATTTTGTTGAGAGTCATCTATCAGTTTGACTGTTGCTTCTTGGAAAGTAATTTGTCTTTTTTCTCCTCTTTGGCTATTTTAAAGATTTTAAATCTTTGGTTTGCCATATTTGGCCTGTGACATGCTTAGATATGCTTTTTTCTGTGTCAGTACTATTTGGTATGTTTTGAACTTCTTTAATTTGCCTTAATGGATTTGATCAGTTTTGGAAAATTTTGGCTATTGTCTCATTAATTATAGCTTTTGTTCCATTCATCCTTCTCCTTTTCTCTTACTGTGGAATTTTCAACACATTTCTCATATATGATATATATATATAATTTTCTCTTCTTTCCTCCCTCTCATTTTTTCTTTTTATTTTAATTTGGGTGTTTTATACTATTATATTTTTAATTTAATAATTCTCTCTTGAACACTCTTCCACTGAAATTTTTTATGAATTCTTAATTTCATTTATTAATTTAATTAATTTCAGTTATAGATTTTATTCTAGAATTTCCATTTGATCAGAAAATCAACCAGTTCTCCTATGAAATTCTCCATACTATGATCATTTTATTATTTCTATTAGTTATAGTTATTTAATCTCATTAACTTTTACATAGAAAATATAAATATATTATTTCATTTTAGTATTTTCAAAGAATCAAGATCATCTAGGCTGGCACGTGTGATGGCTAATCATCCGAATGGGAGTTATGGCTCCTGTCTAAATGCCCCACCAAAGTTGTAGATGGGGCTTTTCAGAAGTGGCTAGATCCAGAGAGTGTGATGGTGGGACTAAGTATGTCATGGTGGGACTGATTCAGGGTGTGTGATGCTAGAATTAAGGGTGCCCCATTCTGAGCATGAGTGCCACCCACTCTCAGGGAGGGTAGACAGGATAGACTATAAGAGACAGAAAGAGGGCTGCTATTGTTGCTTGTCACTTGCTACTTGCTGCCCTCTGCACACTACAAACTGTTTCTCCTCTGTAGTGCCCCTTTGCCATGCTACCCTGCTTTAGAGTCAACTATGAACTGAAACCTTTACAAATTGTGTACTACAATAAACTTTTCTTCTTTTAACTTTTGATGTCAAGTATTTTGTCTCAGGAAAATAATTAATAGAACAGTAACTAAGACAATAAATCAATACTTGGTCATCATTATTGAGCAAGAAACTTTTAATATGGTTAGATTATGCATTCTTCATGCTGTTCTTGGTTAAGACTTGACTACAATTTTAGACAGGAAGCCACCCAAGAAGAGTAAGGCTTGAGCCATCCTTGCTCCATACCCAGATGAAACAACCTTGGCAGTAAGGCTGGTCCTGTGCAGTAGCCCCCAAGCATTGTATTCATAAAGGCTGGTCCTTCTGAGTAAAGTTTAGCATTATACTCCAATACAGACAAAGCAGCAGGCTGGCTTTCATGAGATACATAGAAAGCTATTCTTTGCCTACAAAAACGGAAAGTTTGCTGCAGTCAAGCCTTTCATTTAAACTCTAAAAAATTCACATGGTTGTAGCTGACTACCAGTGGAGATAATACATAGTCATCATATTTCTTTTTGCATGTTCAGTTCTTCATAATCAAATAAATTGTCCTAGTCACTATCCTAACTTGAGAGCTGCTGAAGCAGAAGTCCTTCATGTTGGAAGGTGATGTCATCCCCAATCCCAAACACATATGGATATTCCTCGTGCCGCAGAGATCACTCAGCCAGCAGCATAAGCCACAGAACTCATCTTGCCATCTGGTGGGCTCATGCTCATTGGTGATGGTACATGAACTATCTCATATGAAATCAGTTGATGAGAGATAAGGAACCTGTTATAGTTAAGTTAAAGTTTCTATCTCACAATTGTAATATTGGAATGTTCAGTGAGTGGGCTTCATGATAATTTTTTCCCTTGGGTTTTGATCATTTTTATCTATTACATGACAGATTTAGTAATTTTTGCAGTAAATGTTAAACATTGCATTTTACAATATCATAGAAATTATAATTGATGTTATTTATTTCTAGAAATAATTTCTTCTGGTGTGTAGATATGTTATAAGCAGACCATCATTGTCTAGTCAATGCTGGCTTTCAATCTTTGTTAGATCTAATCTATTTTTGATTTGCCTTGACTCTTAGACAGTTTTCTTTTCCCCAGAGCATAGCTTTTCTGGGATCTCCATAGAAATTCTGGAGTATTACTTGAACTCTTGAATATGTCTCCATGAAACAGTTTACACTTCTGCTCAGCTCTTTTTTTTTTTTTTTT
>NW_022900941.1:28712015-28727371 GCF_012274545.1 Fukomys damarensis | reverse complement strand
AGCTTTTTTTTTTTTTTTTTTTGGTTTTGGAAAATGTCATAAGAGAAATTGCATAGAGAATTTTGGGCTCATTTCTTTTTCTTTTTTTTCCCGTTAAGTTTATTGGTACATTTAAAGCAAACAATACAGCTACATTTATCATTAGGATATTGTATCTTTACTTGACATATCTTTGGTTCTTATTTTTTCCCCATACCCCTGCCCTCCCTTCACCCCCTTCACCCTTCCCTATTTGTGCTCATTTCTTTTAGATGTTGGTCAATGAAATCTCAGGTGACTTGTGATCCTCAACTGTAATAATCTCTCTTTTTTCAAGACCATAGCTTCCACTGGGCTGATTCTATTATCCTGAGAATTGGCAATTTCCCTGAGTAAAATCTGGAGACAAACATGGGGCTCAACTCAGTGTATTTCCCCTCTCTTTTGATTGTTCACTGAGCCACACAAAGATTTGTTTTCATAATTTATTCAGATTGTATAATTGTTCTGGGAAGACAGTCAATCCAATGCAAGCTATTGCATCATAATGAGAAGAAATTCAGGATCCTGCATATTATTTTATCTTCAACAAATTAGTGAAGTAATCCTGACATAATTAAAATTGGGTCTCTGAAAAATCAGGTGACCTGTCATGTCACAAGCCAAAAAAGGTAAATAAATGATCTTAGAGTTCAGATAAGATATATAGATACACACACACACACACACACACAAACACACTCAATATATATATATATATATATATATATATATATATTGTGCTATCACTGTAAGCCTAAAATGTGTTTCATATTCAGCATTGGATTCTGAGATTCATTAAATGGTTCTCTTTTAATTCTATTATCTTAAATACTAATTTTCTTTCTTTATTAGCATGTTCTGCTAAAACAGAACTCTGAACATAATAAGATGAAATCATAACAAATTTATGTTTTCCATTTTACTTTGATTGGATAGCAAAGAATCTGCTGATTCATTTTCTATAGGAATGTTGGGCACAGGTGGATTTCATAAGTAGATTCAAGCCAATCCTTTATCTAGGAGGCTGGAACCATGCTCTGAGCTTTCATTGTCACATTTTTTTCCTATCATCTAGAAACATTATGTTCTGCAGATAGGCAAGAACATTTTAAGCAAACACATTTTTATTATTTTTGCCTTTAAAATCCTTAAACCATCTTCCAGGAAGCCATTTTTAAAGGTGGGTAGAAGAACAGTGAGTAGAAAGAACCTTAAAGATGAGTAAGAGGGGATAATGGACACTCTCTTTGGATATTTACTATATATTATATCTACATATGAAAGTAGAAGAGTTCAACTTGAGAATTTCATAAAATAGAGTACATGGCTTAGCATGATGAAGTAAACCCATGGCATCCATAGAGTTGAGTAACAGTAATTTCATATGGTCAAACTTTAAAAGATTATTTTAATTTTGGTAGCATATTACTGCTTAAATAACTGCTTGCTAAACCCTTAAATATTTTCAAAGTGTTTTTACACTTATTATCACACTATGTTTTAACAAATTTTCTCCCAGGTAAGCACAAGAAATCTTGTTCTCTATTTTAGGTTTGAAGCCATGGACATTGTTACTTTTCCAGAACAGTGTCAGGAACTGGGTAGAAATGGAATTTGAACTCAAGTCTATGAGCACATTTCCTAGTCTTTTTTGTTTCACGCAATGCCTGACAGTTAAGGGAATGGACCAAAGGCTATTTGGAGGCTGCACTTTTTTTTTTTTTTCTAACTGCGGACGGGTTAGCAAAGGAGATGAGTTTGATGGTAGGAGCTTTTCCGTGCCATTCAAATTGTGCTGCAACCTGATCATTTTCCATCTCCCCCAGTTCCGTTTCCTATTTCATTAATGTGAGCTCTTGGAAAAATGCCTGTGTAGTCAATGTGATAGGAAGTTTCTTGCAGACTTTTTATATTAACAAGATCTCTGCCCTGGGGAAATTCAGAACAATCATCTGCCCTCTTGGAGTAAGAGACTTAAACATTCTGTTTCCAGCAGAGATGAGGCCCCTCGTCTACCTTAAAGAAATGCAGTGTTCTGTTGGAGAATAATGTTGAACAGGGTGAGGAAAGTGCTGCTTGTGAATCATAAATATTTACATTTTGTGGAGGCTTTGGGTAAGATTATAAAGGTTGAACAGCACGACTTTATGTGAAGAGTTGACAGCATATTCACTCAAATAGCCCAGGTGATATTGCTCAGGCTTCTAACAATAATATAAAGTTTGTGAAAGGTACTTTCTAGTTGCTCTAGGCTCTGTAGCTTTATTTCAACCTCTACTTCTTTGTTTGCTTTTGATTTGATTATGCTTTTGTCATCTAAGGGCCAAGGCTTATTTGGAGAAGTTTAAATGAAGAATGCATAGCTCTGAGTGCATGAAAATTAGAAATATGAAGCAGAACATACATTCATCTATTTCTTTGCAGCCAAATTGCTTAAAAACTGGCAATAAACAAAAATAAGGGATATACTGGAATGTGGTATCATTTAAGAATGCTTTTTGGGGGGTTACTTTGATTAGCATTCAATTATAATTTTAATTTATATTTGTTTTATTTGCATAACAAGATCATGAATGATGAGGCAGTAAGAGCCAGACGTGTTGGCTCCAAGGTTTGCAATTTAAGTAGGGAGCATTTTGCAAGAGAGAGAGAGAGGGAGGGAAGGGGAATTTACTCTTATAATATGCATAGCTTGCTGAAACCTGAGTTTCCCAGATTGTCTTCCTAGAATTACTGTATCTGTAAGAATAAAGGGAAAGCAGGAGGCAGCACAGTAGACTTGGGAGTGGATTAGTCTTCTTAAGTGCAGTGAATGCATCCCCAAAGCAGAAATACTCCCATGATGCAAAGCTGCTTCCCTGTGTTCTCAGGGTCTGTGGGCTCTCTGCAGGCAAAAGATAGACTGATGCAAAGTAATACCATAAGCTAATATTTTCTAACATCCTACTCATTCAGAAATGGAGACATGTTGGAGATGAAGCTTGTTACCATGACTATTGTCTCAAAATAGATAATATTGGGGGAATTTCTACTCAGACATCCTCTATTTCCCCTTGAGTCTGCTCCCTACACATTAACAAGGGGTGTTTTATGTCTCTGGCCCAATGAGCCCCATGGTGTCGCCTTCTTGGCTGTCTTCTCAGATGTATGCATTCAGAATGTTAACCCAGGCCGCCCTGCTAGGGGCCTGAATCTGTTCTCAAACTATCTGAATTTGTTTACCCACCAGATATCAAGAGTATGCGAAAAGCTATAAAAGTAAAAAAATGGGTTTATTCACAATGTGAACAAATTAAGAGGGCACTTAGTCTGACTCCTTGAATGTACAGAAGTACTCCAATTTATAGAAAAAATAGAACAAAGCAGGAATTAAGAAATTGTAGACTTAGTGAGGTTTTGGCCACAAGAGAATACTGAAAATTTAGTTCTGTTGAAACCATCTAGGTGCTAATGGTGGGGTGGAAGCTTCATGCTCAACATGAAGATCATGGAGAAATAGCTTAACTTTAAAAATGCTATTTTTTGGGCCAGGGAATTAGCTCAGTGGTGTCACCACCTGTCGCGCAAGTGCAAGGTCCTGAGTTTGATCCCCATACCCAAAACAAAACAAAACCAAAAAACTATTTTTGTAAGAGCCATTTTAAACTCTTTGTTTTCAGAGATACCTCAAATTAGAACATATTGAAACTATATATATTATATATTGCTTCATTTTTGTTAAATTTACACAAAGCTTTAGATCTACATGAGTGAAGGTCTAATCCCAACATATAACTGGGGGTGTACTGAGTGGGAACCTGCCTCAAAAGTCTGCCCTTTGGATCAGTGTTTGTTCTTTAATAGTGACTTTGACAACTGAGTTCCTACGGAAATGGCAGGAAGCACATGCACAGACCACTAGTGGAAATGTATTTGACTTGAGAAGCCTTTTGGAGGCATTTTAAAAATCACATACCCGTGACTACCTATTCTAACTAAGCATAAAATCACTTGTGCACGTAAACCTTGTGAGGCTTAATGTATTGATAAAATTATTGAAAGAGCAGGCTGAAATGTGATTGCCTTGGTTGAATCCAGCCTGAGGCAAGGGACCTAGCTGGAAATTGCCATTTGGATTTCCAATCCATTAAAGGGCCTCTGAGATTTGCCCTTTGCTGCCAGTTTCACTTTCAATTTCACCTTGACACTTGCACTAATTTTGTTTAGGAAACCCAGTTACCAAGCTGAGGATGAGATGGAGTTAGAAGTAGATAAGCTCAAGCTATATTGAACTTTAGAAAAGGAAAAGACATTGTTCAAGAACTCTCTGGGGAGTGACTGGTCTGAATTTTCTGCTGTTCCCTGATTGGCAGCCACAATGAGAAATGAGTGGTTCTGAATTCTGCTCCCAGCATAGTCTCTTTTCCCTGTGGCTGAGGCAGTCCTCTTATAAAACATCTCAGATACCAATCCACGATAGCTCAGGTATCAGTAGGAATGGAAAAGGGGGACAATTCCTCGGGGCTATCAAGGTACTGCTTTCTTTTTCCGCCTTGGTGAGCATCTGAAAGACATGCCTAGGCTTTTGCTCTTGGGAAAAATGATCCTCTGTGCTGATCTTATTTAAGATGCAGAAAGACACTCTCCCCATCCATCTGTGTCCTCTTGTTTTCTGGGAGCGAGGAGGTGCATAGGCCAAGACCATGTTTATGAAAGCATGGTATGCAAACAAACGATGGCAACAAGATGACGTTGGGTGGTACAAACTCACCTCTTATGTGTTACTTTAAAAATAGTTACGAATTTATTTTTTCATAACAACCTTTAATTTCTGGCTAATGAAATTGATTTGTCATTTATAGTTGCAAAGGATAATTTCCTTGTAAAATAAATTTAAGCTTTAAAGGGGAATTATTTTAAAGAAAAGTACTAAGAAATTATGCTATATAGAAATATTAGTATGTTTGTAGAGGAATATTAAGGAGTCATAATCTGCTGAGTGTACAACATCCATGAATACCTGCAGTTCAGGAAATGTGAACTCACTTAAGCTGTAGAAGAATGGACCCAAATAATTAGGAACTTCTTAATTTTAAAATTTTCTGTAGATCTGCGTGCTATTAATATTATGTAGAGGTTAGAGATTTGGCCTTTCATTCTCTCACAGCATTAGCTTATAAAAGCTGCCATTGTTAGAAATTGTGTTATAAACTTAAATGGCCACACTATGGATTAGAAAAGGAGGAAGAGGCTGTAGTTCACTCTCGACTTTTAATGTTGGTTTTTGATTTGTCTGTTGAATAGCTGAAGCTAGTTTTTGCACACTGAGCCAGCCCATTTGTTTTTCTGATTTAGTACTTCTGAACCCATTCATCTCTGTGCCTAGATCTAATGTTACTTCTCTATACCCAACTCAACTATCGAATACCCTGGGCATCTGTGAAATCACTAATAATAAAGTATGAGTGCAATCATTTATTAATTAGAAGATACTACTTATAAAAACTAAATTATAAATGTAAGCTTTGCATGTTTTTATTCATTTTTAAATATTTCTGAAAGCTATTTACTGTTTTTGGGAGATGCTCAGACTGGGAAAAACATTTAGAATGATGCAGTATAAGCACTATTTTCATTATGGAGAGTATTTTATTTACAGGATCTAAATTACAGGATTATTATGATTTGGAGAAATTTGTGGGTTTCAGAGTTGGATATATATATGTGTGTGTGTGTGTGTGTGTGTGTGTGTGTGTGTGTGTGTGATTCTTAGTGTTTCTTACTTTTAGCTGTGTGATCCCATATCTATGCCCGTTATGACATCGTTTTCTAAACTCTGAAATCAGAAAAAATATATACTTGTTTGGGGAAGCTGCTATGGGGTTAATTTAGAAAAGGTACGATAAGGATTGAGTGTAGAAGTTTTGTGCTTTTCTCTTTTCCTTTACCTGGTATTAAAATCACCCAATTTGGAACTTGATTTTATACCAATGTATCATATTCTATTACATAATTTCTTCTTAGTTCTGCCTCAATAAATCCATCAAGAGAGGGACAATGTCTTACTTTTTGTATTAACCTTTAGCATTAGCATCAATTTCAATGCTTAACGTATACAGGCTGACTAGAGGAAATAAGGTAACCATGTTAGGCAGTACTTGGCTCACAGCACTATGGGCTGTAAGAGACTGCTAACATCTTCCAGAGTAGTTTCCTATCTCAGGCATACATCAGGGTAGCAGTCAGTGAAATGTTCTCGGGGAAATGGCCTTGCAAGGCAAACATATTTGTCAACATTTCTTAGCCTTTTGCTCAACATTATGGCTCCCTTGGCAACTGGTGATTTTTTGAGACATCTAACTTACAGCAACTGTCTTGTAACTTTTGAAGCTTCTTCTCATTCTGACTTCCATGGAGACAGAGAACATTTAACCACTCTCCTTTGCAAACTAGTTCTTCTTTATTCTTGAAACCTATTATTATTACCTCACCCTGATCCTTTTCATTTTTCTGTGCCCTGTAATTCTAGAGAAACTGGGAGTGGGCCAGGGATTTAAACTCAGTGGCTCTGCTGCCTGCCCTGCAAATACAAGGTTCTGAGTTCAATCCCTGGCACCAAAAAAAATAAAAAAATAAAGAAAAAGAAACTGGGAATTTTGGGTCTATTTTCCAACAATTCAGCATCTGATTCTGGGTTCAGTTTCAAATAATGGCTAGAATAAAATCAGCAGAACCAATACAAGAAAGCATTTAAAACCATGCATCTATTGAGTTCTACTAGAGTGGATAAGCTAATGTGACTAGGCTGTAGGAATAGTTCATTTCTGCTACAAATTTGAAGCTATAAAGTCATCTTATAATTAAATCTCAATTCTCCAGAATTTAAAATAATATGAAACATTTACTGGAATGGTTTTAGAGGATTTTTCTAGATTTGCTTACTTTATGTGAACTTAAAGTCAGTTATAGGTTCTAATAGTTCAGAGCAGTCATGTAACTTATTCTAAAATTAGAATTTATTCTTGAGATATATCATGTATTTCTCTATTGTAGTACATCTACCAACTATATATAGAATAGATATAGCTATTATAGTTTCACAAATAAATTACTTCACAAATTTTCTGCATTCTGCAAGTTGGTATGAATACTAAAATGTGATTACAAAAATATTGCAAAATAAAATTCTGTTGCCACAGAATGATTTGTTAGCATCTCTCTCTATGAGGGTAGGGACAGTGTCTACTGTTTTAACTTCTGTATCTCAGACACTGCCTGGTGCTCAGTAGGCACTGACTACTGTTGAGCAAAGAGATAAAAAAATGAAGTAAGAGATGCTGCAGCATCTGAAGTGAGTAACTCTATGTAGATATTTTCCACTGAATATTTGATGGTTGCATATATGAGTGGAGTCTAAAGTTGTTTATCTTTCAGGGATATGAATTCATTCTGGGTCCAAGTGGTCAGCTAAGAGGAAGTACCAAAAGCTTAAGATCAACACACATCTTATATTCAATATTTTTTAATGAGTGACCTGTAGAAGGAGCTATGGAATGGACTGGACCCTTCAAATCATCAGGTCTAATAATGTGTAAGGTACCTCCCACAGTATCCCAGATATTTTCGCTGGCTAATGGATATGGGCTAGCTGAGGGCACCATGGTCCTATTGGTTTGAAGGTCATAGATGAGGTATACCTCTTGGGATCCATGTATCCTGCCATAGGCTTCTAGGCAAGCTATAGTTCAAAAGGATCATGTCATATACAGCACATTTAGGTGCCATATGGAGAACTCCAAATTTTCATTTAAATCTTGGCCTTCTGCAATCTAGCTATGTGATCTTGGATAAGTTACTATACTTTTTGTGCTTTGTGCGCTTCATCCAAAAGTTATGGCAAATTTAAATTCTTATATCTCCCTCAGAGAGCTTTTGTAAAAAATAAAATAAAAATAATCCATATAAAACATTAGTGTATTTATACATAATTATAGTCCAGGAAGTTGTAGAAGCTATTATTATTAATATTATTACTGCCTTGTTGAAATGTGAAGGTAACTAAGTTGTTATTTATCAAGTAGAAAATGAAGAGATTCAACTCTTTGGAAACCAAGGTATCTCATCTCATACTGATCCATAATCAATGGATTTATCATTTGTCTCTTTTATTATAATATAAGCCCCTGACAGGCATTCCTGACTGTAATTACTTTGGTGATTGTCACATGGTAAGTTCAATAAATATTTAGTGAATGAAAATGAATGAAACTTATACAAACTTACAGAATGGTAAAGAATTACCAAAAATATCCCTGGTCTTTTTTAGTGATGAGTTTTGTTTTATGATAAAGTTATGCAATATTTTAAAAATTTCTTTAAAATATTTTGGTTAAATATAAAATGTTATGGCTTATATCTAGATGTCTCCCCAAAACCTCATGTGCTCATAGGTGGGGCTTTTCAGAGGTGTCTGGATCTAGGGTATGTGATACTGGAATTAAGGGTCTGTTATAAGTAAATTAGTCCAGTGCTTAATTTAGTATAGTTCTGGGTGTGGATCACAAGAAGGTTTTCACTCTGATATAAAGGCTTCTAGCATATATTGGATAAAAAGGAAAGAGAGGCTTTCTTGCTTCTGCTTTACTTGCTGCCTTCCTGCCCACTATGCCAAGGACAGCTTTTTCTCTGCCATGCTGCCCTGCCTTGTAGCCAGCTGACTGTGAACTGAAACCTCTACAAACTGTGAGCAGAAATAAACCTTTTCCCTTTTAGCTTGTGGGTGTTGGGTACTTTGTTCCAGCAATAAGAAAAGTAACTAAGACGTAAGATAAAGTAAAATAAGTTAGAGATCACACACATTTTTTTAAAAGAAACTACTATACTGTTTGGATAGAGACAATATGTACTTTTCTGTAAGTATAGCACATTTTTCAAATAAAAAACAAAGAAAAAATTCAGTCTATTGACTATTGTTTCAATTTTCACTCAATTTAGAGATTTACTTTGAAACCACTCCTGGTATCACTTGGGATTGTGCTGACAATTGAATGAACCCAGGTTTGTGTATGAATTGATCTGTAGTGAGAGTATAAAATTCAGCCCAGTGCACCTGGCTATTCTTTCTCCGCAACTCTACTTGTTTCTGCTGGGTTAAATGTAAAACAAACAAACAAAAACCACAAAACAAGCAGACAAAAAAACTATGGAACCAAACATATCCAAATTACCCAGTCTATCTACTTTTAATAGTAGGTTGACATACAGCTACAAATATTTTTTCTAATCCTTCAGACAGAGATAATAATTTCAAGCACTACTATAGCATGCCTTTTGTAACATTCCCTCACACTAGGTCACAAGTGGAGCCCTTGATTCCAAATCTCTTTTCAGGGTTGTGGTGGATTTAATCTCTTAGTCTAGTTTGATTGCTGTTCCTGGTGCTGAGATATATTCTTTGTAGTCTGTATTCTCAAAATTGCTTTCTTCTGTGAGTTACTTTCTTTGTTTCTGCCTTTGCTTAGACCTTCACATCAGAGCTGAGGAAGTTGTCACAGATCATTTCCCAGTATTTTGTAATATGATAGGAAAATCACAAAGAAAATCCCCACAAACTGATAAAAATTAAAATGAGTGTAAGAGAAATGGTATATTACATGCAAAGAAAGAGGAAACAAAGGTGAGAAAAAGGAAAAAGCTTGTTTCTGCTTTTCTAATTACATACAGACTTTACAGAAGTTACCATCTATATATATAAACACAATTGAGGGAAAGTTTTTAGCCATCAGAGGAAAGTCAATTAGGAATGGTGTGCCTGCACACAGCTGTGCTAATGCTGGCTTCCATGTTAGTACTAGTGTTGGAAAATGACCCTGAAGTTATAGTGGATAAACCAATAGAAGTTTTATTTCTTCTTCATTAATCAGACCAATGGAGGTATTATTGATCCATGGGGCCTGAGGGCTGGAGCTTTACGGAAAATATCATTCATCAAAGCAGACTGACAGGCCTGGCCACCACTTATATGTGGTTTTCTTAGAGCATGGGGGAAGATGAGTAGGAGGTTCTTCTGGATGGAGTTTGGAAGTGGTTGACATGAGTTGCTTTTTGTCGCATTCTGTTGAATGGAATTCACAGAGGCTGAACATCTGCTAATACCAAAGCTGAGACATAGAAAAAATGGAAGAAACAAATAGCAATTTATTTCCAAGTTATCTCTAGGTGCCAGCAGCCACCCCTACAGTTCTTTTTCAAACATAAATATCAAACCTACTTTATTTCTTCATTGCCTAAGGTAAGCTTAATCAAGGAGAAAAGGAAACACATTTTAATATACAGCTAGCATTTTGATTCTCTTTTCTATTCAAATATACTTCGTCTTTCCCTAAAGGGGAAAAATTAATAGCAGCATTTAGTTCTAATCTGCAATAATTGAGTGATAAGCAATTCCTTCTATCAAGTACAAATAGGCTACATGGTTCCAGTCAACTCTAAGGAAGGAAAAAAAAAGCCAGAAACAAAACAAAACAAACCAAAACTATTTTTCCACTGCTGAAGACTACGATAATTACAAGAGAAATTTTCTTTAACAAAGAGCTTAGGAGGCGAGTCTTTATTGGTACTCTTTAAGAACGAGAATCTTGCCTGGACAAGCATTATGAGGAGAAGGAAGTTTGGATTCACTCCCAGGACAGATTCCCTTTTCATTGGTTTCTGCTGTTCTTTTTTTAAAATTTTAAAAAGTTTTATTAGCACATGTTTGCATACATAATGATTACATTTATTGCTGGAATTGAGACATAGCACATACAAATTTGTTTTATGTTCCTTTACTCAAACCTCCCTCCCCTCTCCCTCCATCTCTTGGTCCCCTTCCCATTTGCAAAAGACCTGTCTACCTGTTCCCTATTATTATCCTCTCTCTTCTGCCCTTGATGATTCTTATTTTCCCTGCATATGAAATGGGTCATTCATAAGTTCACCTTCCTTGGGAACTATACAGCTTTTACAACCTGCTATTACAAGTTTGGGATACCAAGACTTCTTTTAGAGTCACAGGCTATTTTTTCTTTTCTTGTTTTAAAGCAAATTCATAATTTTTTTCTTTTGTCAACACAACTCCTTAAAGATCTAAGCTTCATGCTGCATGCTGCCAGATTAGTTGTGTGCACCAGTAACTATCTCTTGAAGGCCATTCTTTGATTGATTCTCAAATCTTACTTGACTGTTTCCTCATCTTAATGCTTCTTTCACTTACATTGTTTTAAGGCCAACAATTGGAATGCTTGGTTTAACTGCTAAGAATTTATGGGTTTTCCCCACTCAAGTCCTTTGTTATTTTATTTCACACTTCTTGTTGTTCAGAAGCTATTGGCTTTTCCAATCCCGTGAGACTTCATATTTCTAGATTCATTTTAATCCTGGAATTTTACTTAAAATTTGTTCGTTCTTGTCTAAGGTATAATCTTACTTAAAATTGCTTGCTGTAAGCAGCCTGGAACAACTGATACACACCAGCACCTCTCTTTTCAGCTATTTTCCCTAAAGCTACTCTTACTAGACACCTGGTCTGCCTTTGAGGGATAAATTTTATCAATTTTTCTGCAGGAACAAAACAGGATTCTCCGGTCTTCTAGCTACCACCAGAGTGATAACCCAGTGCCAACTATTTCATTTTGTTCCGGCAGTATCCTGCTTCAAATAGACTAACATCAGGATTTGGGATAGTGTTAGTTGCAACAAGTTAGTCCTACAATTTAATTGACTGCATTGTAGATTTATTTCTCTCTTATGTAAAAAAATCCAAGCTAGGTCAATCAGCTATCCATGTTTATGAAGGTGCTGGTGAAATTCATCTTCAATGTGTGACTTCTCAGTTTGCTTTGGCTATCAACTTTCAGCCAGCAGAAGTAAAAGAGCACATAAATGGCCACCAGGTCTGGAAACAGAGTTGTCCCTTTCATGATACTCTAATGTCAAGGCCACATCTCACTGCAAAGGAGCCTAGGGGAAGTAATTTGGCTGTGTGCTCAGGAAAAGAGAAAATAGTTTTTGATGAGTAGCACACAGTCTCTATCACAGCGTCTCAAACAGGTAGGAGTTTTTAAGTTTAATTCTAACTTTTAAAAAATTTAAAATTAATTTTACTGGTATATTTTAGATACACAATATAACGACATTCATCATTGAAAACTTGTACCTTTACTTAATATATCGTGGTTCTTATTTTTTGTCCATTCCCCTGGTCTCTCTTCAACCCCTCCACCCCTTCCTATTTGAAAATACTTTGTTTCCATTTTTTGTTTTCTCATATTAATTCCATTCCTTTCCTTCCTTTCCCCAACCCTTCCTACTTCCCCCTCCCCTTTAAACCTTTTCTTACTGTTTCACATTATCTGTTATACCTTGTAATCTTTATCTACACTTTCAGTTTGCTCACACCAGAGAAACTACTTTCTATTTACATGTATATCCTATTTATTTCACTTGAGGATGGCCTCAATGTGCATCTATTTATCTATAAATGTCTCGAATTTCTCATTCTTTATGGCTGAGTGGTACTGCATTTATAAAAACAAAAAACACACATTTTCTTTTTCCAGTCTCCAGTTGATGGGCAATTGGGTGGTTTTCACTTGTTCTTAGCCAGTGGGCCGAGAGGCGATTGGGTGGTTTTCAAGTTATAGCTATTACAAACTGTGCTGCTATGAACATGGGTGCACAAATACCGCTGTGGTGTGATTCTTTCAGCTCTTTTGTGGAGATACGCAGTAGGAGTATAGATGGGTCAAATGCAACCTCTAATCCTAGTTCTTTGAGGTATCTCCATGTTGATTTCCACAGTGGTTGCACCAGTCTGCACTCCCACCAACAGTGAAGTAGGGTTCCTTTTCCCCCAAAGCCCCACCATCATTTATTATTGGTTGATTTCATGATAGCAGCCATTCTTTCTGGGATGAGGTGGAATCTCAGTGTTGTTTTCATCTGCATCTCTCAAATGACCAGTTATGTTGAACATTTTTTCATCTGTTCATTTGTTGTTTCTACTTCTTTTTTTTCATATATTTATTGGATATTTATACTTCTTTGTCTGAGAAATGTCTGTTCATTTCAGATGCCCATTTCTGGAGTGCGTCTTTAAATTTGGGAGGTCTTATTTTTTTCAGTTCTTTGTATTTTCTGGATAGTAGACCTTTGTCTGAGCATATGATAAGAAGCCTGAAGGTAAGTGGTCCAAACTAGTGCACTGCCCTGTGATGACAATAAAGAGGCTTTGTTTTCTCCTACATACCTGCTCTATTCAGGAAAACAGTGATTCTCCTGAGATCCCCAATAACTTACTGTCTGGAACTGAGCTAAGTGACCATTGTTAACAGCAGTGGAAGATGAGAAATTGCTTGTTTGAAGCAGACACATTTCTACTCTGTTTAAAATCAGTTTGGAGAGGGGAGACTGGTTATTTTGAGGCAATGAACAATTTCTGCCTCAAAGAGCAATATGATTTCTGCATTCTGTGGGAAAAATCCTTCCCTGACAGAGGCCTTTTTCTTCTTTCAGAAAATAGCATGTAAAACTGTTGCATATTCTAAAATATTAAGAAATATTTATTTGAAATAAGTCAGTGTCTTACAAAATGTCTAGAACATAGTAGATAGTGCATTTTTATTGAAATAATTATTTTATTTTTAAGTGTTTAAAAATGCACAAGTGCACCCATGTATTTGTATGAATGGATGAAGCAAAGGAAGAGGTCCTCCTGACAACATCAACAGAATGTAAGTGGGCAGAGATGTTACTGTCTAGCGCACAATAATTTCCCCTAGGTATTCCTTATTTATGAAGCAGTTTATACAGCACAGGGCTCAATATAGAAGGCATTCAAGTCTCCTCTCTTGTTTTGCATTACTAGAGAAAAATAACAAAAAAGCCAATAAATTCAAAAGAAGACCATATTAAAGAAAAATGGAGTTACAAAGGAGTGAAAACTATTATCTAGTAAATGTCTTCAAAGTTTTTAGAAGGTAGGAATTATGTCTCTGTCTCCGTCTTTCTCTTACAAATCAGTGCCATGAAAAGTTAATGAAAGTTTTTTGGCTGAAATAGAATGATTTCACAAACATGGATTCTTTAATACAGAAAACGATTTAGCTAAAAATGGGAATGTGCTGTGATTCCATGTCCACAAGCCTCTCTCTTTTAAACTTGCTTTGTCTGCTCATTAGAGCAGGGAGGGGCAGTCACATGGGAAATATGTGCCAGGGTTGCTGATGCTGATGCTGTCGAAATGACAAAGCCAAAGCCACTTCACGGTTCTGCTTCAGAAACCACAAAAGACTTCCTGTGATGTCAGGCAGCCTGCAAGAACACAAATGGTGGCCCCAGAATTCGAATTTCTGACATAAGCTGCCATTATCAAGCAATAATTATTTCTTCTTTTGAGGAGTCAGCTTGCCAATCACACTGACGCGCTTTTCAGTTTGTTTCAATGGTACACAGCTTCCTTCTGCCTTTCTACTGAAAGAGGAAAGAGTTTTTGACAGATGAAGTTACTTTTAGTGCTAGTCGCTGCTTCCCTGGCAGTCTGGCTAGCTATCCCTCTGCAAAGCATCTCAGTTCCTGCAGCACCAGAATGAGAATAAAAATATCTTCACTAGGGCCGGGGATTTAGCTCAGCAGGTCCAGTGCCTGCCTCACAAGCGCAAGGGCCTGAGTTCAATCCCCAGTACCAAAAACAAAAAACCAAACCAAACCAAAACAAAACCAAAAAAGCCTTCACTAGACGATCTCTCTGTCAAACCCCTTGGACACTGGACACTGGTGTGCTCTGAACATACGGCTGTGCTGGAGACACAGCAAGCTGATGGCTATAGAATGTGCCCTTGGGGGTGGGATGCAAGGGGCGTGGGGATTTCAGTCAGGTACCCACATCAAAGGAGCTTTAAGCAAATTCTTCTCAGATTTTGCACAGAGATATGGTTTTCCTAAAATTAAAAACTCACATTGTGTGAATTTGTGTAAGAAAACAGGAAAACATTTTGACTTAGCTTGTCAAGAAATGTACAGCTTCATTCAGGTTGTTTCTTTCTGGAGTCTCATATTTTAAAAATATAACAGGAACAAAATAAAGACTGAATTCACCACTTGTTGAATAGGGGAGTGGGAGTATTGTTTTGAGCTTTGACCTCAGTAGGGGTTGTAATATTTTTCTTGCATTCATAGCCCTGGCTCCGCAATCTGTTCCAAAAATAAAGAATTATATGCATATATATATGTATGTGTGTGTATGTATATATATATATATATATATATATATTTATATAAAAAGACTAATAATGGCAGTATGTTATGCATCGATAGCA
>NW_022900941.1:28612680-28711825 GCF_012274545.1 Fukomys damarensis | reverse complement strand
AAATTAAATATAAATTAAATTATATACACAGACACACACACACAATTTTCCTTTAAGGAAAATTGTTTTTGTTAAACTTTGTGGTCTTGGGGTACTCTGTGCACCCTATGTGGGTATAATTTAACAATTCTGTTTCTTTGTTAAAGTCATGGGTACAGTTGCCATGGCCTGCCTTCATTTGCCAGGAGATTCTGTAGATCTTATATTTCCCCCTTTTTTTTGCTCCAGGATGCTTAGTTTTTGAAGAAAGTAAAACAAAAATTCTGGTGATGTGAATTTCAGCCTCCTAGGCCAGTGGTGGTGAACCTCTGGTATGTGTGCTGTTTGTATCATTGAACGCTCAAAAAGGCTAGCCATCACTGGTCTAGGCCCCTGTCCAAAAGACTTATGTTTTTCTACTTTATGTTGTTTCTTATTAAAGAGAAACATAACGCCATAGCCCTCCTTCTTGACCCTTCTCTCCAGCTTATTGAAAAAGTTACCTGTATGAAAAGATGGCCACAGAAAACAACTCATCATTGGAAAGAATACCCCCCCTATGTTTACTTAAATATCAAGGTTTGTGATTTTTATCTCTCAGATTTCTTTATAATATGTTCATTTCTTTTCACTCCTGTTGCTACATTTGTTGTCTAATCTACCATCATCTTTCACCTAAATCGCTGCAAGAACTTCCTTATTACTGACACGTGTGCATGCTTAGCTCCCTTGATGCAATCTTTGCATTCTAGAGTGGTCTTCTTCAAATGTAAACTGAAAATGTAAATGAGGATATCATTTTCATGCCTGAAATCTCTTAATGGCATTGTCTGAAAATATAGGCTAAAGTCTGTATCATGGTTTACCAACTTTCTATGAACTCTTCTTATTCTTTTTCTGATTTTAATGTTTTTCTAAATGACACCCCACTTTTTCATGCCTCCAGGCCTTCTTGCTTACTATTCTAATTTTCTGGATCTGTTTTTTTCCCTCTTCTGCTGTTATGATTTCAGTGTAAAATGTGTCCTAAAATCTCATGTGTTTAAAAGGTGACTAAATCATGGAAGAAGTATATTCAATATTGGATTCCTTCACTGATTAGTTCAGTAGCTAAATGTGCTGTTGGGAGTGGTTAGAGGTAAGTCATTGAGGGTGTGATCTGAAAGGGTAAATTTTTGTCCCTGACTCCTCGCTTTACACTCTACTTCCTGGCTACCATAGGCTGAGTAACTTTCTTCTGCCATGCCCTTCACCATGCTGTTTGTGCCTTGGAGCCAGCAGGCTAGGGACTGAATCTTCTGAAAACCAACAGCCAAAATAAACCTCCCCTCATTTAAATTGTTGGTATCATTTTTTTGGCCCTGTGCTTAGAAAGGGGCCAACACAGAACATTGGTATGAGAGAACTTCTTTTTGTCCTTATCATATTGGCATATCCTTACCACACTGACATATTCTTATTGTTTATAGCAATCATGATAAGTATAATTAGATAACTAATTATATTTTCATTTGATTAATATCTGTTTGTATCAAGGGAATATAAGTGTGGTGAATGCAGACCTTATGCTTCTTTGCCTCTGTATTTCAGATGTAAGGTACAGTTAAAGATAGCTCATCCAATAAGTGTGTATGGAAGAAATAAATTTTGAGGAAAATTTCAGTATAATGAACTGTTGGTTAAGTCATCCAGTGACATTTCAGAATGGATCTGGGGACACAGAAACTTTCTTCTAGAAGTATCTTGGAAAGCAAACCTGATAAAAGTTAGACTTCCTAAAGTCAAGCAAATGGAGCTCTTGTAATTATAACACTGACCTTAAAAATTAATGCAATCTATATAATGGTCATAGAGCTGTGGGACTTTTGAGTCTTTAGGTTACAACAATATCTAGACCTTTTGCTTTTCTTTTGCTAGATGCCCTGCAACAAATTGGCAGTCCTGTCCTTTGGGTAACTCCACAAAAGTTACTCTGATCCCTTTCTTTAAATCTTGCATATTGTACAGGCTCCATCTGCCCTGGCCTAAGAAACCAGAGCTTTTTTACTCCAGTTGACAATTCCTAATTGGAGCAATCCAACAAATGAGTGTCAGTTTGGGGACTGAGTAGCGTGTCTGCTGGAGCTGAGTTTGTTTACACTTTGCTAGTGTCATCATTTACAAACTTCAAGGAACACATTGACAAATTCCCTAGCTGTTTTGGCAGTGCTTCCATCAATCACCCAAGTAATAGCACCAACGTTTCTCCTGGGCTATTATAGTCACTTCAATCGCTGCTGTTGCAGCTTTGGGAGAAGATAAATCAGATGGGATTCTTTCAGATGGTCTCCAGTACAACACCATTTTCATTAAGCAGTGCTTCCCTCCTCATTTTTCTCTCCCTGCCCTTCCTCCAACTCCCCATAAACAATTCTTTCGGCTATATAGTGCTGTAGATAAAGTAATCTGGATCTATGGATTTCCTTTTGAGGCCCTTTTGCAGCGTCGTTGGGTAATAGGTTCATTTATTAGTTTGAATTTTTGTGTGTCCTCTTCAGTTACTGTGTGCAGCTCTCTCAAATCAATAAACGTATTGTGTTTCTGCCGACAACAGGTGCCTAGCTTCCCAGGCCCAACACACCCTCTGCGAGCGGCTCACATGTCTAATGACCACAGTGTGAAAAACCTGAAACCATTTTGCCTTTCAACCAGGTTCTTTGTGCTGTAGTGTCAGGCAGCAGCTGTATCTCTAAGACTGGGTGGCTAGAGTGTCCCTGCTTTCTTGCACTTTTATGGTTTCCTTCTATTGCTAAACCCTCACCCCTTTTTCTACAAGGAATAAATATTGCAAAAAAACCCCCCAAAACTCAGTTACTACGTCATCCCTGCAGTTTAATTTTCTTAGGGCTATGGTCCCTTCTTGTTTTCTTCATTCAAACTTTGTCCCTTTTTTGCTTATTAACTGGCCTACCTTAAATAATAGTGTGTTTAAAAACGAAGAAAAAAACCCCAACCCCTTCCAACTTCTTCACCATTAAGAAGCACAACCACATACACACGCATGCCGAATCTGGATGGGGAAAAGGCAGCTCCTGCCAAACTTGGCAGATCAGGTGAGGAGGGCTGGCTGGGCTCTGCTGCCCAGCTGGAGTGTTTTCTGGCTGTGGTGCCAACTGGAGGGCCAAACAAACCCTGAGGCTACATTTCAAGTTGCTGCCTGAGTGATGCTGTTAACTCCATCGCTGAGGGCTCTATTCATCCTAAATGATCCATGGTTCTGGACAAAGCACCAACTGCAGCCCATTGCTAATGTTGGCCCTATACCTGACCAACCTATTAATCAGAATTTTAACTGGGCCTTGGAAGCATTTTTCTTTCATGTGTAAGTCGGAGAGCTGATCGCAATGGGGACTTCATGTAAATGGTGCCATCAGCTTGATGCATGGGTCCTTGGATGTCTGAATCTGTGGTCATTGGGAGTATTATTTTCCTTAAAAAATGGAATCCTTCCCCTGGTGTCTTAACTGCTTCAGGGTGTCTTCATGTTTAGTTGAATCTTTGCCTGCTCTGTCTTGGTGCTGAAATGACCAAATGGTAGTAGTCATTTCTTTGTTTGAAGAGCTTATTTTTCAGTTGAAAGAGCAATGCACTTGATTTTTTCATCTCTCAAAAGCAGTTTTATGAGGTACATTTTTGTTTAAACTTTGAGTGATAGACTAGCCTGGAAGTTGTTTTTAGTTATCCAACAATAATTAACTTCTTGTGTTAACTGAAAGCATTCATAAAGACAACTGGCTGATTAGAATTCACTGACCTCAAAAGAAAGGAATATTTTTGAACTCTGTTTTAGCTTTAGTAATATGAGAAATGCTTAGGACAGAAAGGATCAACATTTGTTCCTGTGTATATTAATATTATTTATATAATAACTAAAATTGGATATGAATGTAAATATTCTGACACAAATACAGTAGACTATTTTGAATGGCTATTAAAATAGTACAGTGGTTGTCAAACTTGAGAATTGCATATGTTTTATTTGAAGAATATGATTCTTGTAACCCTCAAATACTCATGTACATTTATTAAATTATCAACATCCTTCTGATTATAATTCTATCACTATAAAAGCCAAAGAAATAAAACAATAAAATGAAAGCATTACCACAAAATTCATAAAATGTAAATTGAAAACTTTAATTAAATGTGAAAGAAAATGTTTATTGCTAAAGTTAAATGAGCTTCTCACAGTGGGGTCCATGATATTGACTCAGATATTAGTTTTGTGGAGTCAAGAATGATACAGTACATGACCACTAGTGTACTGTGATGCTGGTTGGTCTTGATTGGTGCAAATACATGATTTATTCCAGCTGCTGCTTGTGCTGTTGGCTCACAACAATTAATGAGGTCCTGGTTGGCCTAATGTGATTGTGTGACATGCAAGAGCTTATTCACAAATCATGGGCAGAATTTGTCAGGAAGCAATGTTCCTGATCTTTCAGATAATTCAGAATAAGTTAGATTATTTTTTAGGTCATTATTAAATGAAAACATAGCATTTCAAAAACTCTTGTAAAGAGCTTTTCAATTCTGAACCTATAAGCCTGCCTGTAGTTTGACAAACATTGGCTTGAAAAAAGCATATCTGAGAGAATGTTGTAGTCTTTACTCATTAACTAATCCATAATTCATAGTCAAAATCCACTGTGCTATTCACTTAGCCTTCTTAGAGTTTATCATGTTTTTGTAGCATAAGATAAACCCAAAATGATACAATTTAGTTTAATACTATGTATTAAATTTTTACTGTATGCCAGTTGTAGAGTAAAAGGACGGATCGAAGGAGGAGGAATGAAAATCTGTCATAGAATTTGGACAGTTTAATACAAACCATCTAAATTGGATATCTTTGGACCTTTTAAAAATTAATTTAAAGTTTAATAAAGTTTACCTTTGCCTCTGTAAACTGATTTTGATAATTTCTTTCTTTTAATTTACATAGATATGATACCAATAGTTTCAGCAGATAATTTGCTAGAAATTTCCTTTGAAATATTTTGAAAAAAATCATGTTTATAGAAGTAGTAAGCATCTTTTTTGTGAGTGTGAAAGTGGAGAAAAATTCCAAATTATCAACTAGTTAAAACCCATTTTTATGGATTCAGCTTGACATGACTGCAGCCATCTTGAGTAATAACTGCCACGATTGTCCCAGAATAATACTAGTCATTTTTTTGTCTATAATTTTCTAGCAAACTGTATGTAAACAAAACCAATAGAAGTAGTGTATGGACCTTTTATAACAAGACCCTGGGGCAAGGATTGTCTGACTCTTTGATACTATCTTAAAATGAACTAGGTACATTCCAATGAGTATGAGGTCATTTTTGTCCTAACCTACACACATATCCTTCCTTCTGACCAAAACTGTGAAGATCTAGCTAAGCTCACTGCCTCCTAGGATCATACTTCTATTAGTAAGTCTATTGATGCAGGCTTTCTATGCATTTCTGGTTCTGTCTGCCTCTCTTTAAGCTCACAGGACACTGGGACTGGTCCTTGTACAGTAGGAACAGTTATTCCAGAATCCAACCTTCCTTGTTTAGTCCTAATTTGTGAAGTTGAACTCCGGGTCTCTTTTGAATGTAGTACACATTCTTTCTTCACTGTAATATAGATAGGTAGAATCCATACAAACATGAATGTTTTGCTTTTTATTAGCAATGCACTGTTTAACACTCTAAACTGAACGAACAATATTTAAATTGCTCACGTCTAGGAACATGGTTAAATTGGCTAATAATGAAAAGGATTTTTCTTTCCACCATAGAGCCATACAGACAGTAATAATCAGTGAACTTTTAAATATAGACCTGAAATTAAAATAAATATATATCAGGATTCTTTCATAACCTGGGAAATATGGGGATCCCCCAAATGGCAAACCATGGTGAAGGTAAACAAATCTATCAGAACGGGCCAGCTGAATCTGGCTCAAACTGCCTGTGTAGCCAAGGCTGACAGGCACCTAGGCACCCAGGTTGACCCGGACTCCACACGTAATTGTCAAGGCAGAAAACAAGGGGACAGAGTGAATAAATTCTAGCTTTTTAAACTTCTACAAACAAATGACAGAAGCTAACTTCACATTTACTGTCTATAGAGAGTCACTTAAGCAACACGACTTTAGTGGGCGCAGAGAAATACAACGTATGTACCAGAAAGAGAACAGAATTGCAGGAACTGTGAACAGCCCAATTAAACTAATGATTAAAATTAGAATCCAAACAAATTAGGCACAGAATAAACAAAAAGCCCCAGGGGAAATTAGTATTTAAGTCATAATCCAAAATGTATAAATATGTAGACAAAATATACGGCAAGCATGCTTATGATCATTAAAGAGAAAAAGAGGAAACTGAAATGTAAGGAGAGAACAAGGAAAAGAATAAAGTGAAAAGAAACCTGAACGTCAACCACAAACAAAAAACCCAAATCAAACTGGAAGAAGATCTGAGGAATCATCCAGAATGAATTGTAAAGTGAGAAACAGATGGAAATTAGGAGATAAACAGATGGGAAGTATCAAGAGAGGTTAAAAATAATCACGATGGTTCTTATAAAATGGTCCAATAGAAATTTAACAGGAATCACAAAAAATAAATAAGAACAGAAAGAATTGGGCATATGCAATATTGGAAGAAATAATGGCTGAAAAATTTCAATAGTTGAATGACATAAGGAGTTTGGTTTAAAAAATACCAAGGATATCTCAGAAAGACAACAACGAAATAACAAAACAAATCTTTATCCAATACTATCACAGTAAAACTATAGAGTATGGCAAGTAAAGAGGAATAAGTAAAATAAAATAACAGGAGGACAATAGAATGATTATAGAAGATTAATCAGCTATATTGGTTGTTCCCAATGTAATCACAGCCTCCAAAAACTCCTATTCTGTGCCTACAATAGAAATACTGTGACAAGATCACACATTGGAGTTGTGGAGTTTGAGAAAGTATGGCAACAAGGGAGTAAACAGGTACTTCTGGAAAGTACCCTCTTTCTAAATGAGAAATGTTATGTCACAAAAATATGGTCTTATAATGTCTTATATAGTCATATCTTGATGCATCATTGGCTTCAGAACTGGTCAAACCCATGGCAATTTGAAGGAGAAAGACTGTTTTAGGACTGGCACTTGCATCAGACTCCTGATATTCACAAGGCGTACAGAACCTTCAAAGTTGCTATGTACTTTAGTACATTTTAAATGCTAATCATGAGTTGAAAAAGGTTCCACTAACCCTAAGAAGCTTATATTAGCCCAATGAAAAGATTAGTATTAGCCCCGTGAAATGTGAAAGTTCTGGGGCACTTTCACAAATTATTTTTAATTACATTAATTCCTATGGGAAAATTTCATTTGGAATTTGTAGGTTTCAGCACTGATCAAAAATTCCAGAAATTAATGATGAGTACCAACGTATGTCTGTGTATGTTGAGTTACTTGTAATTTTAAAAATTGGCTTAACATAAATCCTTTGATGCTACATTCATGGAAATTGCCTTCCAGAGTAAAGGCAATAATTATTAGCTCCATTTTAGAGATGGCAATGTAGACACTTATAAGTTAAGCCTTGTTTATAAGTCATAAATGTGTCACATACATGTGGGTGTGAGAGAGTAGAGAAACTCAGGTGCTCTTTTTCTTGTTTTATTTTCTAAATCAGGGTTTACACAAAGCAAGTCATTAGTTTTTATGTATGCAAATGATGCCATTTGAAATTGAGCATTGTTAAAATAGAAATTATCTGTTAGTTTCAAACACAGTTGCCTTAGAGAGTAACACTAGATTTTTTACATCTATTTTTTTTGAGCAATCATATTTGACTATAAATATTCTTTTAAGAAGGTGGTATGTTTCTTCTAATATTGTTTGTATAATCATGTTTTTAAAAGGTTGCTCACATTAGTGGGAATTTCTAAAATTATAAATTCTATAGTTAACTTAGGACAGAAATATATGCATGATTTGGATTGTATCACACATAATCAAATCTAAATCAAGAGAGTGATACCTTTGCACTGGAGGTCCTTCAGATGACACAATTATTTTCATATAAACTTGAGAGAAGCTGATAGGTTAAACCACTGAAAAACAAAAAGAATTTCTAAAGGTTTTCTGATAACTATCAGAAGTATTTCTATTTCCATTATCAACTTTAACGAATTGCAAACTTGTAGTAGTGCTATTTTCCAAGGGTAGTCACCATCAGAATGCATGCTGCATCTCACAATAAAAGTAAATTCTACCAGTTATGGTAAAAAATATAATAAATGTGTAAGTTAAAAATTATTACAGTAAAATCATATTGCCATTAATCCCATCAAAATACTCCCTATTGCTTTACTTCAACAGTTACCCCATTTTTCTTGATTTTTTCTAAAGCAGTGCTAGAAGTCTTCTTTCCTAAGTGTCTGTAGGTGCACTGCCATGGCTATTTAAATGCCTGAACCAATTTAAGATGTGTATCTTTAATTTTGACCTTGGGAAAGAGCCAGATGTTGGACAGTGCCAGGTCTGGTAAATAAGAGAGCTGAAGACACACTGAAATATTTTACAAGGCTCCTTTCCCATTGGATGGCACATGCCAGTAGCATTTATGGCATTTTCAGTTTAATCTTCTACAGACACTCATGAAAGAGGACTTCTAGAACTGTTCCAGAAAGTAGCAAGAATGAGGAGATAAGTGTATTAGAAGTGAGGAGTATTTTGAGGAAGATTCATGGCAATGTGTCTTTCACTCTAATGAACTTTAAAAAAAATTTAAACATTCATGGTATATGTTGATCACACCTGGGATTTTCCACTCCTTTGAGTCTGGACTGCACTCAGGAGGCAAAATATGACAGAATCCTGGTTTTCAAACCTGAGTCTGATATCATCAGATGGGAGTGTTAAGTGCTGATAGGAATGTGGACCAATGAGAGCATACACATACTGTCACTGGGTTTAAAAATAAGAATAGTGCCTTGGGGAAAAGAAGTACATTTATTTTATAAAGATGACAATGACTATAGTCTGCTGATTATATACACTCTATGCCAACTATATACACGATACCCCAGAGAAGTTCACATATGCAGCACCAAGAGATGTGCATACGTACAAGAATTCCCAACCTGTTAAGTGGATACATGATTTGTGCAATCTTTTTACACTAACATTCTCTACTGCAAGGCAAGCTAACTACCACTGCACACATAAATATGGATGAGTCTCAAACACACAATTTTGAGAAAAAACATTTATATTTTATTGGATGAGTCCTAAACAGCCAAAATTAAATAATGTATTGAGAAAACACATGAACATGGATATACATAAATTCGGGCACATGCATAGAATAAAATCAGGTGGGAACATAGATATTTGTTTTGTTTACTACTTTAGCCATTATAATTTGCATCATAATTATCTTTTCATCTTCATAGTATAAATTGTACAGCTTAGCAAAGTAGGATGAAGATCTCATTATGGAGAAAATTTAAAGTATGAAAGAATATTTATTATATATCAAATGTCTTTAAATATCTACTAATGACATTCAGTTAAAATTGTCAATTGTTTTAACCGAGATAACAGAAACAGTTATATTCTTAAAGTAAAGCTACATTATAAAATAACTTTTGGTGATATCCTAGAATGAAATTTCCAGAAGGATCCAACTAAAACACTTGTGGAAAAATTATAGAAAGCAAATTAGTATTTCAGGTTGCAAACTACCAAGTCTATCAAGAAAAAAAAAACTGTTCTGGACTAAATTAGACAAACAAATAAGAAAACAATGAAATGACAATAATACTACATCATTAATATTAAAAGATAGGAAAGAATCATGAATATAAAAATACTATGGCAGAAGTAAATCCAAAATTATCTGGCAGGAAGGTAATGCAGTTTATTTGGTATAGATGTGGGAAACTGCATATTAGTGCACTATCTCAACTGTAACATCTTAAAGATTATCAAATGAATTAAATTGTCAAATTGCCTTATTTTCTGCTTTTCATGAGCATGGCTTTCTCTGGGTCAGTAACTTTGAGAGCAGCTTTCAAATTAAATGGTTATATTTGCTGCTAATTTGGTCTTTTTTTGGTACTGGGGATCGAACTCGGGCCCTTGTGCTTGGCAGGCAGGTGGCATTGATCATTCTTCTTACTAAGCATATACATAACACATTACCTTTTCTGTCATTAGATTTATTTCTTTATTTTTATTTATTTTTGCATGGACTAGTTTTACTGGTTTCTATCATTTGCAATATAAGGAATCCTAACTTACATGTGTGGCATTTGAACACCATGTTCGTTAAGTGGTTATGAGCTTGCTATGTAAAATGTGCCAAGATGCTACACCATCTACAATAGGTCTTTCCAACGACTAAAAAAGTAAATACACATAGTAAATTCAGGTACTAGTATATCAGATAAAGTCATGTTTTTACTATAGTATTTCTACACAAAGATTTTATGCAATTTTTTTGAGGCCACTCAGAATAATTACATTGTTATTGCTGCAAAAAGCACATTGTGAATCATTTTGTTAACAAATACGTCCCTATTTGGAAAGGAAGCAAAGCAAACAGTTTTTGAAAATCAACTGCTTTCGAGCAATAACTCAAATAAGTTTGGGTAACATACTGTGATTAGACTAGCCAGATATCAAAATCTTCCCAAAGATTTGTTAAAATGTTCACCAAGGAAGCAGGAGATACACGAGAGAAATAATGTGATTGCATTTGGATTTGGTAATTTCCAGATGAAGTAGAAAGTAGGGATTATTTAGCATTTTTGGGCAAGAAAGGAACATTTTCTTGAGCATTTAAGGTGTCTTTATTAGCATAACTTAAACCTCCATATACTTACTATTTGTAGAAGAGTAAGAAATTCATCTTTATAGTTTTTTTTTTTTTTGTACAGGGGATCAAACTTGGGTCCTCCCACTTGTGAGGCAGGTGGCAGAACCACTGAGCTAAGTCCCTGGCCCTAGAAATTCATCTTTAATACTGGAATATTATGTCATATATTTGTGTGAGGAACTTCTATAGAAACTATGGTAGGAATGTATAGTTCTTAATTTACAGATTATTAGCTTGACTTTGCTCATTGTAATAATGTAGCTTACTGCCAAATACAAAGAATGACCAAGGTCATTCGTTGAAGGAAAATCTTTGGCAAGTGGCTTCATTAAGAATTTCAGTTCCTATCTTCCAGCACTGCTTGGGGGCTGATTACGAATTTATTTTTTCTGAAAAACCCAACTTGGTGCATTCCTCAGGTGACCTTTGCCAGACATTGAAATCTATTATATGCCAGTGGGCAGGTCCATATTGAGTTTTACTGCTCTAAAACTATGATTAATACATGCTCGCTCATCCCTGAACTAGTAAGCTCGCTTCCCCCCACTAGCTTCTAATTTACATAGCTGTTATGGCCAAGCTTCTGCAGTAATCTGCACAATTCTTTAGCTGGGTCTCTGCCTATCTCACCAGTCCTTTCCCTGAAATGAAGTCTTTTTTGCTTCAACTAATTTTGAGTTACTATTTAAATGAAAATGACCTGACTCCTTTCCTCCAGCAGCAAGACGGTCCTGCCTTTCTTGGTCACTGTGTGTTGGCTGTGCTCACCGTTAGTTGTGCACTGTAGATATTTACACCTGACAAAATTGGAACTGAAAGGGTCAGGGAGCTTGTGACTTGCGAAGCTGCAAACTTAGAGTTATTCATGGATTTGAACCTCAGGTTCTGTTTTTCCTTGACACTGCTCTTTTTATTGATCTGTTGAAATCTAGACTTGTTTTTGAAGCCAATGGAATATGATGTTTCATTTCTGCTGCCTCTGATTCCAAGTCAATGCCATATACCTGTGATATCTCAACTGTGAAATTAACAACTTGGAAGAACACTTAGAAATTTGATGTTCCTTTGACACACAAATACTTTACTTAGAAAAAGTAAAAGCAAAATTGAAATATATGGTATTTTAAGCCTGAATCAATTGAGTCAAAGCAGCTAGTTTTGCTTCCCTAAGACCTAATTTTTGTGATCCATAAAATTTATTCACTAAATATTAAAGGAAGAGATTAGGCCTTCTTGAGCTATGCAATTTCTCAAACATCTTGGATCCCAAAGTGGCAAGTGATATTGATTTATATCACCAAATCTTGACAAAAAATCCTTGCCTAGACGTGGAAGTCATACAGTGATCGCTTTTGGGCTTAGCTAAGTTTTCTTGGCTTTCAAAGTCTATGTTTCACTTCATAGTGAATATAAGTCATTGTATTTCATAGTCACTTTTTCTTTTAATTTTGTTGGTATGATTTGGCATTGGCACAATTAACCAACCCCCTTCCCAAGATTATGACTAAGTAATTGTGATGTTATCTGGGGATTTAGCATTTACTATTCAGACTAATCACCACTTATGACATTAAAAGAAACAAATTTCTGGCTTTTATTATGAATCTACATGTTACTGTACTGGAGTTCTTTTTGAATAGTTATTAAATTCTTATCCTCAAGCCCAAAGATGTTATTGAAAATTCTGATGCTCATTTATTATATATTTTACTATTATCTCTTTCTTGAAACTTCAGATGTTGAAAGATTTCCCTGATATACTGCTTCACGATGTACAAATTGTACAGTTAAAATAAGGAGAACAGAATTACCTATGATCATAAACTGGGTGTTATTTATTAAATAACAGAACTCCAGCTTATAATTGTTTAAAAAATTGGGACATACGCTTTTTAATCTGATAAGAGACCTGAAAGTACATGGCAATTGGAATTGATTTAGATATTATGAATTATGCAGCCACTTTAGTGCCTTGATGGTGAAAAGGCTAGAGTTGTTTGACTTTTTCTACATATTGGACACTTTTTGATCCTAACAAGGCTCCTACAGCTCCAAACACTTTATGTGTTAGCTCTTCTTCTTTTTTTTTCAACCAGGAAAGGAAGACTTTCTAGGTAAACCTCCATAAACTTCATTTGCCCAGAGATAGGTCACATGGTAACACTAATTTAAAGAGAAACTGGAAATTCTGACCACTTGGCCATCAGTGGTTCAGTCTAAATCATCATCGATTACCTTTGACTTCTCATAAGGGAAAGAGAAAGGAAATGTTTCAGAGCGTGAGTGAATGACTAATGCAATAAAGAAACTGAGGAACTTTATCCTCTGATAATTAAAGCAAAATTGTACTCTTTATAAAGTAATTCTCAAATAGCCATCAGTGTAAAGAATGCATACTGTTATCTAATCTTAGCTCACTACTACATGCCATATTTCTGAAAAATCATCTTTCAACAGAGTTTGGTAGAAAATTAAATGGTAAAGCTAAAAAAACCCATAATTAAAAAAAAAGAGTCAATTTTCCTGTAAGAAGAGACTAAAACTATCTTAGTTGATAATGCACATTTACTTTGCAAGATAATTTCAGAGGCTATTCTCAAAATGTCTCAAGTACTTTTAGTTGAGATATTCTGTGTCAAACATCTGCTGCTACATTTGCAATTCTGTTACACTTGCAACACAGACTCTGCTATAACTATAGATTCTGACAGGGTACACCTTCCTCTCAATTCAATGAGTTTGTGGAACGTATATTTGCCTCCACTTTCACATACATTATAAAATAATAGATAATGTGCTTGCTTTGGCAGCACATATGCGAAAATTGGAATTTTATAGAGAAGGTTAGCATGGCCCCTGTGCAAAGATGACACACAAATTTGTGAAGTGTTCAATATTTTTATTTTTAGATAGCTAACTATACATTATTACTGTTGAATTATTTTCTATTGCTAGTGGAGGTATAGTTTTAGCATTAGAAGATATTTACTGCACCTAAATATTTGGTTTGTCTTAGTATTTACAATGATATATATCTCAATAATTAAAAATATTATTGTTGAATTAAGCCTTAAAGTATAGACTTAATGATATCTACTGTGTTTTACCCAACAATAACAGAGTATACATTCTTCTCAGAAGCACCATAGGACTTTCTCCAAAATCGACCACATGCTAAGTGATGCAAAATAATTCAGGGATCCCATATACGTTATCAGATCATACTGCAATGAAACTAGAAATCAGTGGCAACAGAAAACACAGATGCAAACACATGGAGATTAAACAATACCCTTGTGAGTAATCAATGGGTCACAGAAAATTTCAAGAAATTAGACATTCCTAGAATAATACAGTGCCAGTACAACACACCAGGACCTATGGGACACAGTTATTGCAATCCTAAGAGGAAAGTTTATAGCTTAAATGCCCACATCAACAAACAACACAACAAAACATATCAGGTCCAAATAAATAAGGTAATGCTGCACTTCAAGTTCTTAGAAAAATAAGAATAATCTAAGTCCAAATCTAGTATAACAAAGAAAATTATAATGAGCAGAATTAATGAAACTGAGAGTAAAGATAATCAATGAATCAAAGAGCTGTTCCTTTGAAAAAATAAAAACATAAAAACCTATAGCCAATCTTTCCAAAAAAGAGGGAAAAGATCTTAATCAATGCAAATAGAAATGAATAAGGTGAAATTACAAGACACCGCTTAATTCCAGAAGATTATTACTATTTTGAGAATCTATTCTCTAAAGAGAATTCAGAAGAACTAGGTATTTCTAGATGCATATGAATTTCCAAAACTGAACCATGAAGATATAAAAAACCCTGAATAATCCAATGACAGGTAATGAAATTGAAGAAATAATGAAAAAAAAATACTACCAAAAAAAGAAAAGCCCATGTCCTGATGTATCACTGAAGAATTCTGCAAGAACTTTAAGGAAGATCTAATGCTCATAATCCTCAAACTCTTTAATGAATCTGCAAATGAAGGTATACTCCCAAAGTCATTCATGGAACTTAATAGTTGATTAATTCTGAAACCAGCAAGGGACACACACACACACGCACTAAAGAGAACTACAAGCAAATCTCTTTAGTAAATACAGATGTGAGAACCTCAACAAGATCCTGACCAACAGAATGGAACAAATCATCAAAAGGATCATACATCATTAACATACAGGATTCATCACAGGGATGTAGGAATAGTTCAACACATAATAATTAACAAATACAGTACATTACATAAGTAACAAGGACAAATATCACATGATCATCTCACTTGATGCAGATAAAACCATTGATAAAACTCAGTATCCTTTTCCATGTTATACAAAACCTTAAAGATAATAGATAAGAAGGGCCTCATATCAATTTGACAAAAGCCACTTATGAAACACTACAGCCAAGATCATATTAAATAAGGAATAGCTGAAAACTTTCCCTCTAAAATCATGTATAAGGCAAAGATGTCTGCTATCAACACTCCTGTTCAATATAGTTCTTAAAACCTTAGCCAGAGCAATCAAGCAAGAGAAAGAAATAAAAGGATATATATAGGAAAGGAAGAAGTCCAATGATCATTATTTGCAGATGATATAATCCTCCACATAAAAGACCCATCAAAAGTCTCCTAGAACTAATATCCAAATTCAGGAGCATAACAGGATATAAAGTCAACACACACATACACACACACACACACACACACACACACACACACACACAAATCAATACAAGTCAATAATATTCCTAAATACCAATAATGAACTTACCAAGAAAGAAATGAGGAAAAATACCCTTCACAAATAACATCAAGAAAAATTAAATACTGATAAATTAGCCTAATTAAGAAAATGGAAGCGCTCTAAAGTAAAAATTATAGTTCTCTGCAAGAGGGTATCAAAGAGGACATCAGAATATGAAAAATATACTATTTTTCCTGGATAGGCAGAACCAATAAAATAAAAATGTCCATAATTCCAAAACTAATATACAAATTTAACACAGTCCCAGTCAAAATACCAAATGATTCATATAGAACTGGAAGGGATCCAGAATGGCAAAAGCAATGCAGCTCAATACGAACAAATCAGGAGGTATCACAATCCCAGGCATCAAGTTATGTTACAAAGCTACGGTGATGAAAGCAATGTGGTCATGAAAAAAACAAAACAAAACAAAACAAAAAAACTAAACTAAAGGAACAGTCATGTGGATCAATGGAACAGAATAGAGGCTGGATAAACAACTCCGGGCACATTCAGCTCTCCAATTTTTGACAAATGGGCCAAAAATTTATGCTGGAGGAAATAAAGCCCCTAAAATTTTTTGAAAGAGAAGACTGGTTATCCATATGGAGATGATGAAATATAACCAACATGTCTCACTAATATGTCATATATTAAACTAAAATAAAAATGAATCTAAGATCTAAATACTAAAACAGAAACAATCTGCTGGAAGGTACAACAGATAAAACCCATGAAAACATAGGAGTAGCTAAGGACCTTCTGAACAGAATGCCAATTGCACAAGAAATAATACCAAGATTCAACAAACACTTTAGTCCCATAGTAAATTACAAAGCTCCTGCCCAGCAAAGAAAGAACAATTCTATGTTATTTGAAGAGACAAACTATGGGATGGGAAACACTTTTTGTCAGCTATTCCTCAGACAGGAGTAATATTTATAATATATAAGGAACTAAAAAATATTTCACCCAGAATAAAAGGATCAATAAAAGTGGCTGCATAATTCATAATATCTAAATCTTGGAAACGGCCTAGATGCCTGTTAACTGATGAATAAATAAAGAAATTGTGTTTTTTACATACAATGGAGTGCTACTCTGCCATAAAGAAGGGTAAATTTGAGACATTTCTAAGCAAATAAATGCATTTTGAGACCATACTTTTAAGTAAAATAAATTGGACACACACGTGTAAATATCCCATTGCCTCTCTGGTGTGAGAAACTGAAAGGGTCAATAAGGACCAAAGTGGATTACAGACACTGGGCAGTGTACAGAAAATGTTCATATGGGAAGAAAAACAAAGGAGGGGTAGGGGAGAGGAAAGGAAGAGGGTAACGGAGAGAATGAAAGAATGAAAATGAGCAACGGAAGTGATCAGATAATTACCAGAAGTAGAAACACAAATGGCCAATAAATACATGAAAAAATGCTCAACATCTCTGGCAGTTAGAGCAATGCAAAGAAAACAATACCGAGATTCCATTTGACGCTAGATAAATAATGCCTATCATCAAGAAATCAAATAACAAATGCTGGCAAGGCTGCAGGGAAAAAGGAGCCCTACCATGTTGTTGGTGGAAATGTCATCCTTAGGGAAGTCAGTATGAAGATTCCTTAAAACACTAAAACTAAAATTCCATCCAATCCACCGATTCCCCTTCTAGGTATCTTCCTAAAGAGTTAAAGACATTATATTAGAGTGATCTATATTTATATCGATATCTTCTATCTATCCATCTATCTATCTAAAGCTGTGTTTATAGCTATATACTTCATAATAGCTGAATCTTGGAGGTGACCTAGATGATTGGATCAATAAAATGTGGTATTTATGCACCATGAAGCATTGCTGTGCCACAGAGAATAAACTTCAAATTGGGAGTGGTGGCACACACTTGTAATCCCAGCACTCAGGAAGCTGAGGCAGGAGAATCTCTATTAGTTCTAGATCAGTCTGGGCTGCACAGTGAGTTTAAGCAGCCTGAATGATACTGTGAGACTCTGTCTAATAATCATAACAAAAAGGCCAGGGATTTGTCTCAGTGGTTTTGCCACCTGCCTCATAAGCACAAGGGCCCAAGTTCGATCACAGGTAAAAAAACAAAAAACAAACAAAAAAAATGTAAATTAAAAAAAAGAACAACAATAAACCAGTAACTTGCAGGAAAATGGATGTGCCTTGAGACCATAATGTTTAGTGAAATGAATCAGATGCAGAACTTTAAAAATGGATGGTTCCTCATATGAGGAACCTAAAATATAAATAAAGTGTAAAGTAAAGCTAGATAATAGGCAGAGAGATGTTTAGCAAATAGGACAAAGACCAAATGATGGAGGAAGTGGGGAGAGGGGAAAGAAGGTGTTAAAAAAGGATTAAGTTATGTTATGTACGCATACCCACTCCCCATAAGGAATGCAAGCAATGTATTACAAACAGGTACATCTAAAATATAAACTAAAAAAGAATAGTAGATAATATTTATTCAACAGTTACCATATGACGGGGATGGTATCAGCTTATTGCATATTCACAGAGACATGTAGTAGGCCCTTTTGGTGCTTATTTTGCATAGTTAGGCAACTGAGGCATATTGATTTAGACAGATAGTGAAAGATCCCGGTTTCAAATTGAGAATTCTGGCTCTAGAGCCCAAGATTTAAACCACCTCCTAATTGGTATACTTTTAATTTATATATGTTTTATTCTGTTTCTTATTCTATAAGCTCCTTGAAGGTAGTATACCTTGTTTGCATTATAGCCAATTTATTTACACATCCAATAAAGTCCACTTGTATCTTACTTTCAGAAGTCATTGACTTGTAATTGGCATGCATATTTATTTAATTAATTTATTTGGAAAGCTTTCTTTCTTCTTTTTTTTTCTTCTTGGTACCATGGATCAAACTCAGGACCTTGTGCTTGTGACGCAGGTGTGGTGCTACTGAGCTAAATCCCTAGTCCTGGAAAGCTTTCTTATTTGTTATAATTTTAGATGTTGTGCAAGTTTTATTAATTATACAAATAATTCCCAATACTCTTTATTTAGATTCTCCAAAAATTAACATTTTTTTTCCTCATTGAGTTTATTGGTACATTTTAGGGATACAGCACAGTTACATTTGTTATTGGGATCTTGTACCTTTACATGACAGGTCTTCATTCTTATTTTTTTCCCTTGTCCCTGCCCTCCCTTCAGCCCCTCCTCCCCTCCCCATTTACAAACACTTTATTTCAATTTTTTCATTTTGTCATATTTTTTTCTTTTCCTTTATTACCTTTCCCCTACCCTTCTAACTTTCCCTACACCTTTAGCCCTTTTCTTCCTATTTCACATTGTCAATTATACCATGAGGATCTTATGTACAATTATAGTTTTTCACACCAGAGATACTATTCGGTATTTATACACGTGTGACTTATTTATTTCACTTAGGTGTATATCCTCAATATGTATCCATTTTCCTATGAATGAATCTAATTTCTCATTGTTTATGGCTGAGTAGTATTCCATTTTATAGAAAAACCACATCTTCTTTATCCAGTTTCCAACTGATGGGCAAATGGGCTGTTTCCAAGTTTTAGCTGTTACAAACCAAACATTAACATTTTGCTGTAATTTCCTTTTCATTCGATCTATCTTTCTGCCTGTCAGTCATCCCTCTGCCCATCCATCCATCCATCCATCCACCCACCCACCCACCCACCCTATGGATAGAACTTAGTCATATCATTGAATCAGGGAGTCTAGAAAACCTAGCTCCTTTCTGCGTGATGAGGGTATTATGTTAATTTTGAGCGTTCTATTCAGAAAGTGAAGAAGGGGAGCACAGACATTTAGAATTCTTAGACACAGTATGAAACTTATATCACAGGTTTGTCTTTGCCGTAGCACTGAATAATGGCATGTTCCATGTACCATGAAAAAAGGTATAGTATGTTTTCACGTTGTGTGCATCCAGTACATATTAGCTATTATTACTTTTTCTTAATAAAGGACTGGTTCACTGGATGTTCAATAAAAACTCTATTATTGATGTCCACGTACCACTCTGGGGCGCAGTGTTGATATCTGCGAGAAACAGAAACGTACTTTAGAGGTTCTACACTGAGAATCTCAACTTATACCATGAGGATCTTATGTACAATTATAGTTTTTCACACCAGAGATACTATTCGGTATTTATACACGTGTGACTTATTTATTTCACTTAGGTGTATATCCTCAATATGTATCCATTTTCCTATGAATGAATCTAATTTCTCATTGTTTATGGCTGAGTAGTATTCCATTTTATAGAAAAACCACATCTTCTTTATCCAGTTTCCAACTGATGGGCAAATGGGCTGTTTCCAAGTTTTAGCTGTTACAAACCAAACATTAACATTTTGCTGTAATTTCCTTTTCATTCGATCTATCTTTCTGCCTGTCAGTCATCCCTCTGCCCATCCATCCATCCATCCATCCACCCACCCACCCACCCACCCTATGGATAGAACTTAGTCATATCATTGAATCAGGGAGTCTAGAAAACCTAGCTCCTTTCTGCGTGATGAGGGTATTATGTTAATTTTGAGCGTTCTATTCAGAAAGTGAAGAAGGGGAGCACAGACATTTAGAATTCTTAGACACAGTATGAAACTTATATCACAGGTTTGTCTTTGCCGTAGCACTGAATAATGGCATGTTCCATGTACCATGAAAAAAGGTATAGTATGTTTTCACGTTGTGTGCATCCAGTACATATTAGCTATTATTACTTTTTCTTAATAAAGGACTGGTTCACTGGATGTTCAATAAAAACTCTATTATTGATGTCCACGTACCACTCTGGGGCGCAGTGTTGATATCTGCGAGAAACAGAAACGTACTTTAGAGGTTCTACACTGAGAATCTCAACTATCTGCACATGACTGTAGTTGGAAAGTGAAGAGTTTTGGGTGTCATCAAACTTTGCAAAGAGGCAGATTTAAAGCATGTGAGAAAAGTCAGATCTCACATAAACTGCCTGTCCACTTTATTCATGCATCAAATCCTATTTTGCAAACGAGGAGAGGACTGTATTTAGTTTGTATATTTTTGATTGTTTGGGTATGGGGATTGAACTCAGGACCTTGCACTTGAGAGGCAGGCAGCGAAACCACAGAGCTAAATCCCTGATCCTTAAATTGTACATTTCATTTTTTTGGAGACAGGATCTCACTATGTAATCGAGACTGACCTGGAACTCACTATGTAGCCCAGGCTGGTCTTGAACTCACAGAGATTCTCCTGAATCAGCCTCCCGAGTGCTGGGATTATAGGCGTGCACCACCATGTCTGGCCTTTACCTTGTATATTTTAATTCATCATATAAAGAGGCCCGAGGTATCCTTCTCTCTCTTAACCCAGGATTTCTGTCTTGTGCAATATATTCTGGGTTCTCATCTCCAAATATAAGAGGGGCATGAGTAGTCCAAAAACTCAAACTCAGGGATGGCACAATTTTGACTTTAGGAAGTTATCCTTTTGATGGTCAGCTCAGAATGTAGGGATAAAAAATAAAGATAAAGATGTGTGACTCCTGGAAAGGACTCATGGTTTATAAATAAAACAAATTTATTCATCTATCTGCAGGGACACCTGATGACACCCTAGTCTCCCAAATAAATAGATGCTAAGTAGATGGTAGCAGCTAGTAGCTGAGAAAATATTTTCAATTGCCATATATCCACTGGTATTCTTACAGGTAAATTATGAGATTGCCAAGTGATTTTTCTATACTCACACATATTCTAAATACACATGTTTAGGTATCACAGCAGTGACAGAAACATAGTTGGGGACCATGAGATGCTTCGGAGGGGCTTCGATGTGTCGAGGATCTTCTACCGTTCATTATCTAAGGGCACGGTTATTTTAAGGACATAAAGAACCCACCCGCCCCTGTTAAGAAATGTGACTTGTATTATTAAATGGATATTTTTGTCAAATGGTGAAGTTTTTCCTTTGAAAAATTTAAAGAAGACATAAAGGTTATAAGAACGGGACTTTCCTAAAGAACTAGGAGAAAGTGCTGTGGAAGCAAATATGTAGGTTTGGGCCCTAAATCGAGTACTTAGCTCTCTCTTTTAACTAAGTTATACTGAATATTTTAATTAAAGTAATTTAGTATTGCAAAGAAGTCAAACCCACACTGCCTTTAATCCCGCTCACTGAAACTCGTTTTCCTACCACCTGTGGTCCTTTCTGAAGCAGTTCTGCAAGTTCTCTTCTGTGAACGTCTTCAGCGGTGCTGTCCTTGCTGCTTGAACGCTTGTATTGATTCAGAATATTTATCTGCCATGGTTTTTGAATTTTGTGAAGACCCAGGACTTGCACAGTGCCATGTGCTGTGAATAAGGTTGAGGAGTACTCACGACGGTGATTTTACAAGCCTGCCTTTCTTTTGGTTGCCACTCAGCAGCAGCATTCATTATATTTTTGATCACATGTCATAAAAACACTTAGATGAGGAATTCTCAAACTGCTTCAGAAACTGGCAAGAATTATGGGGAAAATGTGTTCAGAGAGAGGAGGAGTGTTTTGAGGCGTATTAATGGCAGTGGGTCTTTTACTGTAATAAATTTTTCAAAATTTAAAGTCTGTCATCGGTGTACCTATCTACTTCTGAATAAGAAACCATTCCAAACTTATTCGCTTAAAGGAAGAGCAACATCTATTTGGTTCAGAATGTGCAATTTGAGAAATATTTAGTGGATCCTTTTCCTCAAATACATATTGAAGGGATGAACTTGGACCATATCCAGTCTCCCGCTTTCACACAAGTAGAAGTGAAGGCTGACTGTCAAGTAGGACATCAGCGGTGGCTTGGCTGCAACACCTGTTGTGTCTCTCAGTGTGAACTGAGCATCCTCACAAGGTAATGGCTCTGTTTCAATGGCAAGAATTATGAGGAAGAGAGAGGGAGAGGAAGCGAGGGAGGGAGAGAGAGAGAGAGAGAGAGAGAGAGTTTCTGAAGTTTTGTTGTCTGGTACCACATCTTGAAAGCTTCACGTGACCACTTTTGCCTTAATCTGTTACAAGAATGACATGGACCGCACATTTTGATTGGTGGACTGTCAGAACCTTGTGGACATGTTTTAAAACCACCATGCTGTCACGCTACAAATGCTTGTGGGTCCTCTTTCCCTTTATATTCTTTTGTTTATTGAATAAATTATTCAATCACTTACGTATCTTAAAACTATTAGATACTAGGCATTTACTGGTGAGCAAAATAAATTAATTTGATGCTACCATGGCTATGAATTCAAATAAAATTGTATGCACTAATTCAGGTGTTTCTAAACATTTGTTAAGCATCTGCTGCAGGAAAGACCCTCTTCTGTCTACTTTGAAAGATGCTGCTGTGGCCCCAGGCCTGAGCTCCCTCCCATCCAGCGTCAGTCACAGAACACACACAGTGACAACTGCACTCTTCCAGACTGTGCAGGGCATTGAGAATGAGGAGTAGATAAGGAGAGATCAGAGATGAGGAACTACTGGATGTAGTTGATCGAGGAAGGCTTCATGGAACACGTACCATGACAATTGTTATTTGGAGAGTGTGAAGGTGCAGCACATATGAAAACTCTTCCAAACATTGTCAAAACATTCTTTACAGTTGAAAATTATTTGAAGTCCATCAGGAACTGATGTATAACTTACTGAACTTAGTTTCTCTAGTAATAACATAATTTTATATGTTATTTTATTTTCAGCAGCATTTCCTGTGTTATATAGTTATGTATATATACAATTATTATATACATGTTATATTTAATATATATGATTCATATAGATATCTATATGAGTCTGAAATTATTTTCTCAAGGCTATGGAGTTAGTGAATTAAATAAGCTACAAAAGGGGGTAGTCAGAATTTATTTAATTTGCTATAGGCTAATGTTAAACCATAAAAAGCCTTGTAGACCATCCCAGAGGAGGTAGACATCATTTGGCAGCCAAAGTAGGTTTAGTGCTAGCAGAGACGCATACACAGGCCTAGACATAGACAGAAGTACTCTGTAATCTGTGTTAAAAGTAGATTAGAGTCAGAATCCTTAGCGACATGGATTCATGTGATAATAGTAACTCATGTTAGGGATAGTTAACCGTTGATGTCATTTTAATGAAGACAGGGAAGAAAGGTTCATTGGAAATCATTGTGTGGCTAAAACTGACTACATTTGGGCAAGGAATGAAAAATGTCAAAGCTGAAGATAAGATTTTAGGCCTACATGTCGATGAGCTTGACGTTGGTATTGGAGAAGTTTATGGCACTACAACCAAAAATGAGAGAAAGAAGGAAAAATGTGAGATATGTGCATGCATGCACATGTGTTTATATGTTAGAAGGATGCAGTGGGTTCATTTTTTATAGATTTGATTTTTTTAATTTTGGGGAAATGAAAAAAATAAGTACTTCAGTATGTTAAAGGTAAGATAGAACCATCCACGCAAAGGACATCGCAATATAGAGCCAGAGAAAAATATTTCTCATTGCACTGTAATTTTGAAAGGGATGTGAAGACTTATTTGTGATTCTGGGGAGAACAACTTCTGTTTGTTTTGGCACAAGAAAATTGGAGAATGTTGTGTATAAAGTCACTACTTAAATTTGCAGATTTATCTCTTGGTTTAAAGATACCATCACATTCTGAGAAAAATGTGAAGTCAAGATTTTCACTTAAATTCTGTTTGTGTTATTTGAGCTAAAATAAAACAATTACCTACACTCTGAGCCTTATTTTTGGTAATCTATAAAGTGAGGTTACCCATACTTGTGACAGAATAAGAAAAATAAATAATATATACAAAGCATAAAGAGTATCAGTCCACAATTCATGATCAATAAATTATAATTCTAGTGATTACATTGACAATGTCAGTGTAGATTGCAAATATCTTTCTTATGATATTGTCTCAGAGACTAAGTTAAAAGATCCAAGCTATGGAAGAGATTATGGAATTAAATGCACTCCTTTAAAGAAACTTGACATCTGCTAACCCAGAAAACATATAAGCTGCCACTTTATCTGATGATTGAAAACCAAAAACAATATCAAGAAATCCAGAAGAATTAAATTTGTTACTATATTTTGTCACTACTTTAGTACCACTGCTTAATAATTATTCCCATTTTGCCTTTCCTTATTTATATGTAGGGGTGTGTGTGTGTGTGTGTGTTCAGGATCATCTAGTAAAAACAGCAAGTAGATCACATTTTCAAACTAAATTCACTACTGCATATCCTGGTTCTACTTAATCGCTTCACGCCTTTTCCCCTGAACTTTATCATTTATGAAATAAAGCAAAAACACACCCACAGTATTATCATGAATTATGCCATGAAATATGAGTAAGCCCTTTATAAACTACGTTATAGGTCAAATACAGATGTTATTTGCTTAATCATAAACATAATTTACTTTATGTTTTCATCTCAGGATTCTACTTCCAGTGCCTAGACTGTATATGTTGGGAAAAGGTACCATGATTATCAGCAATGCATAAGAGGTGTGGGAGGAAGCAATACCACATATTTTCTAATCTTAATTTATAAGTTTATTTTTTCTTCTTATTTGTTTTCCTACCCACTAAGATAAAAAGACTCAGTGCATTTTATGTACTCATTTTAGCAAGTATGAAGATAACGTGACTCATGTCCTGAGGTTTCCTTTTTCTTGTAGAAATCACCTAAGGCAGGCAAAGTAATGGTAATAAGAGTTGCTTTTTAAGGCAAAGACTCAGAGAGCTAAATGGCCACCAAGTCCTGGTCATCTGTGCTTTATGTACACACGGGTTGGAGAAAATGCACAAAATGCTGCCTGTGTTTGTCCTCATCTAGGAACTAGATATTAACTGTGAACTTTAATTTGAAAACATCCTGCAAAGATTCAAATTGAAAATTTTAACCAAAATTTATTTTCAGTTTGATTGCTAAGATTACTGAACTCACCAATGTGAACCCAAGCACGTGTAATACCAGTTCAAACCCCTTCCTCCCTACCTTCTTTCTTTCCTTTTCTTCCTTCCTTCCTTTTTCTTTCTTTCTCTTTCTTTCTTTCTTTTTCTTTTCTTTCCCTTCTCTTTTTTGTTAGCTTCTTATTTATAATATTAGTGAGCTCTATGTATTTATTGTGTAAACGTCACTACTGAGTGCTTTCTGATCAGGCTGTTTATCTTAGGTACTACTTAGCCATTCCTACTATATTTTTGTTTTCGTTTTGAAATTCATGCTCCACTAATGTCAGTGTAAGTCATGGTATGAGAAAAACAAGATGCTCATAAAGGTTATTTGGATAGGCAGCTTGTATACACACACACACACACACATACACACACACACACCACACTAAAACCCTACACATTCAGAGGTATTAAAAATTATTAGAAATTAGAAGTATGGTTTATTTTAATTGTTTAAAGGCACTTTCTATATCATCCAATATTTTACTCAGTCAATTTTTAAAGATGTTTAATTTAACTAATCACATATTTTAAAACTAGTTTAAGGTTTACAATTAAAACATTGGGAGAGGTAAAGCAATAGCCTTTTTAATTAATATATTAATTTGAATCTGAACTAAGTTAATTTAAATATAATGAATAACTAGGCTTTTAGACAGAGATTGGAAGTAAATCAGTTGCTCAAATTTTTTATAAAATTGAGATAGGGTAAGCAAATGAACTAAATGTATAGGTTTTCCTTTCTACTCTAATTTCATTGAAATGACTGGTAGATATCTTTAAGCATATAAAATATCTATTCTAAATTATAATGGAAAAAACAGATATAATCATTTGGTATAATCAGAAGTTTTGACGAATTTCCTGTAAGACAAAAAGCAGATAAGATCAGACTGACAAGGAAAGAAGAGTTATGAGCACGCACCTCAAAGAAGACATACAGGAAAACTACATGAGTGAAAATGTTTCCAGTGATGCTTCAAGATTGGAAATGATGAGCTGAAGAGCTAGTTGGTTTAGAAACAGGACTGGTATTTGCCCTGCAGAGATACACCATGCTAGTGTTTTCATAATTGCCTTTCACCTTTAATTGTACTTAGTATATACTAAAAGTTGAAAATAAATTAACTAAGGTCACATTTCAGTGCTATATATTAAGAAATGACCCTAAACAGAACAACTATGCACATTGAATTGCATAGTCACTTCCATGCACAGCAGGACCTTGATTCATCACAGAGTGGTCAACACTTGGATTACAGGTGGTCTTCAGGACCCCTGTTCAGATTGTCTGGTGCTCTGAGGTCTGTGTTGAATATCACGCCTGGTATGGAAGAATGGGCAGAGACATATGGATGCCCTTTGGAAGGTCTGACCTTCACTTTTAACCCTCTATGTTCCATGGCCCACATCTTTAGGGTATGTTCTAGAGCTTCATTTTCCCCCCAAAGAGTGAATAGAAAGCTTTCCTTTTGGAGAGATGCCAACTTGGGTACTGAGGCCGAGAAGGAAGCAGAATAGAACTTGCATTAGTTTTGCAGCCTTCTTAGCAGATATGAGAAGATCAATAGAAATGAAGTTTCTCAGGATGACATAATAAAACTTAGTGCTTTTTGAATATTTACTGTGTTCCAGAAGTTGTTCTGTGAGATTTACATATATGAACACATCAATTCCTTCCAACAACTCAATGAAAGATGTTACTGTTAGAACCTCCTTTCTACAGATGAGGAAGCTAAGGCCAAGAGAGATTTAGATTCCTGGTGGAAGTCACAGAGTTTGTTACTGACAAAGGCAGAACTCGTTTATCCAGCCCCAGCTTTACCTGCCCCTCAAATACATCAAAGGGTTCCAATCCCAGATGAAGACACCTATGTTCTTGTTACTATCAACTATTATTATCCTTTAAACAAATTCCTTATTAGTGAAGGTAGACAGAATTTCTTTCTGTTGCCTTTTACCCTTAATAGCTTTTACTGTGTAATAAGAAATTGGAAATAAATGATTACAACTCAATGATATGAGAAATAAACCCAAACAAAACAAACAACCACACAGAGAGACAAAATTAATTAGGTAGGAATTAATGAAGTAAAATTCATTAGTAATAAACGTGTGAATTAATGAAATAAAAACATACAATAGTAGGCTTTATCAGCAAAAATGTAGTTATCTTAATAAACTATATAAAAGCAACAGGTCCTCCCGGCATGGTGGCGCACACCTGTAATCCCAGCACTTGGGAGGCTGAGGCAGGAGGATCGCTGTGAGTTCGAGACCAGCCTGGACTACATAGTGAGTTCCAGGTCAGTCTCAACTATGTAGTGAGACCCTGTCTCAAAAAACCAAACCAAACCAAACCAAACCAAACAAAATAAAAGCAACAGGTCCAACTAAAATAAATAATACTTTCTATACATTGTTTATTATATAACTGAAAAATAATTATTGCTATGAAGATTTAAAAATGTAAAAAAGTATCTTCACTGGCTGTATAAAAAGGAATTATATAACATTTCTATATTATTTATTTTATGTAATATATGAAAGGTCAAAGCTGATTCAAGAAGAGATAGAAAAGCTAAATATATCAATAAACAAAAGCAATTAGAAATGATAGTGGACTATACTTAGAACTATATTATGTGCAAATAATTGTAGCAGATCATAGTAAACTCATTAAAGAAAAAAGAAGCCAGGCGTGGTGGTGCACGCCTGTAATCCCAGCACTCGGGAGGCTGAGACAGGAGGATCTCTGTGAGTTCCTGACCAGCCTGAGCTACATAGTGAGTTCCAGGTAGGTCTCAACTACATCATGAGACCCTGTCTTAAAAAAAATCTTTAATTAATATTCATTCAAAATATTGAAAAAAACAAAGAACCACAATTCATTGTATGAATTTAGCATATCTATGCTAGTAAACATCAAGGCTAATAAAACTCATAGATTTTTTATGAATAAAAATACTAAATAAAATATAACCAAATTAAATTCATCAGCATTGTAAAAGAAAAATACATCATGACAAAAATGATTTCATTGAGGATAAATGCTAAGTACATATTGAGTAGAAATGCAAGAATGGTTCAACATTAGAAAATATGTGAATGTAAGTTACCAAAAAGTTAAATTCCATTATTTCAAAAGCTAACAATCATTTTGTAAAATGTCACAGTTCTTTTTGACCCAAACCCTTAAAATAAAATGGAAGACTCTTTCAGGGAAGTTGAGTCCAGAAATTTTGAGCAGGAATTTAACATAGGAAATGGGTTATTTTCAAAACTGAAGTGTGCACTTGCCTATATATTTTTCAAATAAATATTTTACAAATTCACCAGTTGGCAAGACAAGAAATGAAGACTTTTAGAAAGCCATTAGATTTTTAGGACTGTCACGGTTTCCAGGAAATTAAAAGTTCCTCCTAACACTTTAGTGAGGAACTACGAAAATCGTAGCTGCTGGTAATAGCTGTCTGCTGTGCTGAGCTGGGTGACTCAAGAAGGAAGTCAAGAATTGCTTGGCAGCTGCTGCACCACTGGTAGCCCTGTGGGCTGATGTGCTGGCTCACTCTCCACACACCCAAGACTGAAACAAAACCCATGTCTCTCACCATGCACTAAACTAAAATCAAAATGGAATGACGATCTAAATATTAAAACAGAAACACTAAATCTGCTAGAAGAGAGAATAGGCAGAACACTTGAGGATATAGGAATAAACAAAGACTTCACGATCAAACCCAGACTGCACGGGAAATACTACAAAGAATCAACAACTGGGACCCCATCTTCTTAAAAAGCTTTTCACAGAAAGAGAAATCATCAGAGTGAAAAGACAACCTACAGAGTAGGAAAAAGTTTTAGTCAGTGATTCATCAGACAGAGGACTAGTGTATAGAACATACAAAAAATTTTAAAAATCAGTCCCCCAAATTTAAAGACCCAATCCAAAAATGGGCAACTAAAACGAACAAACTTTTCTCAGATCAAGAAGTAGAAACAGCAAATAAATACATGAAAAATGTTCAATATCACTGGTCCTTCGAGAGATGCAAATTAAAACAATGCTGAGATTCCATCTCACTCCAGAAAGAGTAGCTGTAATCAAGAAATCAATCAACAACAAATTCTGGTGGGGCTGAGGGGGAAAAGAATCCCTTTCCTTTGTTGGGGGAAGTGTAGACTGGTGCAACTACTGTGGAAATTAGTATGGAGATTTCTAAGACAGTCTAAGATGAGAGGTCCCATTTGACCCAGCTAGTCCCCTACTGGGTATCTTCCCAAAAGAATTAAAAGCATCATACCATAGTGATATATGTGCACACATATTTATAGAGGCACAGTTTGTAATACATAAATCTTGGAAACAACCCAAAATGCACATCAACTGATGAACGGATAAAAATGTGGTTTTTCTTTAATGTAATAGAGTACTATTCATCCATAAAGAATAAACGAGACATTCTTAGGTAAATGGATTCACCTTGAAAACATACTCTTGAGTGAAATATATCAGGCACACATATAAATATCACATTATCTCTCTGGTGTGAGAAACTGAAAGTGAAAGTAACAACCAAAAATAATAAATCTTGTGAAATAGGAAGAAATTGTTCAAAATTATACAGAATATGAGATATTTTGTTAATACTTAGTGTTTTTTGCAAAAACAGGGTATAGTATTACTAGGAAATGAGCTGAGAGACAGATTAGCAAATGAAAATATGTTCTTCTAAGATTATGATAATGTATTCACCTTGGTTATTCTTTAATTATTTTTGTTATAAAAATCATGATTGTAAATTCCTGATTTTTAAAAATATAAATTTGCCAGTTGATAACAGACTCAAAGAATCCATGTTAAATACAAAGACATAGATAGGTTTTTAAATAGTAGAATGATAGAAAATGTATTTACACTGATTGACAAAAAAGTTGATGTGGCTACATTAATATCAAAATAAATTTCAGTTTTTCTGTCTAAAAGAAAAAAATAATTGCTGAAAACTTCATGTTCACCTGACTCGAGAATCAGTTCGCTAATGCTGGAAGATAAATGGTTTCTTCTTCCCTCCTGCCACCCATTTCTTCCAAAAGTGCCTTGTGCTGGTAGAAACTAAACCAGAAACCGTTGGCAAAAGATTTTATTAAAAAGTCTTAGGCTTCCAGCTTCTGTAGCATGCAGAAATCATCCATGGGAGGTGCAATTGTGCAAGGGTACAATAAAATTGTATAACAATCATTATAATCAGTGGTTAGTTTTTAAGAATATACCTACAGTAGTTAGGTCGGCATCAGAAAGAAAATGTCTACTGATATTGCTATCTTTGAATACTGAATTCCTAGCAAGTGAAATGAGATAGAAAAAAAAATTAAAGGAGTTATATTTCTAATATAACATATTGTATTAGGTTTTATAGTTAATTACCTATATTAATCAATTAATAGTGCAGCATATATAAACTAATATAAGCAGAAAATAGAACAATAAAACAACTGTACAGAGTGAACATGGGAGAGTTCATCTGAAAAATCCAAGAATTGCTAATCAATGTATTTCTAGAATTTATTTCTATTGGCTAAGAAAAAGACAGAACATCAAAGTAGAAAAATAAACGTATTGTATAAATCAGTAAATTACAGAAGAAATAAAAGTAATGAATAAAAATCCTTTGTTATCAAGGAATTAAATACTTAAATGAAAATAGAAATCAATTTTTGACCTTAAGACTGAGAAATACTAAACACACTGATAATAACCAGAATATATTTTGTGAGGAGACACGTAGGTTTACAAATTGTGTGTGGCGTTATAAGTAAGCAGTCTTTTCTAGAGAGAAATTTGTGTGTATAAAATGTATGTATGTAGTCAGCACTTCTACTAGATCCAATCTGTAGGAAATTCACTCATGCAAAAATATGCATGTAAAAGGACGATAATTTAAAAACTGTTTTCAAGCTCACCAAATGGGATTCTCTAAGTTTCTATCAATAGGATAATGGCTAAATTAATGATTTAGATATAATAAAATATTATGCAAGCATTTAAAGGAATGGGCTATGGTTTTTAAACTAACTTGGATGGATTTTAATTATATATTGCAAAGTGAAAGTTATAGGATACACAACAGTCCATATGATTTTCGTTATGTTAAAAGCATATAGTTAAATACTTTTTATATTTTAAGGAAAAATTGAAAAATGTTTTAAGTGACATATTTTAAACTGCTAAAATTATTGCCTCTGGGGAGGAGAACAAGATGGGAAAGAAGTATGGGAGGAATAAAAGGAGTCTTGTATTTCTTACTGTTTATACTTTGGATTTCTGTATCCTCATTGAGTTTATTGGTACATTTTAGGTATACAGTACAGTTACATTCATCATTGGGATCTTGTACCTTTACATGACAGGTCTTGGTTCTCATGTTTTCCCCTTGTCCCTGCCCTCCCTTTGCCCCCTCCACCCTTCCCTATTTACAAACACTTTGTTTCCATATTTTCATTTTCTCATATTTTCTCGTCACTTATTTTCTTTCACCTACACTTCCCACTTCCCCTACATCTTTATCCCTTTTCTTCCTATTTCACATTATCAATTGTACAATTTGGATCTTATTTATACTTTTAATTTTTCACACCAGAGAAACTGTTCGGTATATACACGTGTGTCTTATTTATATACTTTTGATTTGTTTGAAATTTCACAAATAAGGTATAACTCATGTAATTGTTAAAAATAGAAGACTCAAACTGACCAGCCTTAGAGGTCTGGTTCCTCATAGTCCTTACTTTTTCATCATCCATGTTTTTAAATTTCTGTGCATAAAAGTACTACATATATAGATAGATAGATAGATAGATAGATAGATAGATATGTCTTCTATCTTTAAAAATCGAGTTTCTGTATTAGTGGTTAATTGAAGTTTATTAAAACCAAACAATTTTACATCAGGTATTGTACTATTTTGTGTTTTTAAAAATGACTTAATCAGGAATTTGAAATAATCAGATTAAGGCCAGGGATTTAGCTCAGTGGTTCTGGCACCTGCCCCACAAGTGCAAGGAACTGAGTTTGATCCCTGGTACCCCCAAAAATAAATAAAATAAATAAATAAATAATCAGATTATACTTTTCATATGGATCACAACTATTGACACTTCCTAAATATTTAAGAAATTATGATAGTGTATTCTATAAATGGATGTATAGAACATCGAACTTAGAAAAATTACAGAAATCTATAAACTCAATATCTTAGTTGGCTTAGAAATGAATTTCCTAACATTTGTAACATTTTTACCAGATTTAATCCTCTGGAAAAGAAATAATCTGTCAGTAAAGTGTAGAAAGGTATGTCATATTTTTAAAAAATGCTTTCAAAGTCAATTACTTGGATGTAACTTCTGAGAGAAATAAAATGTTTGAAATATTGTTTTAAAAAATAAAAAACATCTAATTTTTAGCTTACAAAAATTTTATGTTTAAGGAGTACAATGTAATGTCCATTGTTAAATTATTACTGTGGTCAAGCTAATTAGCACAACTATCACCACCCAGTGGACTTCTTTGGAGAATTATGGAGAGAGCACTTAGGAGCTACAAAATGTCACTTATGTACAATGAATAACTTCTAGATATCAAATGTGCAGCATGACTGTAGTTAATAATACTGTACTATATGCTTACAATGTTCTAAGTGACGATGGCTGAACCTACATGCCCAAAGCTGGAGCATAAAAAGTCAGGGGCACCTTTGTGTGTACTCTGCAACTGTTCTTGCCTGCCAAGACCCAACTTGTGTTTTTCATGTTCAGTCCCAAGCCATCCATTTCTGGCACTGTGCAAGTTCCTCTCGTTGGTTTGGAAACTCAGTTTCTCACTCTCACTAGCATTTAAGTTGAGAAAGAATAACTTTTTCACTGTAATTTCTATGCTTTCACTCCAATAAATTAAACTTTAAAAATTAACTTGGCACTTTCATAGAATCTCCTAATAAAGAGGAAAACTGAAATTTAAGAGCGCTTGACTGACAAATTCACATGGCCTTGTATGGACTTGAAGCCTCTGTTTTTTCCACCTGTATTTGTAATCAATGATGAACGTTGTCTTTTTCAACTTTACCTTTTTATATTTACTTAATGAAAGATAAATATCACTTTAAATGAAAGATATAATCTAGACAGAGTTAGAAATGTTATGCTTTTTTCCATGTGTTATTAATCACATCCTAATTATAGTTTAAACTAGATTGTGTCATCACAAGACCTCAACTAAATCAGCCTCTGTGGCCTTCAGAAAAAATTTTATATTTTCCTAAGGAAAGTACAAATAAGTATAAACACAGACAAAGTTGTCTGATAGATCAGGTTGTACCAGGTTACATTATAAAATAATTTCATCTTAACATTCCATGATTTCTTAGTATGTAATTATGAAAATATTTTCCTACATAAACGACTAATAAATTAGTATAATTTAAATTGTGTAGCCTTGAAATATCACCTTTAGTTTAAAAATTATGGTATATTTTTTATAGCTTTTAGACAAAAACTGATTATAACTTCAAATAATAGATTGCACATTTGTAGAGTCAACACCTTAGTTAAAGAATATTGAAAACTACCAGAGAAAGGAGGGTTATACCAAGAAAAGAAAGATAAAAGCTAGCAATAGGAGGAAATAGTGAGGCTATAGTCCTACGAAAATGTATTGTTCTCATTAATATTTCTGTTGTCTCTCTCAAAATACAGGATTTATAGAGATCATAGGATTTTTTCCAGGTAAGAAATTTACCTGACTTTCAACTCTCAGTTCTGAGGTAGCTTGAAAATGGTGATCCAATTTTGGCTGAGTTGAAAGCCCTTTAAGAGGTCAGTTCAAAAATGCTGAAATTTCACCAGTTTATGGGAAAATGGTAGAAAACATTGTTCGCTTTTTCAGTCAAATGGCTCATATTGATATTAGCTAGTCATCTAATTATTCATAAATGTAACCTACTTGCTAATATGATGAGAGTCAGAGAGACAGAGAAAATGAGTTGATGGGATGGACTTAAAATAATTCTCAATTGGATACTGGATAAAGATGATCTTTAAAAATAAAATGGAGCACTACTCAGCCATAAAGAATGACAAACTAAAGATATTTATAGCTAAGTATATAAATAAATAGGACACACATGTAAATACCAAATAGTTTCTCTGGTGTGAGAAACTGAAAGTGTAAATAGGGATCAAAATGTATAATAGATAATGTGAAATAGGAAGAAAAGGTCCAAAGGAAAAGGGAAAGTGGGAGGGGTGGGGGAAAGGAAAAAGAATAAATATGAGAAAAAGAAAATATGGAAACGATGTCTTTTTAAATAGAGAAGGGTGAAAAGGCTGAAGGGAGGGCAGGAGAGTGGGGAAAAGAACAAGAACCAAGATGGATCACGTAAAAGGTACAAATTCCCAATGACGAACATGATCATATTGTATACTTAAAAGGTACAAATAAACTCAATGAATAAAAGGAAGAAAAAAATATCTAGAGAGTTTTAAGAAGAATGAAGAGTCCGTATTTAGACTGCCAGATCCATGGGCCAGGGATTTAGCTCAGCGGTGCCACCGCCTGCCCTAAACTGCCAGGTCCTGAAGGCAATTATAAAGTTCAAATAATTTAGTAGAATTACACTAATTCCAAAATACATAGAAAAGTTTAAATGAACAGAAATGAAAGTCAGTACATAGTAAGGATGTTGTCGTAAGTCAGTGGCAAAAGATAACCTAGTTAATTAATGGTAATTAATTATAAAATTAATGGTAATTAATGCTAAAACATTTTAGTAAGATATTAAAAGTTATTAGAAATGAACTTCAGAATAATCAATTTGAAATATAACCCTTAATTTAAAGCAATTAGATAAATGTGTCTTTGAAGTTGTATTATCAAAAGACCTCATAAAGATGACCTGAAAAAGGAGAAACATTACTAAAAGTGAGAAAAATTTGACTTAAAAAATTTTATTAGTACATTTTAGGTATACAGTATGATGATATTCATCATTGGGAGTTTGTACCTTTACATAATATATCTTGGTTCTTTTTTCCCCCATTTCCCTGCCTTTCTTTCAACCCCTCCGCCTCTCCCTATTTACAAAGACTTTGTTTCCATTATTTCCTTTTCTCATATTTATTCCTTTTGAAAAATTTGATTTCTTAAAGGAATATAGACTTCTCTGCTTCAAAAAGCAGCACCAACATTTAAAATAAGAGTAGAAAACTGGAAAATATTTTATAGCATAAGAAAAATAATTTTTTGTAAAATAATAGCTATTTCTTGTGACAACAACCAAAAGGCAAACAAATATAGGGCCACTCAGTAGATATGAGGACATGAGCAGTAAAATCATAAATAAAGAAATAAAAATGTGTGGGCCAGGGATTTAGCTCAGTAGTTCCAGTGCCTGCCTCACAAATGCAAGGTCCTGAGTTTGATCCCTAGTACCAAATAAATAAATAAATAAAAACTATCTGATAAATATTACGAACTTTTTTCCTACCAATTGTTAAAATGAAGGAAAACCATATAGGAAATGCTTTACTCACTTATCTACATTTTTCATTATCCAAAGAAATATTAAAGTGTTCACAGAGATGTTTCATTATAAAAGATAAAATACAAAAAGCTGAAAACTTTGGCAAATACAAAATTCAGTGGGAAATAGAAGCAATAATAAAACAAGCAGAAATATAAGATGAAGTTAGAGATAAAATTGCTATTATTAGTTTGGGTTTCCAAAAGAAACAGAACCAATAGGAAACACACACACACACACACACACACACACACACATATTTAGTTGGGGACTGACTCCATAATTATATTAAAGAACCATTTCTGCAGTCAGCAAGCTGGAGACCAAGGGAACCAATTACAATGGTTTACTTCCAGTCCAATTCCACAGGCCCGAGAACCAGGAGGGCTGATGGTGTATGTTCTAGTTTAAGTTCAAGCCCAGAGGCACAGGATCAATATCCTAGTCAAATACAATCAGGCAACAGAAAGAATTCTTTCTCTCTTAACCTTTTATTCTATTCATGCCTTCAGCAGATTAGATAAGCACCATTCATACCGGGGAGGATAATTTGCTTTACTTAGTCTACCAATTCAAATATCGATCTCATCTGAAACACAGACCTACACAGACAGAGTATTTAATGAAACATCTTAGCACAACATGGCCCAGTCGAGTTGACATATAAAGTGAATCATCATATCATCCAGTTGTATAATCTTGCAGTTGTATGTTATGCAGTATGGTTATGAGCTTCCTACTTTTCAGAGAAAAAATGTTGCCAAGAGTCTTATTGTCTGTCATATGAGGAAAAAATTTGAGTGGCTACCTATTAATCAGAATATGAATTGTAACAAAATTCCTTAAAAGTAAACTCAGTTAAAAAATAAATTTTAGAGGCTTTATGAATTAATCTATAACATTTTCTGTGAATATTACTCATAAAAGAAAAATATTAATTTATTGGATTTGAAAGATGAGTACATCTTCAAACTATGTTTATCTTTAATACGTATTCTGAAACCTATACTGTGCACACACTTGGTGTTTAAAAATCATTTTTTGATTGTAATAGCTGAATGCTCAAAAATCATTTATATTCTTCCATTTACAAATGTGAATTATTTTTGAAACACTGATGGCTCTATTTTTGATACCATTTACACTGTAATAAGGAATGTTTTAATTGATGTATTAATTTTTATTAATGATTTGGTGTGTTAGCTACATTTGGACAAACATGGACAGAAATTGATACTTGAAAAAACTGCACAAAAGTCAAATATGTACTTTCATAGCTATCAAATGATGGTTAGTAATTTAAATTTGGGTTTCATCATTCCAGTCATAGTTGTAACTCCTCCCTCTGTCTGTCCATGATGATCCAGAGAATTATAATACCTTTAGTTGTACTGAATCTTTCTTTTAACTTCCTCTTAAGAAACTGTAATCGGTTTTGAGGTATATTATCATTGAGCCTAGCAGTAGGACTTTCAGGGACTCTGTATATTGAGTTATGAATTTAGTACATCCCCTTCATTTCAGTGTACTAGCAGTACAATCAATGACTTGGTTCAAAAAGCATTTTGTGTCTTGAATTACTAGGTTGGTTGCACACATTATTTAATAATATTAAAAGTATATTTCAAAATATTAATAAGATGCTGTTATTACAACAAATGTCTAAGATGATAAATGTATAAAGAATTTCACTTTGGCTCTCAGTGTTGGATGTGTTAATCCATGATCAATTGATCTAATTTGCTTTGGTCCTCTCAGGTGGTAACATATCAAGGCAGGTAGGTATGTATGGTAGAACAAAACCACAGAGGCTGGGATGCTGCAGTTCCCTTGGAGGATACTTCCCCCAATTACTGTGTCTACAACCTGCCTTTATACTCAGTCTCTGAAAATTTTTCATCCTTTCCTAAGAGTGCTGAGATGGGGAAGTTTTAATGCATGAGCTTTTCAGGGATAGGACTATAACTAAATTATATAATGATTTAGTGAATTACTTCATTATGGCCTATTATTGTTGTTTTGTTTTCATTCTTAGTTTAGGAAGCAGCCATAATGTACAGAGAACTCCCAGTCTAATCTAACACTTTGCTAGGCTTTCAGAATATAAATAAGAGCTGACTCTGTGGACAGCATTACAAATTATTCTAAAGTTTGTTCCAATTCTCTCAATCTTACTTTGAAAATGTGTGCTTTTAAAATTTGTTGGCATTCTCTTAGGTATCTGAACCCTCTTGAAAATATTTTACTCTTAGGTTCTGCTATAGATGGCCCGTGGCTGAGTCCTGATTCCTTTTTGTAATTCCATAACTAATAACGTGATGGCCAATAGGTGCTGGTAAACCAGCTGTCAAGCTGCCAGTCAGGATTGAGAGCTGTTTTGTAGTGTGGTCATTTTTATGGTGTTGAGTTTTTCCCACCATGGTCAATGTCAACTACCAGTAATTGTGTGTGTGTGTGTGTGTGTGTGTGTAATAGTCTATTAGAAAATATAGTTGATTTTATTCAGTATTTGAAAGCTGAAAGGAGAAATAAAAATAGACTCAGTCATTCAGGGACTTGTTGCAGCCATACTTGCAGATTGTTTAAGTCATCCCCACCACTCATTTAGATTTTTTGTGGAAAATTTGAAAACTTACTCTTAAGACTTCAGCTTTGAAAATGCCATATACGGGCTGGGGATTTACCTCAGTGGTTCTGCTGCCTGCTTTGCAAGCAGAAGGACCTGAGTTTGATCCCCAGTACCCTTCCCCAAAAATACCATTTATCATTTTTGGACTCTGAAGTACCCATGCATTTAAACATACCACTTCCTTCTCCCTACTCGGCAGGCAGTTTTGCTTAGTCTCAGTGTATCTGTCGATAGTATTGACTTGGTGCGGGATCAGCTTGAACGGTGAACACTTGATGTAAGTATCTTTCATTCCTCCATCTGCAAATGAGCATATGATCTGGGAGAAGAGAGAATAGATATATAAAAAAAATTCCCCTTGCTGCATGAGGGTTTTTCTTTGCTTTGAGGCTATATTAAGGATGGGAACCCAAGTCATTAAGTGTAATTGAGCATTTGTGAACTTAGAAAACCTGAGGTTGGAGTGTTTGAGGAACGATGATCTGTAACACTGAGGATCCTATGAGACAGATGCATATACTGCTGCATAATAACTGGTAGTTGAGCTGTCCAATGTTAGGGAACAGTGTTGGGATTTGATAAAATAAAGTTAGATCAAATGTTATCTGTTATTAACTCTTAAGCTCCATATATCAATAGGGCCGTTTTGAATTTACAGGTCAGGCTGGCTTGAAGGGTTAGGGATAGATTAGTCATCAGTAAACATTTCTATGTTTTGACATCTTTCACTTTTCCATAATACCTGATAACATTGGCGAACCTCTAACAAGTGTTAACTGTATCAGGTTTTCTGCTAAACACTCTATTATTTCATATAATTTTCACAACTTCATAAAAGAGGCATGTTAACATGATTTTATAGGGAGAAAATTTAGGATTTAGAGGAGTTGAAAGATTAATTCAACTTAAAATTATTTTTTATGTGTTTCAAATCTATTTGTCAATTTATAAATTTATGTGTGAGGGATTCTTTCATTAGTTTGAGGGCATTTCCTGGTGGCCAAGCTGATAACATATGACATTACTTTTGTAATGCTCAGTGATTGTTTGCCCACCATTCACAAAGTCCTTTAACTTACCCTCCATACCTTTAGATATCCTGGACTTATGTCTTACGTACTCTTGTGTCCATCTCAAGTGAAATCATGACTGGAAAATGCAATGGGAGCCAGGAGACCCACAAATAAAGAAACTAAAAAAGGCTGACACCAGTGGAGTAAAAACCTAAGCTCACAGATGCCTTTGTAAAGGTGAATTAATGAGCATTATGGCTGCCTGCTTCACTTAGGTATATAACTGTTTATATGCAAAAATTCCTAATAGCTTATGTCTATGTGGATCTCTTGCATAGTTCTGGGGAGTGTGTTTCTGTTCATGAATAAACATTTTTAATATATTCAGATATTTACATAAACTGTTTACTTATGGTTCATATTGATGTGATATGAAAAAATGAGTGCATAAACTGGATTGTGTTAACCTACCAGAATGTATTTCCTTTTTTATTATGCAAAGTTTCAGTTTGATTTAAGTGTTTTTGAATCACTTGCCACTTTCCAGGAACCTAACCAACATGTAAATTGAGAGATGTTAATATATATGTCAGTGAGTTGTTTGTAAAGAATCACAGCCCTGAAAAATAGAAAGCAAACACATTAAATAAGAGGGATTGCTGCTCAGAATCTGGAGGATCCAGAGCAAAACATAAAATGTAATTAGACAATTCTTATTATCCTTGGAATGAAGTGTTATGATTTTTAAAAAAGTGACATTTTATCAGATATGTCATTATCAAATGAATATATCAACTGCCCTCATTAAAGGAACATTGAACAGCACATTTTCATTTATAGCTTTACAAGAAATATATAAATGATCCTCACATAACTGCTTCTAATATATGCACTCAATCCTAGGGCATAAATAACTGAAGATAATTCTGTTAGAAGTATGTTGAGCTAATGAAGCTCAGAAATTAAATAATGTATGAAAAAATTAGCAAACAATACAAGACAGCATGTAATTACATGTTTTACTGTGAGGGATAGACATTAATCTTTAGTCAAAGAGAAGGAAGATAGTTAGGGTTTAATATAGAGTCCTCAGGAAGAAAATAAGACTGATACTTGTCCTTGACTTTGGAGACTGGGGATCGAACTCAATACCTTGCACTTGTGAACCACGTGGCAGAACCACTGGGCTAAATACCCAGCCCCCAGATAAATATATTAAAGTGACAATAAGTTCTGGGTAGAGTAATGAGGAAATCATCTCAATGGAGTAAACAGTTGGTACTGAAAACTACTGATGGAGAGTATCTAGATTATAAAGTCTATGAGGACACAGCTTGTGTCCAGAACTCAGTGCCTAGAACAGTGACTATGCCTGGCACCTAGCAAAAGTGTTACAGATGTTTGTGACCGAGGGATGCACAGCAGCCCTCAGCATACGAACTACTGAACATGTAGACTGAACATGTACTGAACACATAGAATTTTTTTCTCTGTCATCATTTCCTAAATAACACAATATAAAAACTACTTGTAACACTTACATCAGGGATTCCCTAATCCCTGGGCCATGGAGCTGCATCAATCTGTCGCTTGTTAGGAACCTGGCCACACAGCAGGAGTTAAACAGATGGGGCAAGGAAGAGCAAGCAAAACTTCATCTGTATTTGAAGCTGCTCACCACCACTCACATTACTGCCCGAGCTCTGCCTCCTATCAGACCAGCAGTGGGATTTGGTTCTCACAGTAGTGCAGGTCATGCCTGCCTTTGAACTATCCTGAGACCAACACTTCTCCACCACAACCCAATGCTCACTTTTCTATCTGTGGAAGGATTGTCTTCTGTGAAACTGGTCCCTGGTGCCAGAAAGTTGAGGACCTCTAATTTACATTGTGTTAGGTTTTTAAATAGAGATGGTTTAAACATCCAGGAGGGTATGTGTAGGGTATATGCAAATACCACGGCATCTTGTATAAGGGACTTGAACATTCATGGATTTTAATATTCATGAGGGTCTTGGAACACATTCTTCTGTGGCTAAGCAGGCGTGACTATAAATGTAAAGTGAATATATATCAGAGATATTAGGTTTGGTATAGTGGAAATACTACAAAAAGCATCAAATATTCTGAGTTCAGATTCTTTCTCTTTTCAGTTATGTAATCCCAGCCACGTTATTAGTAGACTCTTTATTTCCTCATCTGTAAAATGAGGGATATAAACACAAGTAGATCAGATTAATTAAATGATGGTGAGGAGGAAAGGTAGTTCATGGGCAAGAACTTTGTAAATTGTTTTGTGCTGTCTCATTTAACATTCTATTAGTAAAATGGAGAGTCCATCTTGCCTTGTTGCATTGCTTATGCTATGTCTGGATAGTTGAGCTTGTTATGTGTTTATCCTACCCTGCTTCACATAGCTGGGCTACATTTCCCAGACTCCTTTGCAGTAAGGTGGGTCATATGACTGAATTTCAGTCAATAAATTATAGATGAATTTAATGTACATCTTCTCCAATACTACCCCATGAAAATTTTTGATATAACATTTTACATTCGTTTTTCTACTTTAATTGAATAATGAAAAGGACTCTTTAGACGGTAGAGACAAAAGACAAAGAAACTTGGCTATCTATGCCCTCGACAGAGCTTCACTTGATGGGGCAGTTGACAAGGAATATCCATACTGGGCTGCATGAACTAGAATTTCAACAGGCTGTGTTGAGAACCTGAAGTTGTGGTGCAACTTTTATAACTTTTAGATTCCATCTGACCTTCTGACCTAAAAGAAATACAGCAGAAAGTCAGTAAATGTCTTCACCAGACAGTGTAATGTAGAGAGTACTATTTGGCTGAATAATTATGCAGTGATATATGGCAGAAATTAAAAAAGAGTTTAGAGAGATAAATTTAATGAAAGTTCTTATGGGGATTGTCAATTGTCTCAGCTCTATCAGGTGGTAAAAATGGTGGAAGTAGAAGATACTCTAAGATAAGGATTAAATTCTACACCACCCTGAGTAGACAGGTGCCTACTTAGTTATAGAAGCCACAATTAGCAAAATAAAATCATCTGTTTCTACAGACCCTGAAAAAGTGCACAGGACTCTCCTTTGTCTAACTATAAGAGTAGGTTTGGGATATGAGAAGAGACACTGAGCTACCAGGAGAGACCAATAGTCTTTTTCTGCACTAAAAACTCTACCTATGATCACAACAAATCAGTAGACAATCAGACCTACTGATATTTTATTTTCACAATATTTGAAATACATATTGATAATTTATTATTAATCCTGTCATATGCTTTAGATATCATAAGGATATATTTTTCTTTTCCCATTTCCCTCAATCTTTGCAATTCATTTTTTCATGATAGGGACAGGGTTGTAGAAAAAGTATTTATACATCAGCATGGGAAGATACACTAGGTTCACATTTTTTTCTTTATTCATGTTATTGTGCACCATGTAGGGAGAGCAAAGTCTATAAAGGTAAGTAAAGAGCAATTTTTTCTACCTTCAAAAATTTAAAATTAGGGCCAGGGATTTAGCTCAGCAGTTTGGTGGCCTGCCTTGCAAGCTCAAGGACCCAAGTTCAATTCCCCGTACCAAAAAATATATATATATATATTTTAAATTAATATCTTTTTGAAAGTTTCTTTCAAGAGGATTTCATAAAACCTGGATCTAGTTAGAAAAGCAGATATGAAAACAAATAATCATAAAGAAGCATAAAAATGATAAACAATTTGAAACTTGTAAAAATTGTATAAGTTGAGAAATAATAAATTGGCCAGTGAAGGAAGACTTCTTACAAGAGAAAGTATAAGAGTACTGATGTTGGTGATAGTGGTGACCCTGGTTGTGTTGTTTACTAAATGTAAACCAACCAAACCTGTAAATAGGTCTCTACTATTAGTGTTTGAAACTGGCTCCCAGAAGAAAAATAGTTTGGCAACAATCACATAGCTAATTAAAAATGAAACTGTGCTTTAGAATCACATGTACTACATTTCAAACATTTGCAATATTTCACAAATAAGATGTATTTGAAAACTAAGTAACAATGTTAGATGCTACTGAAGGTCCAGTGAGTACTCTGAGCCATAGGCATGAGTGTGAGAGATTAGATGGAGTAGCTACTGGGGAAAGGGGCCAAACTTCCAAGAGGGACAGCAAAGAAGTGTGGTAGTTATTGTTGTATTCAGTCACAATATCATGCTGCATAAACTTTCCACAACTTTATAGGTCAACCTGAAGATTTTAGCGAACTATTTTCCACCAGTTTACAAGGAAAGTGGAGGTACTGTATGTAAATATGCTGCTGTGTTTGAACACATTTTCACTAGCTTATATGAAAACAGAATTCATCTCTATTAAAAATTAATTATAGCTCCTTTCTTCCCATTTCTAAATGTCAGTAATCTTATTAGAATCTAATGCATTGTTACAGATTATTCACACCAGGGAAACAATTCGGTATTTGCACATGTGTGACTTATTGGGAAGAAAGGAGCTAAAGGTGTAGGGAAGTTGGGATGGGTAGGGTAAGAGTAAAAAGGGATTACATTCATCATTGGGAAACTGAAAAGATGAAAATAAAGTGTTTGTAGATGGGGAGGGGAGGAGGGGGTGAAGGGAGGGCAGAGGTAAGGGGAAAAAATGAGAATCAAGACTTGTCATGTAGAGGTACAAGATTCCAACAATGAATGTAACTGTACTGTATCCCTAAAATGTACCAATAAACTCAATTAAAGCTGAAAAAAATAAATTATATTCTGTGTGGTATTATTTTATACCAGTCCTTTCTTCATAAACGATCAGCTCTTTAATGAATCACCTATAGTCTTAGGTACCAGATATGCACACACACTGGAAGGGATCAGTTTTTTTCAGGAGCAAGAATGCAGAAACCAGAGGTCACAAGCACTTGGCTTCAATTTATTTTCTGGGCTTAAAAATCTATTAAGTTTTGGATTGTCTCTGAGCTCTGCTTATGATTTCTCTGGCAGTGCAGAAACTCTTTAAGAAGATGAGATCCCAATTGTTGATTCTTTGTGCTAGTTCCTGTGCTACTGAGGATTTGTTCATAAAGTCTTTTCGCATGCCAATATCTTCAAGGGTTCTACTTAATTTATTGTCCAGCAAGTTTAGTGTTTCTGCTTTAATGTTTAGATCTATAATCTACTTGGATTTTAGTTTAGTGCATGGTGAAAGATATGGGTCTAGTTTTAATTTTTTCCAAGTTGAAATCCAGTTTTTCCAAACCATTTATTTAAAAAGGCTATCTTTCCTCCAGGGAAGGTGCTTGGCTCATTTGTCAAAGATGACATAGCTATGTCAGGAGTTGTTTCTGCATCTTCTTATCTATTCCAGTGATCCTCAGGTCTGTTTCTTTGCCAGTACCATGCTGTTTTTATCACAGTGCCTTTGTAATATAGTTTCAAGTTGGGGATTGTGATACCCACTGCCATATCTCTTGCCTAAAAATTGCTTTTGCTATTCTAGGTCTCTTCTGATTCAAAATGAATTTTTGGATTGTTTTCTCTAGTTCTGTGAAATATACTGTTGGTATTTTAATAGGGATTTCATTGAATCTGTATAGCATTTTTGGAAGTATGGCCATTAAGGTCTACTATCTAGACTATATAAAGAACTCAAATCAGACTCCCCAAGTATAAAGACCCAATTCAAAAATGGGCATCTGAAATGAACAGACATTTTTCAAACAAAGAAGTAAAAGCAGCAAATAAACATAGGAAAAAATGTTTGAAATGACTGGTCACTCGAGTGATGCAGATGAAGACAACACTGTGAGATTCCACCTCACCCCAGAAAGAATGGCTGCTATCAAGAAATCAACCAATAACAAATGCTGGCAGGGTTGTGGGGAGATAGGATCCCTTCTTCATTGTTTGTGGGAGTGCAGACTGGTGCGGTTACTGTAGAAATCAATATGGAGATACCTCAAACAACTAGAATTAGAAGACCCATTTGACCCAGCTGTTCCTCTGCTGGGTATCCTCCCCAAATAATTAAAAGAATCATACCACAGCAATATATACTCACCTATGTTTATAGTGGCATGGTATAATAGCTAAAATTTGGAAACAGCCCAATTGCCCATCAACTGTAGCCTGGATAAAAAAAAATGTTTTTTTTTAAATACATAAAATGGAGTAACTACTCAGCCATAAAGAATGAGAAACTAGAGGTATTTATAGCTAAGGGGATGCCCATTGAGGCTACACTCTTAAGTGAAATTAATTAAGTCACATCTGTAAATACCAAATAGTTTATCTGGTGTGAAAAACTGAAAGTGTAGATAAAAATCAAAATGTATAATTGATATTGTGAAATAGGAAGAAAAGTCTAAAAGAGTAGAGGAGGTGGAATGGGCAGGGGAAAGGTTAAAAGGTTAAAAGGGAAAAGAAAAAAATGTGTGAAAAGGAAAAACATGGAAACAATGTTTTTTAAACAGAGAAGGATGGAGGAGCTGGAGGGAGGGCTGGGGAATGGGGGAAAATAAGTACCAAGATAAGTCATGTACAAGATTCCAATGATGAATGAAGCTGTACTGTATACCTAAAATGTACTTAATAAACTTAATAAAGACAAAAATATATTAATTACATATCTTATATTCAAATGACTGCCGGAAAAATGCTTTCCACTTTTAGTTTTTTTAAATGTGTTTTAGTAGATTAGCTCAATTTCTACTGAGGGAACAACATGTGTTTCGGAGTTGCAATTATGTATAATTTTGGCAATTTCCATGTTTTATGCAGTATTGTGCCCCAAGTATCTAATACAAGTGTAATGTGAATGATTAGCTAATAAATGGTTTTATCCTAGCATAAGAGACCCTTGCTCTGCCATGAAAGCAGATGGACATTTATTGGGATTTTTAATAGGGGTCACAAGCTCTAGCCTTTAAGCTTAATCAGGCTGAAGTTTCCAAAGTTTTGCTGAAGACAGCCCTGCTTGTACCATCACAAATTTTCTGTGGCTTCTTTTCTTCATTTAAGGGCAATTTGTGTGGAGCATGTTGTCCACAAACCCAAGTTATTTACCCTAGATTATAAATTCAGGATTCAGGAAATGCAATATTTTAACCTTTATTTGTTTATTCTGAGACCTAGGAGGGTCTTGATTTCATAAGCAGAAACTCTTAAAAACTCTTCTCTTTGGTTCAGAGCCATGAGAAGAGTACCACTGTGAAGACAACAGGGCATGCTTGGCTTGCATCTTAGTTTAACTCTCCTTTCCCTGTGCTACTCTAGGCAACTTATTCATCCTTACTAGGCTGCCACTTTCTGAGTTTATTTATTTATTTTTGAGAAGAGGCCTCATTAAGTTGCCCCTAGTAGCTATCTTAATTACTTTTCTCACTGGTGAGACAAAATACTGAACACCCAAAGTTAAAGGAGGGCAGGTTTATTTTGGCTCACAGTTTGTGGAGGTTTCAGTCCACAGTGGGCTCGTTCCAAGGCAGGGTGGCATGGCAGAGGGGCATCGCAGAGCAGGCAGAAAGCAAGAGAAGAAACAGAAGCAGCCCCAGCAGCCTTCTTTCTGTCCATTATGTTCCATTCATGCTACTGAAATTTAGGGTGAGTCACACTCAGGGCAGGGTATCCTTAATCCCAGCATCACACACCCTGGATCCAGGCACTTCTGTAAAGCCCACTTGTGACGCATGAGGCTTGGAGTGACATCTAGATGCAAGCCAGAACACTAGTTTAAAACTTAACATTCTCCTGAGACAGACTTCCCAGTGGCAGGGGTTTGCGTGCATACTCCTGTGCTCAGCTCCGTTTTCTTATTGGGATGTACAATTTTTATCTCGCATTTGTGGAAAAGACTTATTTTCAAAAACATGTTTAAAGTTAATACTATGATTATCATTACTACGATATGACAATTCATTAAAATAATAGCTTCTTTTAGAATTTTGATGCAATTAGTGTTTTTCATTCATGATTTGGTGACAAACTAAGAAATCTTTTATTATTTCAAAATTGGCCACATAAGTTTTCTTTTCTAAATAATCATAGTTGAGTTGATTGCACCTCATGTTACTACGCTAGTAGTTAATGGAAGTATTTCTAATTTAAACAAAGAATGTGTTACGGTTCAGATGAGAATGTCCCCCAAACACCTCATGCACTAATAAGTCTGTCTTTTTAGAAAATATATATTATTGGTACATTTTAGGTATACAATATAATGGCATTCATCATTGGAAAGTTGTACTTTTACACCACATATCTTGGTTCTTATTTTTCCCTATTCCTTTGCCCTCCCTTCAACCCCTCCACCCCTCTCTATTTACAAAGACTCTGTTTCCATTGTTTAATTTTCTCATATTAATTCCATTTCTTTCTTTCCTTTGCCCTACCCCTCCTACTTCCCCTTCCCCTTGCCCCTTTTGTGTCTTTTGGAAGGTGATTGAATCATGTTGGTGACATAGCTGACTAGTTTAGAAGGTAGAGTTTGGTTGGAAGATGCAGGTCACTTGGGGTGTGACCTGGAAGAGTATATTTCCTCACTGCTTTCCTCCCTTTGCTCTTACTTCCTAGTGGACAGGATGTGAGCCGCTTTCCTGGACCAAATCTTTCTATCATGTGTGTTCTGTTTTAGAGCTAGCTGACTATGGATTGTAACCATGAACCAAAATAAACCTCTCCTCCTTTAAGTTGTGTTGTTGAATATTTGTCCCAGCAATGAAGAAAGTGACTAAGACAGAATTCATTTAAAGAAGAAATATAGGGGGGGGGGAACTTTGTTGAAGGCATTATATCGACACTGGCCATATCCATGAGTAAGACCTTGGTCTTAAGAAGTCACAGGACTGGGATGTAGCTTAATGGTAGAGCATTTGTCTAATTTGTGCAAGGGCCTGGATTCCATCCTTACCCCCTCTACCTCCAAAAAGAAATTATAAACTGGGCGGCAGAAGTTAGAACATAGAAAAACAACACACACAGAATTGCATGGTGATGCAAAGCGGGTGCTAACAAAATTCTTGGGTCAGGATATACTCACCATGTGATAGACATAGGCCAAAAGGTTAAGAGAAAAAGACCATTTTACGGAGGGGGATACTAAGGAGCAAATAGAGAATAGACATGCGTAGGAATCTTCTGGTAACGGAATACTGTTTTGACAGGGTTGTATGTATACATATACAGCAGTGAAAGATAATAGCAAAAGAGAATCCTAACTAATTTACTTGAGAGCTATTAGGCTTAAACACAATGTAATTATCCAGGTGAGTCTAATAAGGGCTTACACAGTGTGAAGAGACTGGAAATGAAAGAGAAATCATTTAAAAAATTAATACAGAGTCCTTGCTGTGTGCACAGGCACTTGAGTATTAACCTATTCATCTTTCTTCATGACCTTCCTGTGCTATGTATTATCCCCGATGGAGAGAAGGAAAGGCAGGAACAGGGAGGGTGGAGACAGGTAAGGAAGGGAAGTACTGATGTAATCTTGCTGCTCGGGCTCTCAGTCCAGCATCCTTCAGTTGCATTTTGATTGCTGTTTGGATGAGGAAAGCAGAGAGGAAGAGAAGTCAAAGATAATTTCGTGGTTTCTGACTTGAGTGGCAGCTTAGACTGCTAAAGAAAAATTGGCTTTAGAGAAGAAGATACATTTGATTTGGGTCTCATGGCAAATCAAACACCAGCTCTTGGATGAGTGGTCCAGTGGGAAGTGCTTAGGAGTTTGGAAATAGAGCTGCGGGGTGAGGCTTCAGATGGTCCACGCAGAACCTTTTTAACCTGATCTGCAAGAGTTGCAAACTTATGATGCTCTTCTCTCATATCTTTTGAGGTTATTTGATTTATTTAATTCTTTTCTTACTGAATGAGTAGCCACACAAATTTAAAGAGAAGAGAGGGAATTGCTAGTATGTATGTTGTAGTTCTGTTTGCTTCTCTCTTCATCCACCTTGGGAGTAGGGAGGATATCTTGGATTTTATATATGCACTTTTCTTGGGAAGCCTTTGGATACAAGATTCATGGGCAGGAGCCGTGTCCAGAATCCTGCTTTTTTATTCCATCAGAGGTCTCTTATTTTTATTTTGAGATATACTTGAGGGAGCTGAGATGCCTGTGGGAATACATGAAGAATTAATTTAAGCACAGATAGCCAGGCATGATGGTGCACACCTATCATCCCACACACTCCTCATCAGGAAGCTATGATGAGAGAATCACTTAAACCACACGTTCAAGACCAGCTTTCCCTGAGCTGCTAAAAATGAAAATGTTATAGTAAGACTGAAATATAGTTTGAAGAAGCTCAAACAAGAAGGAGCACTTTTTTTTTTTGTCTTGCTATCTTCTTATATTCTTTTACTTTCCTAATCCTTTCATTTTTGTTTCCCTTTCTTGGTCTCCCATAAGTATGTCAGTCCTTCAAATCATGAGCCCAAGATAAACCTAGCTATGTGTACCATTCCATCATCACTGCATCTCAATTTGGTGAAAGGGTCAAAAATGACACAACAGCTTGTTTTGAACCTGTGTAGTTCTTTAAATAAAAGGCAAAATCCTAATATAATCCCATGGCACTGACATAGGAGAAAATTACTATAATTATGCAAATTAAAATAAGTCAACAAGTTTCAGAACACAATGCAGGATAAGTAATGTTTTTAAAAATAACAGTCACTGAGCCTGGTCATTTGCACTTAATAATAGGCTCAGGAGGGAGCCTAGTCTCCGGGGAGAAACAGCTGTGGTAATAGATGTATTATGGCTTTGATAGGTTCTCTGTAGTAGTTTTATTTCTGTATTTGCTTTAGATTATAGAATGCTCCCAGAGTGCCCTGCTATTGAAATTCCCATCATTCCCAGGGCTTTAATTAAGTGATTGGATTTGACAGAACTTGAATTGAGGAGGCCCACACTATGGCAGTTTATGCCAAGATGATATTATCAGGCTTTAATTTATGTCTTGAGCTGTCTTGCTGTGAAACATAAGAACACATGCCTCCGTGTGATTTTTAAAAGCATTGAATTTGGCTTATCCCAGTGATATGGTCTTTGCAAAACCCAGAATGATACAAAGTAGATATTTTGGCGTTGTGGAATAATGAAAGTTATACAAGCTTTGAAATCAGACCTACCCAGGTTTAAATCTCAGATATACCAGTCATTAATGGGATCATCTTGGGTACATGATTTAAATTTCAGAGCCTTGAATCATTTCTTATAAAAATGAGAATCATTTCAACTACTATAAGAGTAATGCTGGAGTTAAATGTTAGATAAATAAACCCCAAGTCTAATAGATATGTACTAGAAGCTTAATAAACATTATTTCCTTTTCCTCACCTAATTTTTAAATCAGTTTTTAGTTTAGTATTCTTTCATTGATTTCTCTCCATGAATTTTTGAGATATAGGTGCTATTTCTTGGTCTGAGAACAAATTTGGCCATGAAAGCCTGAGACTGGCCAATATTGTAATTATTTTCATTCAGTTTTGAGAGTAAATAAAACATCACTTGCAGCACTTTGGCACTGAGTTTGCTCTCATCCCTCTACTCATCTTCCGCACATCTCATTGAAGAACCAGCGTCAGCATAGTCTCCAAGCAGAGCTGGGAGCAGCTGCAGCAGCACTTTGTGGAATGGCAAACGCCAGTCCTGTACAGTGGTTTGTGGTTTTTCTGTCTCTTAGATGAAGTGTCTTGATGTGGACTCGCTCGCACTTCCTGAGTAACAGGAAACACACCCATTTCATAATGAGTAACAAAACTCCTATCTAAAGCCAAAGTTTGAGTACATAGAAGGTGTTTGATTCACCACATGTTACTCGCAGCACAAGTACTAAATAATCAAACCTCATTTGTATATTTATTACTTTTTCCTATGCAAACACAGGGCTTTGTCATAAGTTTCATGATTATTAAGGGGAGAAATATACAATCAATTTCACCATATTGGATCAATAAAAACATTAACCTACTAAAAACAAAAACAGGAAAGCTGGGACTAAATGAGGCTCAGCTGGGCTCTACGGCCTCTACCAAGCAAGAGAAAGTGGCCCGATTAGCCCGTGAAGAGTAGCCAGCCTTGTTGGGCATCATGCCCTTTCTAGTAGAGAGAATACATTCACCCTACAGACTGGAGCCAATCTGGCCATTGTGATATAGAGAAACTCCATCTGCTCAGGGTATTTTCCCTCACACTGTGGCTTCCTTCTATTTTCCAAGGTGCCCAGCTTGTGTCTGGTCTCGTGATTCCCTTAATAGCAAGACCCAGATTCACATTTTTCCTCTATTTTCCTTCCCTTATAAAAGTAAGATCTCTGTCATAATCAATGTTACTGTCAATTTTCTTCTAGAGACAATGATAGATTAACAGAGACAATTTCCTGAACACATTGCCTATGGTTGGATTTTAAATAACAGGTATATTTGAATAAAACATTCTAAAGCAGGCACACCCTTCCACTTTACTCAAATCATATCACAGGAGATAATAAGATGCTTCAGAAAAGCGGAGAGAGGAATTACAAATTCTTTCACAAACTTGCACTTAAATTGCATTATTTTAAACTGTAATGACTGCTGAGATTAAAAGCTTATCCAAAAAGATCCCAAAGTGTATGATGTGTTAGCTTATGGCCGAAGATTCCCACTGACAATGACAGAAGCGTTGGACAAAATATAAAATATGATTTGTGTGAAGAATCTGGAGAACAGCTGAGGCAATGAAGGGTCAAGCAACTAGAAAAAAGGTGACTATGGAGAGATGAACCTGTATCTTGTGAAATGTTTTTCTTCCAGAGTCATTTATCAATTTTTGGCCTGTAGCGAAATATTGCCCAGGGCTGTAGCTAAGAGGCAGAGAAGCCAGCAGAACTAGGTTTTCTACAATGCAAGAGTAACAAAAATCAAAGCTTAGGGCTATGAAGGCTGGCAAGATTTGAAGGACCCGGATCTCAGAGGGAAGGGAGGTGTATGGAAACAATCCCAAACTTCACATGTTCTCCTTTGAGTTTTGGGGGAATTCTTAAGCTAGGCAGAGCCAGAGGTTAGGAAAGAAACCAGAGAGCCTCACTGAAAAGCTGATTAAAGTTTTTGGCAATCTTCTGGAGCTCAGCAGGGCCATGTTTGGGAGTCATGACCTGAGAAGAGGGAAGAGTTCATCCTCTCACAGTTGGGACCCGGGAATGTACATGCTGTGCGGGGCAAGGCAGTGTTAGGTGGTTTACCAAAGCTGTAATCCAAACTTGATTTAGCTCAGTCCTTGCTTGGATTGTGTGATCTATACCTAGTGCCTGTTAAGCATCTCCAAATACATGCATTTTTTTTAATGGAAGAGAGCTTTACTAGTTGCTTTGACTTTTAGCAAAACAAAAGAGATTTAAATGATAAGTGAAATTCTTTTCTTTGGGCATTATGACAAGCCTCTTGATTTCCATGGTGTTAAAACTTACTTTACAACCTTCATGAGACATTTTTGTGTTGGGTCATAATGGTGCACTAACTAGTCTGAGGTCAATAAGATAAACCTGTCCACCTTTGGGTGTCTAGAGTTGTAAAACTGGCTAAAAATTCTTACAGTATCTACATCTAAGTAAACACATTCATTTTCCTCAACCCCATTTGCAGTACAATGTGTAAAGATATTTTCGGTATGGAGTCTACAAACTGTAAGGATTAACATCAACCTATTTGTTTGTTTTACCATCTGTTCTATGAGACCTAGCAATATATTCATTCTCACCGTGACGGCAAAATAAATGCGCTAACAGGGGATGGGGGAGACTTTAGAAGGCTTTGCGAATGTTAGGAACTTAATGAGGTTCAGGAGTTTTTATTCATTAAGAAGTGGAGCTCGCTGCGGTTTGTTTTCTGTAGGATTTGCTTCAGCAAAGGGAGTGGGCAGGGTTCCAATATGGTTGACTAAATTTTAAATGGAATAGACTACAGGAGCCAGGAACTTCATATATGCAAAGGGAAAAGGTCACAGAGGTGGCTCTTTGGGTAAAACTAGGCACTATCCACATGAGAAATCAGATAAACATGAGATCTGGGTGGTACTGCTGTCGAGCTTGTCCAGACAACAAAGTTGTGTAGATCTTGTGCTCTAACCACATATGTCCTTGTAAGTTCTAAAATAAAGTTAAAACTTAATTTTAAATTAAAATATGTAATGTACCATGTAAAATCATCTTTGGAAAGATATCGGCTGTGGAATTTCCTTGAGAAGTTTGGAAAACAATACGTGATCTACAGTAACAGATTTCCCTTAATTCTTCAGGAGCAATAGACAGGATATGTGTATTGATAACTTTTACAGGAGTGCAGATATATTCTTTATGAATGGTACATTTAAGAATAAGACCAGTCGTTGTGCACTGTGTGGGACAGTTCAAGGGGTCTCAAAGTGATCGTTCCACAAGTTCACTCATCCATTAGGAGTGAGAGGATGTTGCAAGATATCATAAAGCATATAATAACACTAAATCTAGGCCTCAGCATGGACTCTGCTCCAAATTCTTTTTTTTTCTCATTAAGTTTATTGGTAAATTTTATGCATACAGTACAGTTACACTCGTCGTTGGGATCTTGTACCTTTACACTGCAGGTCTTGGTTCTCATTTTTTCCCCTTGTCCCTGCCCTCCCTTCATCCCTCCACCCTCCACCCTCCCCTATTTGCAAAGACTTTGTTTCCATTTTTTCCTTTTCTCATATTTTTTCCTTTGCCCTTATTTCCTTTCCCCTACTCTACCCACTTCCCCTACACCTTTAGCCCTTTTCTTCCTATTTCACATTATCAGTTATACAATTTGGATCTTATTTACACTTTTAGTTTTTCACGCCAGAGAAAATATTCCATATTTACACTTGGGTGTATTTATTTCACTTAAGAATACTCCTCAATATACATCCATTTTCCTAAGAATGTCTCTAGTTTCTCATTCTTTATGGCTGAATAGTATTCCATTTTATAGAAAAACCACATCTTCTTTAGCCAGTCTCCAACTGATGGGCAAATGGGCTGTTTCCAAGTTTTAGCCATTACAAACTGTGCCACTATATTGATGGGTACACATATATCATTGTGGTATGATTCTTTTAATTCTTTTGGAAAGATACCCAGCAGAGGGATGGCTGGGTCTAATGGAGCCTCTAATCCTAGTTCTCTCAGATATCTCCATACTGATTTGCACAGTGGTTGCACCAGTCTGCACTCCCACCAACAATGGACAAGGTTCCTTTCCCTCACAACCCTGCCAGCATTCGTCATTGGTTGATGTCTTGATAGCACCGGCAATCATTTCTAAATGGCAGGCAAAGAAAGCAAAGTTGCAAACACAGTGACACCTGGAAAGGTGACAGAGAAAAACTTTGAAGTGGGAAATAGGGTCCCTTATATACCACTTGACAAGTGCATGAAGAGAAGGCCTGAACTTCATGTTTGGGAGGACTGACTGTCATCTCACTGAAATTTGGAGCAAGAGGAGCAAGGAAGAGAAGCAGACTGCCACATAAGACTGTGATGAGGGCCAGGTGTAGTGGCACATGCCTGTAATCCCAGAATTCGGGAGGCTGAGGCAGGAAGATTGCCGTGATGTTTGAGGCCAGCCTGGACTACATAGTGAGTTCAAGGACAGCCTGAGCTACATAATGAGACCCTGTCTTAAAAACTCCAAAACAAAACCAAAACAAGCAAACCAACAAACAAACCTTGTGATTTGGTTTACAAGGAATTCCTAAATGAAAATTTAATTCTTGACACTATCTCTTTTTGTTGTTGTTCTTGTTATAATTTTTACAGTTCCAAAACAAACACAAACATACAAAAAAATTAAAATGTGAAGAACTTTAATTTTTCTGCACCAGTAGAGTTTAAGTTGCTGATTTCATGACCCATCAGCTTAGAATATTTTAGTGCATATTTACTACATAGTGCATAACTACAATAAAATCATCAAACTCAAGCAACTGGCCCCAATACGACAGCATCTGAGCTTTATATATTTTTTTCAAATAGGTCTCATTAGAGCAAAAATGAAATCACATCTTGCATCCAGTTGTTATGGAATTTCTGTCTCCTTCATTCTAAAACAATTACTTCATCTTGTCTTAATTTTCATGATCTTGACACTTTTGCGGGTTGTAAGACGTCCCCCAGTTTTGACTTGTCTGATGTTTTCTGAGGAATAGATTCAAGTCATGCCTCTTTGGCAGCAGTATCACAGAAGCAATGCTGTGTTTCACAGAATTGTTTTAGGTGCGTACAGATTTGATTTGTCATGTTATTGATGCCACTAAGTGCTTCAATCATTGATAAACAGTATCCTATCCATCAGTTTTCTCCACTCTAATGTTACTCTTTCCCCCTTTGTAATTCGTATTTGTTAGGAAGATACTTTGTGTAAATAGTCAACCTCTTATTAAACTTATTAATTCATTTATTCAGTAATTTCTCCATCAAACTTTCAATTTATTCACTCATTTATTTCGCAACATGAGGACATTATTTCTTCTTCAGCTAGCAATTTCTAATTACCATCATTTATTTTGATGTTTAATTGTCTCAGATTTGTCCAGTGGGGAGTCCCTTCCAGTTAGCTTCTGTGCCCATTAGATATTAGATATTTCACCAAAGTTTTCTTATCATTCCCTTGCCTTTTGGTGTGAAAAGGTATTCCAGACTGATCATGTGTTTTGTTTTGTTTTGTTTGTTTGTTTGTTTGTTTTTTGCCTTAGTCCTAGAATGAGTTATTTCTCCAAAAGATCTAATTCCATTTAATGATGAATGGCATTCAGAAAATAATTTTTATCCATTAAATTAATGAGTAAAATAATTTTACTCATTGCTATTGAATTGTTACGGTTCTCAGCCTTTTTCTCTATATTTATTTGTATCTCAATGTATCTATTTATTTATAGACAACTCTCTCTACATGTGTATTGATACACATTGATCTATATAATGAAAATCATGAACCCATGCCTAACTACTCCAGTTGATCTCAGCCTTCCACAGGATTCAACCTAGTTTTCCCCATTCTTCACATTTGTGGTTTTCTTCTGTAATAGTGAGAGGCCTGGTTCCTGTTGCCCTTGAAATAGTTACTTATTTAACCAGTCTCCCACTGTGTAGCCATTTTCCAAGTATCACCTTCACCCCAGCCTACACAAATGCCTTCAGGCTCTGCCTATGCTTTTTCACCCTTTTCTGCCACCACATGTGGCTATTTTCTTTTCATCTGCTCAGCTCTAAATCTTGATGCACAACATGGCTTCTACTGTGACTACATGGGGCCCTTCTAACCCCATTTGAAGTGTTTAGATCCTGCTCTGAGTCATTTCCCCCTCATCCTTGTGAGGATATTACTTTGCCCAACTCTACTGGATGATTTTAGAAATTATTTCTTATTTTTCTAAAAAGGAATGGAAAGAAAGAGAAAAATAAAAAAAAATGCTTTTTCTTTTAGTTTTTAGTGATACTAATGATTGAACCCTGAGCCTTGCATATGTTAGACAGGCAGTCTACAACTAAGCTAAATGTCTAACCTTTTTCATTGTTTTATTTTGTAATAGGGACTCACTCAGTTGCCCAAGCTGGTCTCAAACTTTTGGTCCTCTTGCCTCAGCTTCCTGAATGACTGGGATAGATCTGCTCTCCCACTGTGGCTAAAACATCTTTTAAAATGCCATCTTTCATGAATGTAAACTAGGATAGCCACTGCGGAAATCAGTACAGAGATTCATAAAAAAACTAAAAATAAAACTACTGTGTCATCCAGCTATACTACTCCTTGGCATATTTTTGAAAGAATTAAAGTGAAAACACTATAGAAACACCTATTTGTGTGTGTGTGTGTGTGTGTGTGTGTGTGTGTGTGTGTATAAAAATACCTATATATCTATACACACACACATACAAATATATATATGGTGACATAATCCACAATAGCTAAGCTATGGAAATAGCTATATTGCCTGTGAATAAAAAAATATGTGAAGAAAATATATATTATGAAGAAGGCATAAAGAAGAACAAAATCATGCAATTTGTAGGAAAATTGATAGAACTGAAGATCATCATATTAAATGAACTAACCCAGATTCAGAGAGACAAAAGATGCATATTTTCTCTCACATTTTAAAAAATAAATTAAAAAAAGGAGATGACATGAAAGTAGAAGGAAAACTATTGGAGAAGAGGAAAGGAATAAAGGAGGGAAAGAAGGGCAGAAAGAAACTATGCTATATATATCTGTGAACGTGCCAAAATGAAATTCATTGTCTTGTATGAATAATATACATTAATAAAAAGCCTTTTCTTCCATTAGTGGAAAATACTACCTATTATATATTGTTTGAACAAATTTGTATTTTTTAAAAAAATACAAAGCTGAAATGCCTTTAAGTCTTTTTTTTTTTTTTTTAAAGGGGGATTGAACTCAGCCCTTAGGTCTTAAAATTTATTTTTGAGGGCCTGGGATTTAGCCTGCTTTGCAAGCGCAAGGACCCGAGTTCGATCCCCGGTACAAAAAAAAAAAAAATTATTTTGAGCTTCACTTTGTGGGTAACAGGACTTGGGTCCTATTTAACTTTGCCCTGCCTTGAGTGATGCCCTAGTTTTTGAATTGCATCCCCAGCAGCCTCAGTTCTGTGGACTTACACCTTGTTCATTCCAGGACAGCATGGGGCATGGGGTGTTCCAAGGTCTGAGGAGCCTGCTTTTGTTTCCTGTGCTACTTCAGCCTGAAATTCTGAGCTCTCTCTCTCTCTTTCTCTCTCTCTCTCTCTCTCTCTCTCTCTCTCTCACAAATCAAGTTTCCCATGAGATTTCAGTTGAAAATGAAAGATTTCCTATGCTAATAAAATTTGACTGAGATGACTTCTTTGAGAATGCCAGGTGAGTTATAAAAATAAATCTTCGAGTGCCCACTTAAGTATACATTCTTCTGTACAAATAAAGACAATGGATAATTTTTAAAACATTTCTGATATTTTAAAATGTTTTCAAAATCACTGTATGACATCACAAATTTAGATTGCTTTGAAAATGTGGAAGAATAGAAAACAATTACTTGGTCCTGGTTCCTGTGCTTCAAAATGGTTGGATAAAGTTATTCTCGATGTATTTTGAAATGTTCCTTTCTAATATTTTTATTGTGCTTTATCATCCTTTAATAATTGTAAGCCTCAGATGTATACATTATACTTCAATCCTCAGGTTTCTAGATATAGATTCAACAAGGTATGAAACAACAGGTTTCATTCATTAAGTTATTCATTCAAATATTAAGTTCTTACTCGGCTACAGGCTAGGGATATAGTGTCTGTCCTCACTGAATTTCAGTCTAGCAGGGGAAGAGACTTTCCCTCAAGTGTGGATGGTATTAGAAAGAAATGCTGGATGCTAGGAGCATCTGATGGACATTTGCCCTAGAGTAGGGGAAGGGGGATAGGCAAGAATGAATGAAGACTTGTTGATGGAGAAACATTTAAGGTGAAGCTTGGAGGTCATTTGCCTGGTGAAGGTTAAGGAGCAAAGGAGGAGAAATGACATGCAAACAGAGACTAAAAGATTTGTGGTTAAAAAAAAAAGAGTTGGATATATTAAAGGAGCCAAAGAAATTCAGCATATTGAAAGCATGTAAAAGTAAGTATCACAAGATGATATTGTCAAGGTAGTTAAGATACAAGTGTAATTTTCTCATTATCTTAAAGGCAATGGGTAACATTAAAAGGATTTAAACAAGGAAGTTAATATGGTCAATTTTGTGTTTTGTAAAGAAGTCTCTGGGTGTTTTATAAAGAATGAACGTGCGCTGAGGACAAAGAATGTATTTCAAGTAGTTAGGCTGCTGGCTAATCCATGCGGGCAATGCCAGTTGTTTGAACTAGTGTATACACATTTGGGTTAGAGTAAGGGATAATTACCTAAGATAAAGAGACCACAGAACTCAGTGACTGATTCATCATGGTTATGAGGGACTCAAATGTGTCAAATACTCCAATCCTCCACTGAGTGGAGTCCGCTGGATAGTGTTGGTCACCAGCCCTCTGCTGTTGGAAGGACAGGGGCCAGCTGAATGGCTCAGGTATAAGGGATCAGTACCCGTTCCTCCCTGGCTATCCTCTTTACTCCACACATGGGTACCTGTCTCAAATCAGTGCATCAGACCCTATGCATTTCAATTCTGGAACTTTTGTATGTACTATCAAGGAAGTGGAATAATTATTTTCCATGATTTTCAAGGTTGAGAGGGCTTAATAATAGAGTAATTGTCTAAACCTGTCACATTAGGGTTGACACAAAAGAGAATGACTGAAAAAAGGAGACACACTGATTCTTCATGAGATTATTTGAATGCTGAATCAAGCTATGTCCTTCCCCCTGTAATTTTTGAGTATAAAACTTTTAAATTTCTATTTCTTAGAAGATCACAGGGAGATGAGTTTGTTGTAATGTACAACTGAAAGAAGCCTCCTAGAGTCACCCACCAGGTTCAGTATAAATTAATGCTAACAATTTGTGTTGTACAGTCTTTCTTCAATGACATATTTTAACCAAGTTGGTATCACTGTTGATTTGATGTTCTTCACTTATGCCCTTGGATCTTAGTTTGTATTGTAGAAATAGATTAAGACAAGGATATGGTTACAAATGTTTTATTTCAGAAGTCAACCCCAGAAACACTGGTTAAAAATTAAAACAGAAGGATGGTAAAAATTTTTTCCCACATTGTAGGTTGTCAGAGTAGGGGAAAGGTAATAAGGGAAAAGAAAAAATATGAGAAAATGAAAAAATGGAAATAAAATGTTTGTAAATGGGGAGGGGAGGAGGGGGTGAAGGGAGGGCATGGACAAGGGGAAAAAATGAACACCAAGACCTGTCATGTAAAGGTACAAGATCCCAATAATGAATGTAATTGTACTGTATACCTAAAATGTACCAATAAACTCAATAAAAGAAAAAAACAGAAAGAGAATGGAAAGAAGTTAATACAATGTGTTTTGTGAGAAAAGTACTTATATTTTAATACTATTGAGGAATTTCTAAGAAATAGTTTAGAACATACCTCAGTGACATCCTAGAGTAAGGGTGATGAAACTGATATATTCACTTACCAGTTGTTTACCAATTATTGGTTGAAAATACCTTGGAGAGGGATTAACTCTCTGGTACTTTCATCTGGTCCTACGTGTGGGCCAACTTTGTTTTGGTGTCTAGAAAACAGTGCTCATATGGGTTGCAAATATTCCCCATGAATCATCCCTCAACCTTTCAGTACAAAGAGGATTGGGGGAATATTAGCAGAGTTGTTACATTTTTCTTACTTCTTAATCTTTGCTAGATTCAGATTTTGACTACTGAATTCTTTTCATTTAAGTGTGCTCTTTTGCAATATCCATTACTTTTTCTTGACTGGTTTATTGTTCTCAGCAGATACACTTCTTCAAATTTCTTACCCCTAAAAAATACTGTTCCTATATTTCCCTCTAGTTGCAACATTATTTACTTTCACTCTCTCACATCAAAACTTTTGAAAGAGTAACCTATGCCTGCAGTTTCTACTTCTGGTGCCTTCCTTTTCTGTTACCTGATCCAATAGGGTTTCTGTCCTCATCAACACAGTCAAATTGCTCGTAAGCAGCTGAGAAATCAGCTCTCTGAGGCTGAAACTGATAATTACTTCTTTACCCTCACCTTGCTCAACATTTCTCATTATCTTAAAGGCCATGGGTAACATTAAAAGTTCAAAGACTTACCTTCAGTATAGAGAATTTTTCCTTCTCTTGATTTTTGTAGTGCTGAATGTTCTTACTTCTTTGGTCACTCTTTCTGGTCTCCCTTAGTAATTATTTTCTACTGTCATGGGTGATTGTTCAAAGTTCCACCCACCCTCGTATTCTCTCTAGCTTAACTCATTCAAATGACCACTTCACTGAACTCCAAATCAATACACACAACTGGCTACTTGGCAGTACCATTTGCATGTTTAATAGGCATATTAACATGACCCCAAGTTAACAAAACATATTTTTCTGCCAAACCTCTTTATTCACTGATCTTTCACCTCTTAGGAAATGGTCACCATTTCCCTGGCTGCTCAGACAAAAATCCACAAACGATTTTTGTTTTTGTTGTTTCCCTCACTTACCACATCTGACCACCTGAGCAAGTTCTGTTGTCTCCTTATCAAAGATAAATCCTGAATACATCAGCTTCCCCACATCCATCTCTATACCCAATGCAAAGCATTATCGTCTTTCTCCAGTATACTTGCAATAGCTCCCTAATTGCTGTCTGTGTCTCCACTCTTGTATCCTTATGATACATCCTGTACACAGCAGACTGAATGATGTTTTAGAGTCGTACATTATATTGCTTCCTTCTTAAAATCCTCTGACAGTTTCTCATAGCACTCCATGACAAGAACAACTACAACCATGTAATGTGGTTCCTGCCTAACACACTGATTTTTTGTTCTTTTTATTGAGTTTATTGGTACAATCTAGTTATACAATGCAGTTACATTCATTATGGAGATCCTGTACCTTTACATGATAGGTCTTGATTCTCATTTTTGCCCCTTGTCCGTGCCCTCCCTTCACCCCCTCCTCCCCTCCCCATTTACAAACACTTTATTTCTTTTTTCAATTTCTTAAAATCCTCTGACAGTTTCTCATAGCACTCCATGACAAGAACAACTACAACCATGTAATGTGGTTCCTGCCTAACACACTGATTTTTTGTTCTTTTTATTGAGTTTATTGGTACAATCTAGTTATACAATGCAGTTACATTCATTATGGAGATCCTGTACCTTTACATGATAGGTCTTGATTCTCATTTTTGCCCCTTGTCCGTGCCCTCCCTTCACCCCCTCCTCCCCTCCCCATTTACAAACACTTTATTTCCATTTTTTCAATTTCTCATATTTTTTCCTCTCCCTTACACACTGATTTTTTAAAACCATTTTCTTTTCTGTTCTTTCTGTAGTAACCACACTTGTCTTCCTTTCTTAGTGATTCTTAACAAAGGCAATGCCTGTATCTGGAGACAGTTTTGAAGTGTGTGCTTTTGGCTTATATGATGTTTGGAGGCATCCCAGTGTGTATGGGTCAGTGGTTCCAGACATTCTGCCAGAAGCAGGCAGGCTCCTGTGAGTGGAAGCACAGTTTTGTATTCCCTATGACTTTCAAGCATCCTGCATTTGACGGTGAAGAACCTACCTACAATTATTTGGACTTGGAACCAAACTCTATTCTACATATATTCACGAGTACTTTAAAGTTTTAATACACACATAAATTTCTAGGAATGAAACTATATTGTAAATTGAGGAAAGATTGTAATTTTTTTGTTAGAAATTCTACAAAGAGTTGCCCACTGTTTCAGAGAATTACATCACCAATGGCAATGCCATTTGTGGTATTTGAGTTGCCAATGCAACACACCTGTACCTAACTCCGTTTGTAGTTGATGCATTCATGTGGATTCTAAGTATAGACACGTACATCTGACTACTTCATATGGCTGCTTGTTATGATACCTGAACATTTTTGTATAGAATATATATTCATTTATTATAAATCACCTTTCTATTCTTTTTACTTTATATTAAAGTTATATTATATTAATACTTCTAGAAAATATTTGTGTAAATATTAAAGCTTTATATTAATATTTTGAAAATTGTTTAAACACTTTATATTATATATACATTTAATTCCAAGGTAATAAAGGGTATTTTATAAGTTATTCATCATTAAAAGAGCCATCATCATAAAAAGCTCTGGGCTCTGGGGCCAGGGTTCAGGATTGAGAATACTGATCTAGCACTTTAGGCTTAGTCTTATTCTTAGTGGTCTGTGTGCTAGGTTCATTTATTGTGGTCTTGAACAATAGAAAAATTGCTAGTTAGATGTGCAGCAGGAAGGTAGGACAATCAGCTAGCTCCTGATCCAATTCTAATAACTGTCCACAGTTAACCTGAGAGAGCTGTATGGGAGGCAGAGACCATTAGCTGTTTAGCAAACCTTTCACTCTACTTCATTACCTAGAGCAAGTTCCCCAACGTCTTTGTTACAGATGTGGTCAGGTGACTAGAGGCATAGAAATAGTTTATTTTCAGCATTAAGAAAATTGTTTTTTGTCTTTGTGTAACTCTTTACTTTAGGGATTATACTTACTAAGGTACAATGTACACTGATATTTCCCTCTCCTTCTCCCTAATTATTTCCTCTGAATTACATTCATGGATAGGATTTGCAGCAGCAGCATTCTGCTCATCCAGGAAAGTAGTACAACAAAGAAGTGGTGTGACCATGTTTCTTTTACTCTTGTGATTTTAACTCTTACATTGTGACACATGCAAAGTAGTCATGCGAAAATAAAAGCCAAATCGTTTTTCTCCTTTTCATATGTGGTCTTTTTTCTCAAGTTAAAATTTGAGTGGGATTTTCTGAAGTCAGATGTATTTTTCTTATATTTAATTTGTATTTCTATAATATTTTTTGGCACTGATTTGCTAATTAGTCATTAGTTTTGGTGTTGAGGATTTTTGCCTCTTGGGGTGGGAGTGTGTTCAGATGTGTTTTAGAAATTTTGAGAGAGGCTGCACTGCAAACTAACAGAATAGAGCTATTTGAAGTCATGATCAAGTATGTTTCTTTAACACACAAAATACAGCAATGGCCCGATTAGTTTTCAGGGACTGATGGAGATCCACTAAGGTATGCTAATAGACAGAGTAAAAGGACATAAGAAAAAGGTCACAGCAGCTTAGTATATGTGTTAAATGGGGTGAAGACATGTGTCATCCTGGGTAGGTCAACAGACAGTGGACTCCAGGTCCCCACAGTTATGATGCATCAGTTGAAGTGAGATCATCTGACTGGAATGCAAATATAAACTTTTTTGGAGAAACTCCCTTTGCAGTTCTCATTGGGAGCTTTTCTCTCCTCCTTGCCATTTTCCATGGATCAGGATACTGGGGTATCTGTCAGCCTGCCAGAAGAAGGTGATTTTTCAGGATATTCATGAAATCATATTGTAAAGGGAAAAAACCCAATTGCATGCTGTAACTTTCCAATGTAAACTATCCCCCTGGGAGGCACAGGATTCAGAATGTCTCACTGTATTCCTCTAAAAGGAAACCCCTCATTATTCTCTGATGTTCTCAGACTGAAGACTCAGCTATCAGGTTCTGTGTTGGCTATTGGGTTTGTGACTGATTATGTGTCTGACAAACTAACTACTACCACAGTGTTTTGTCTAGAAGAATTAGGGATGTGCTCTAACAGCTTTTCTGTGGGGATCTGGTAGACCCTCAGGTAACTTATTTTTAAAAATCCCACCTGTCAGAAAACACTATTGACATTTTGGGCACCACAAGAAAATGTGTAGGGTACAATTTGATAAATTTTATGATGAAGTTAAGAATTACAAATAGTGAAGCATTAATTAGAAGAGTTCAAGTAATCACATTTGTAGGTTGTCATTCTTCAGGGAAGAAATGGGGATGTTTTAAAAAAAAGCTTCACAACAGACTGGTCAAATTACACAACATATCTTACTGCTGCTGATGGAGTGTTTGGGCCAAAGGAAATGTAGAAGGAAACAGACTACCAACAGGAAATTCAGTGCTTCAGGAAGCAGGAACTGCATATGCCATAAGGTCCCATTGGAAAGGTAAATTATATTTTGGAGGAAAATGTAAGGCATTTATTGAGAACTAGGCGACAAATTCTAGTGAAATCTTGATCCATGTGCTTTGGTAGGACTGGTCAAACATCTTTCCTTCAAAACAACTTTATTCATTGCTGTTGCTATTCAGTTATTGTTATTGTTACTAGTAATAGTAGCAGTTACTTGGTGTAGTCTGTGCCTTACTGTCCTATATATCATCAAACCTTACTTCATTGCCCACATACAGTAGTTGCTCATGAAATGTTGGTTGAAATGAATTCTGGATTGCATCCGTACATGAATCAATAAATGAACCACTCCAATTAAAACTGAGTGGGGTTTCTTCCACATCATGTGTGGAATATCACACAGAGAGGAATGGGATTATGGCTTTCCTAAAAGAATGACTTTAGGTTTCATTGATAGTAGAAATACAGTCTAAGTGTGTTTCTTTTTTTTAAAATTAATTTTATTGGTGTGTTTTAGGTATACAATATAATGACATTCATAGTTGGGAATTTGCACCTTTGCATAATCTATCTTGGTTCTTATTTTATTCCCCATTCCCCTGCCCTCCCTTCAACCCTACCACCTCTCCCTATTTACAAAGACTTTGTTTTCAATTTTTTCATTTTCTTATATTAATTGTATTCCCTTCTTTCCTTTCCCCTACCCCTCTCACTTCCCCTTCCCCTTTTGAGCTTTTTTTTTTCACATTATCTATTACACATTTTTATCCTAATTTGCATTTGCAGTTTCTCGCACCAGAGAAACTATTAGGTATTTACACATGTGGGTCCTATTTATTTCACTTAAGATTGTTGCTTCAATGTGAGTCCATTTAGCTATAAATGTCTCTATTTCTCAATCTTTATGGCTGAGTAGTACTTCATTTTATAAAAAAAACAAAAAACAAAAAACAAAAAACATTTTCTTTATCCAGTCTCCAGTTGATGGGCAATTGGGCTGTTTCCAAATTTTAGCTATTACAAACTTTGCTGCTATGAACATAGGCACACATATATCACTGTGCTATGATTCTTTTAATTCTTTTGGGAAGATACTCAGCAGGGGAATAGCTGGGTCAAATGGGACTTCCAATCCTAGTTCTTTGAGGAATTTCCACACTGATTTCCATAGTGGTTGCACCAGTCTACACTCCCACCAGCAGTGCAGCACTGTTCCTCTTTCTCCACAGTCCCACCTGCATTTGTTATTGGTTGGTTTCTTGTTAGCAGCCATTCTTTCTCAGGGTGAGGGGAAACTCGGTGTTGTTTTCATTTGCATCTCTCAAATGACCAGTGATGTTGAACATTTTTTCATGTATTTATTGGCTATTTCTACTTCTTTGTCTGAGAAGTGTCTGTTCATCTCAGATGACTATTTTTGGATTGGGTCTTTAAATTTGGGAGGTCTGATTTTTTAAAAAAGTTTTTTAATATATTCTAGATGGTAGACTTTGTCTGAGGAAGAGCTGGTGAAAAATTTTTTCCATGTTGTGGGTAGTCTTCTCACACTATTGGTGGTTTCTCTTGTTGTGTAGAAGCTTTTTTATCCCTTTTTTTTCCTTTGGTACTGGGGATCGAACTCAGGTCCTTGTGCTTGCAAGGCAGGCAGCAGAACACTGAGCTAAATCTCTGGCTAAAGAAACTTTTTAAATAAGAGATCCCACTTGTTGATTTTTCGTGCTAGTTCACATGCAACTGCTGATGTTCATAGAAATGTTTCTTACACCAGTGTCTTCAAGAGTTCTACCTAACCTCTCTTCCAGCCAGTTTAGTGTTTCTGTTTTAACATTTAGATCTTTAATTCATTTCAATTTTAGTTTAGTGTGTGGTAAGAGATATAGGTCTAGTTTTAATTTTTGGCAAATTGAAACCCAATTTTTCCAGCACTGTTTATTAAAGAGGCTTTCTTTCCTCCAGGGAGGGTGTTTGGCTCCTTTGTCAAAGATGAGGTGGTTGAGTGTATCTGGACTTGTTTCTGCATCTTCTGATCTATTCCACTAGTCCTCACATTTGTTTCTTTGCCAGTACCATGCTTTTTTATCACAGTAGCTTTGTAGTATAGTTTCAAATTGGAGATTGTGATACCCCCTACTTTGTCTTTATTGCCTAGAATTGCTTTTGCTATTGTGGGTCTCTTTTCATTCCAAATGAATTTTTGAATTATTTTCTCAAAGTCCATGAAGTATGCAGCTAGAATTTCGATTGGAATTGCATGGAATCTATATAGCAGTTTTGGAAGTGTGGACATTTTCACTATGTTGATTCTTCCCACCCAGAAGCAAAGGATGCCTTTGATTTTCTGATATCCTCTTCAATCTCTTTTACCAGAGTGCTCTAGTTTTCAGAGTAGAGGTCTTTGATGTCTTTCATTAGGTTGGTTTCTAGGTATTTCAATTTTTTGGATGCTATTGTGAAAGGAATTGCTTGCCCCACTTCTCTCTCATGAAGTCTATTGTTCCTGTATAGGAAAGCTGTTGATTTTTGTGTGTTGACCTTGTATCCAGTTACTTTACTGAATTTGGTTATTAAGTCTAGAAGACTTTTGGTGGAGTTCTTGGGGGTCTTCTATATAGAATCATGTCATCTGCAAATAATAACAATTTGATTTATATATTTCCTATTTTTATTCCTTTTATTTCTTTTTGTTGTCTAATTGCTGTGGCTAATGTTTCCAAAACTATATTGAACAGGAGTGGTGATCGTGGACATCCTTGTCTTGTTCCTGATTTTAGTGTGAAGGATTTCACTTTTTGACCACTTGGTATGATTTAGTATGATATTAGCTGTTGGTTTTTCATAGATGGCTTTTATCAGATTGAGGTAGAGAACCTGTTCCAATCTTTTGTTTTCTGTAGGGTTTTATCATGAGTGAATGTTGGATTTTGTTGAATACTTTTTCTTTGTCTATTGAGATGATCATATGTTTTTTGTGTGTGGCTCTATTAATTTAGTATATTACATTTATTGATTTGCATATGTTGAACCATCCCTGTCTCTGGGATGAATCCCACTTGGTCAGGGTGTATGATCTTCTTTATGATTTTCTGCATTCTGTTTTCTAGTATCTTATTAAGGATTTTTGCATCTATGTTCATTAGTGAGATTGGCCTATAGTTCTCTATTTTGGTTGTGTTTTTCTCTGCTTTGAGGATCAAGGTGATGCTCGCCTCAAGGAATGAATTCAGGAGTATTGGATCCCTTTCAATTAGTGGCAATAGTTCCTCTCTAACATCATGTAGAATTCAGCAGTGAAGCTTTCAGGGCCCAGGCTTTTCTTAGCTGGTAAGTTTTTAATTACATTTTCAATTCCATTGATTGATATTGGGTTGTTTAGAATTTTTAGGTCAAAAATTCAATTGTGGTAATTCATAAGTGTCTAGAAATTTTTTTCATTTCTTCTGTTTTCTATCTTATTGGCCTCTAAGTTTTCAAAGTAGGTATTTATGATCCTCTGGATTTCTGCTGGGTCCATTGTGATTTCACCCTTTTCATTCCTAACTGCATAAATTTGGGAATTTTCTTTCCTTTTTTGATAAGGTTGGCTAATGGTTTGTCAATTTTGTTTATTCTTTTGAAGAACCAACTCTTGGCTTCATTGATTTTGTGAACTGTTCTCTTAATCTCTATTGCATTGATTTCTGCTCTGATCTTTATAATTTCTTCCCTTGTATGAACATTGGGTTTGTCTTGTTCCTTTCCTAGAAGCTTATTGTTTGGGATCAGTTTGTTTAATTGAGCTCTCTCTGTTTTCCTAATATGAGTAATCATTGCTATGATTTTCCTTCATAAGACTGCTTTCATTGTGTCCCATAGATTCCAATATGTTGCATTGTCATTGTCATTTAATTGTGGGAACTGTCTGATTTCTTCTTTATTTTTTTTCTGTGACCCATTGGTTATTCAGAAGTGTGTCATACAATTTCTATGAGTTTATAAAATTTTTGCAGTTTCTTTTGTGAATAATCCAATTTCGTCATTAATATACAGGGGATAACTTCAATTCTTTTACACTTACTTGTAGTCTATTTTAGATAATGACCCATGTGTAGCTGAAAAGAAAGTGTATTCTGATTCTGTGGGGTGGAACACTCTGTAAATATATATTAAGTTCATTTGTTCAAGAGTTTATTTGAGTTCTAATATTTTTTTGTTATTATTATTTTTTTGTTTTTGTTGAGTTGATCTATTTGTGACAGTGGGGTGTTGAGTTCCCTTACTATTATTAGTGCTTGTTTGATTTTACATGTCCATTAGTATTTGTTTTATATAATTGGGTGCACTTGTGTTTGGTGAATATACATTTATGATTGTTACCTCTTCCTCTTGGATTGTTCTTTTTTACAAAGATGTAGTGACCTTCTCTGTTTCTCTTAATAAGTACTGGTTTGAAATCCACTTGATCTGCAAAGAGGATAGCTATTTATGCTCTTTTTGGGTTCCTATTACATGAAGTATTGTTTTCCACCCTGTAACTTATGGCCAATGAGTTTCATTTTGAATTGTGTTTCTTGTATGAAGAACATTGTTGGATCTCACTTCTTGACCCATTCTGTCAGTCTATTTATTTTGACTGGTGAATTGAGACTGTTAACATTGATGGTTATAGCTGATGTGTACTGACTTGTCTTTGTCATGACTTTTTCTTTTTGTTGCATCCTCCCCCTTTGCATTTAGCTTCTTGTCATGGCTGATGGATTCATCCTGCTGGGCTTCGTTGGGTTGTGATCATCATTGTCTTTTCCTAGGATATTGCTTAAAATTTTTTGGAATGCTGGTTTGGTATTCATGAGGTTCCTAAGGTGCTCTTTGTCATGAAAGTGTCCTATTTCTCTATCAATTTTGAAAGATAGTTTTGCAGCATACATCAACCTGGGTTGGAGGTAGTTTTCCTTTAGGGCTTGAAATATGCCACTCCAGGCTCTTCTTGCCTTGAGGGTTTGTGTTGAGAAGTCTGCTGTGGTTCTGATGTGTTTTCCTTTGTATGTGTTTTGTTTCTTTTCTCTAACTGCTTGTAGAATTTTGTTCTTTTGCTGGGTTTCTGGAATCTTAACTATTATATGCCTATGTGTAGATTTCACTAATTGGAATCCTGTATGCCTCATTTATCTGTATATAGAGTTCTTTCCCCCTACTTGGTAAGTTTTCTGCCATTACTTCTATGAACAGATTTTTTTAAATGTAATCTGCACTTTCTCCTATTTCTTTATTAATTCTGATCAGTCTTATTGTCATTGCATTGTCTAGCAGCTACTGGTTTGATTTCTTATGATCCCTTACTATTTTTAAGAAATTTTTTATTTTCCTGATTTCTAATTGCAGTCCTACCTTCTATATCTAAAATTCTGTCTTCACATTGGCTCATTGTGCTGCATAAAGTTTCCATGGCATTTTTAATCTCCTGGAAATCTGTTTGCATCTGTTATGGATTCCATTTGTTTCCTATGTTGGGATTCCATCATGTTCCTCAGATCCTCTATTTATTTATGGGTCTGCTCTAGATTTGTTAATCATGTCTTACACTATGGGCACAATCTCTGTTGTTATTTGAACACTTATTTCTGATTTTATTTTTTCCAGATCTGCTTTCATTGGCAGTTCAGATAGGCCAGGTTGTTGAGTATCAGATTGATCCACCTCATTTCCCTTTGGGGTTGCATTAGGTGACCTGGAAGTCTGTTTGTGAGACTTTTTACATGTCTTCTCATTTCAACAGATGCGGCCTACTGTGGCTTTGTTGAGGCAACTTTTTCCTCACCGAGGGGTTTTAAATTCTCAGCAAGCCACTGAGTGGTCTTTGCTTTGCTGCCCACCAGTTTACCAATTCCTTGGGTTCACAATGGTGGCCTTCTGGATTCCTAAGCTGACCTGATGTCTTGGCAGGCTTCTAGTTGGGCCTGTGCACACTTTGGATGGTGTCTAGCCATGCCTCTGGTTAGGGCCTGCCCCCCCCATGTTGCTGTTGTCTGGGAGGGCCTTTGGCTGGGGGTTGTGGATCCCAGACCCTGGTGTCTGAGTAGCCATCTGGCTAGGGTCTCCACTCACTTATCAATGGTATCAGAGCAAGCCTCTGGCTGTTTTATTGTACCTGTGCAGCTCTTTTCCAGGTAGGCCCTTGGCTTGGGCCTGTGTTCCCAATAGGTGGGGATCAGAGCAGGGCCCTGGATGGACTTGCCTGGAGCTGGGCTGCTTTGGTAAACACCACTGCTCACTGGGATTTGCCTGCCCTTACCAATAGTATGGTGTGGGACTCTCGCTGTTGCTTGCACACCTGTGCAACTCTTTTCTGCCCAGCCCTTTGGCCTGGGCCTGTGTGCCTAAGCTGCTGGTGTCAGGGCAAGGCCTTAGCAGGATCTCTAAGGGTGCCTCATTAGTTCTCTCAACTTTTTGAATGAGGAAGACATACTAAAGATTAGATTTAAATTATTAGCAAAAAAAAGTGTGAATTTGAAATTTGTAAAATATCAAATAATCATAATAACAAAAATTTGACCTTGTTTTAGATTTGATTGTTTAGTTTTAAAAGCATAGCAAATTGAGGAATGATAGATATTTTTTCCCTTTGGTAAACTGCTGCCTTATCTTGGAAAAAGTCAGCCGTGGCTTGGGAAAGACAGACATTGGGGATCTGGAGTGCAGGGTTAGAGTGTGTGTCAGCACTGAGCATAGAAGAGGGAACAGATTTGATTGTTCATGATATTTGTTGAATAAATGGATCAATAAATAGAACTCGTTAATCTGACTGCAGTTTTTCTTATCAGCAGATTTATAGGCAAGGAGCCAATTTCTTCTGAAAGTTAAAATCACTTTCATAGTTTCACTAACAACATGGGTTTTCCGATTTTATTTCTTCCTCAAAGACTTAGTATTTGAAAATGTGAATTCTCCTGGCACAGGTCTCTACTGTGATGAATTCCTCTTGACTCCAGCTGCCTAGTGCTTAAGTTTACAAGTTGTTTGAAGTGCTTCCCTAGCACTTTGTCCACAGCACTACTGAAACACTTTCACACATAATTGCATTTACAAAAAGCTCTTACCAAATGCAATTTCTCTTTCATGAACTTGCCATATGTGGATTTACTTTTGTACACTTTTCCACAATCAGGGAAATCTTAACTTTGATTAGATGCACACCTGTTGGGATAATTTGAAAAAGAGGGAGGAAGGATATGGGAGTTTGAAAAAGCAAAAAAGAAGTAAAGCAGGTGGTACAACAAGAGAGAGAATTTTAAAAGCAGCTTTGAGAGAAATTAAGGTAGCTGAAGCAAGTAAGTATTACATCCCACTGGCTGGATGGAGGAGAGTTGCATGTGTTATCTTACAAAGTTGTTGTGAGCAGAGCTAAAGTTACAACAGTAGATAGAACATAGGCCTGTGAGCTACCTATTTGGTATGCTTAGTAGCTTCAGTAAAAGTTGCCTAGATTTTTTTCTAGCCAAGTTATTGTATGTATTAGAGACCAGGAAATAAGACTCAACAAATTATTTACCCACACAGCATTTAACTTTTTTGTAAAGTAGAATATGTATAGGGCAGGACAAAGGTGTTTCTTATGCCACAAAAGCAAATGAGCATACAGCTATTTTGCTGAACATGCTAGGAAACGATTCAGGTATGCTGTCTCCAGTGTTTGTTTTTAAGAAAGACAAAAAGTATATTTACAGTAACATTCATAGCTTTTTTCACAACCTTGGTGGCCCAGTCTTACATTTCTCTTAAAGGCTTACATGGTTTTTGAAATGTGAATTCTTCTGGCACAGGGAATTCTGGAGCCTAGCCTTTTTGTTGGAGAGGGAAAATACATGTTTATGCAGCAATGTACAAATTGCATGAGTCACAGAGATGCAAAAATATTACTTTATTTATATTACCATAACTAGACTTAATTTTAATCCTGAGCCCCTTTTTCAGTCTGATTAAAAAAAATTCATTTAGCTAACTTACAGTTTCAGAGTGATTTTTGAATTTAAATCTAGTGAAATTCAAGATTTTCCCCTTCTGATTCTCCCTGAAGCTCATGCTAATCATAAACACATGTAGCATTTCAGACAGAGGACAATACACCTGTTCTTCCATATTGACCTGTCCTGTTTTGTCACATGTTTTGGTTGTCTGTACATCTAGACCATACAATCTTTTATTTAAAGAAGGAGCTCCATGCATTCTTCAACTGATGCTGGATGTACCCTGTCGAACATACTCTCCTCATTTCTACTAGAATTCCCCCTGTCTGTTGGACTTTATCTATCTATCTATCTATCTATCTATCTATCTATCTATCTATCTACACTTGTTCTGATTGTACTCTTGAGGACCCTTATGAGCCTGACAACAAACCTATTTTAAATCCATCCATCCATCCATCCATCCATCCATCCATCCATCCATCCTATTAATGTGTATTAAGTACCTGGTTCTTACTAGGCAATTATAGAATAGAATACTTATTTTTCTTTGGAAGATTTTACTTTCTAGTAGGAAGTAAGAACCGTAATTGTTTACCTACCTTTTCATAAAAGTTAATATGGGGATTACTGACTCTATACCCCACAACTGTTTGTACTAATATAGGCTATGGCTTTAACTCATCAGTGGAAAGTAACAATAGACAGTATTCACTGGCAAATTATTTGAACCTGTGCCTCAAAAAACATGGCCTTGCTGTTTCATGATCATCAACCCAGTTCTAGCCAACTATCTCATGCACTCCTCCTCCAAACCCAAAATGAATGGCTCACCTTAAAACAAATTTTCCATACCAAAAATTCAGACCTTTCTTCTCTAAGACATTGAAAGCACTGCTGTGCAGGGTCATCCTCCCTTATATTTTAAGCAGCAAGGTTTTACCTTATGAACAGTTTGTGTTGGTGCTTAATTGAGGAGTCAGGATTTGACAATGGTATCATCACAAGTAAGCAGAAAGCCCAACTTCAAAGAAATAATATTGCTAGAAAATGTAATTAATTGCTTGTGAAACATTATTTTAAATATATATTTTATGCATGATTGAAATTGAGTCCTTTCGCTATTAATTTGTGATATGGTTTGGATACCTAGTTGAAGTAGTTTCTCAGTAGATGTTAAAAATGTGATCTGTGTTAATTACCATGTTAAGATCTGCACAGTACAAGTTTTAGTTGTGCCTCAGATATTCAGTTTAGGCTTTCGAGAAAAGGCCAGATGCCAAGTGCTCCTCACCTATCCTGGAACCAAGCTCTTTTCCATCCCTTGATGCTGTGATTAGGTTCCTAAAAGGCATGACCCAGTGAAGGCTATTTAATTTTGGCTAAGGCTTTGACTAAAACTTTCCGCTTGTATGTGTTGATCTACCCAAGTGAAGTGGGCTGAACAATATGATTAGTCTAAAACTCTCTTGTTAAGTGTGTGTAAAGACTTGTGTTGGCCAGGGTTCCTAGATGTAGGCAATAGAATCTGACCTAACAAGTATACTTGGAAAGAGATTTATGATAGTTCACACAATTATTGGGAGAGTTAAAAGTACAGACTCTAGGCTGAGTTTCTGGGAACAATGCCCAGAGCCACATAGAAAACTGGCTTGCAAAAAAGATGCTTCTGCCATTGGCCCCAGAACCCCAGTGCTTCTGCCATGATCAGGAGGGTGTCATACCAGGCAAAGATTGCCATCATCACTGGCCTCAGAAACAGCAGCTCCCATTTATTTCCCAACAATGGGCTGTTTGAAAATGATTTTTAAATGTGGTCCCTGAAGTAGCATCATCAGTATCATCTAGAACTTAGAAATGCAAAAGTCCCAGCCCAGACCTATGGAATCAGATACTCTAGGCACAAAGCCTAATGAATTGTGTATATGATACAGGCTAATGTTGGAAAACTGCTACTCAGTGAGACTGTTCACTTGATTCCACTAAGTCCTGTGCACAGGTTTGCTCAGTGGACAAAAATCCTACAAGGAACTCAAGTAACAAAGGCTACTAGAGTAATATTTCTCAAGTTTTAATGCATATCAGAATCATCTGGGATCTTGTTAAAATGAAGATTCTGATTATCAGGTCTGGAAACATTGCCCACAAGATCACAGATGATGCTGATTCACCTGATGTATGAACCACAGTTTGAATAAAGAAAGTATACAGACAGAAATAATGCTGAGAGGGAGGTTGTAGGGGGGTTGTTAATAATTCAGTTTGCAATACCTTCTTCTAATCCTGAGAAGTTCATGTGTTAAGAGGCTCTGTTCTCTGAGTGGCACTACTGGGAGGTGGTGGAACTTTATGCAGTCTTTAGGTTATTTGAAGCATGCCCTTTGAGTGGAACACTCTTTCTCCTTGCTCACTGGTCATGAGGTGCATGGATTTCCTCTGCCATGCGCACCTGCCCTGATATGCTGTTTTGATGCAGTCCCAAAAGGCAAAGGGGCCAACTATGCACAGACTAAAACTATGAGGCAAAACAAACATATTTTTATAAGTTAATTATCTCAAGTATTTTGTTTTAGTGACAAAAAGTAACACAATCTATAACCTCCAATATTTGTATGGGAAACAGATTCTCCACGTGGGAAGGTGCCTGCTGAATCTTCACAAATTTTTCTGTCTTCTGTCTTTACTTGAAGAAGGAATCCATAATCTCATTTCTTGGCAAACTTTGAGATGACTGGTTGTTGTATTTTAAGAAGAGAGAAGTTGAATTTTCCCTAAAGCCTATTAACTCAGTATTGGTTTGAAGTTCCTTAACTCTTTCTTTGAATCTCTCCAGACTTATAAAACTACATTTCAATAAAAATAAACTCCATCTATTCAATAATATTCCCTTACCAAGATTTAGCTATGACTGCCACTGTGAAGTTCCTTCCAGCCAAGAGAGCCTACACTTGTGCCCTTAAGTGGGAACATTTTTTGAGGACTCAACTGGTTCCATAACTGCCACGTTTGTGTCTAACTAGAAACACTGGAAGGAATTTTATCCTCCTCCTCTTCTGGTTTCTCTCTTCATCCAATGGGGAGCATGAACATGAATTCTTAGGGAAGACAGAAATGAGGAGGTGCTTTTTTTGTTGTTGTTGTTCCCTATGGGTTTGCTGTATACCAGCTGTGCCAATAAACCAAAGGTTACAGCATTAGCCAGGTGGCTGGTCTCACACTTTTGTCTGTATCTCTGTGTTCTCTCCTTGCCTTTATAGGCCTGTGGGGGTATTGGTATCCTTTTCTTATGCTTCCTTATGTTTTCTTATACCTTCATCACTCCATTTGTTAATAACTTCTTTCTTAACCTCTCCTCATATCACCTATTTTGAGAGAACATCTAAGTCTTACTTAGAACCTAATTTCTGAGAAAGATATGACCATCTCATCTCTAAAATGACCAAGATTTGAATCCTACTAACTCCTTTTGTGGCTGCAGAATAATTCACTTTTACTTTCGAATTACTCCCAATGATATGCCCCCTTTTAGAAACTATCCTTTCAAACACCTTCTCATTTTAGCATGGATAGAAATTGTATGGGACTAATTTTCAGTATAAAGAAATAGTCAAGATTCTCCAACCAAAAGAACGTCGCACACATACTCAACATCTAGTGTGCACAGCGTTTCTTCATGCTCACTGAGCAGTGGCTCCTAACTGTTCATCAATGTGTTCCATATTCTGAGGAGGTAGCATTTTCTAAATTTGGTTTCATTGGATACTTCTGATGAAGTATTGATATTTTCTGTTTTTCTTTCATTGAATTTATTGGTACATTTTAGGTATACAGTACAATAACGTTCATTATTGGAATCTTGTACCTTTACATGACAGGTCTTGGTTCTCATTTTTTTTTCCCCTTGTCCCTGCCCTCCCTTCACTCCCTCCTCTCCTCCCCATTTACAAACACTTTATTTCCATCTTTTCATTTTGTCATATTTTTTTTTCTTTTCCCTTATTACCTTTCCCCTACCCTTCCCATTTTCCCTACACCTTTAGAGCTTTTCTTCCTATTTCACATGGTCAATTATATCATTAGGACCTTATGTGTTTTTCTTTTTGTTTATATTCTTAATTCCAAAATTTTAATTTCATTAATAAATGCTTTGGAATGATATACAGTGGACCCTCAAGTTCTGACTTGCCTGACATATGAATAACTTGAGTTAATCAGGTTAATGGAAGATTCATCTGCCTCTTGTTATCTACAGCATATACCCAGGTAAACATCCAGAGCTTAGCTTTATTAACTTTAGCTATGACCAACCCTCGGGAACTGATTGAGTTTGTAAGTCAAGGGTCCACTGTATTTACTTGTATTACTTTGTAAAAAAGTACACTGAATTTCCCTAGAGAATATAAATTATATTGATTTTGCTTATTCTTAGATACTCAAATAGAAGACACAATAAGTCTTTTGTTCATTAAGTGAATTAAACTCATTTTATTTAGATAGAATGATAAAGTAAAAGAGCTCTAATGTGGCACAAATATGCCTGCGATATAACTGTCGCTGAATGTGATTGGTTTTCTGGATAGTTTTGCTATTTTCACCAAAAAAAACGTTTTCAATACTATTATATATGTTTTTTTTTTCAGTACCGGAATTAGAATTACAAAAAATTATATTTTTGGTAATAAAGTGGCTAGTAAAGTAATCATTTGAATATAGTTCCTTTAAAGTATATGAATAATAAATAAATGAATAACTAGAATAGATGAAGAATTAATAAATGAAGAAGAATAGATACTGGCTTTAAGAGGAGAATATTGAAAAGGAGAACAGTTATGGTACAGACTTATCAGTAAACTATCTTGTAGGTGTAGGGTGAACCTCTCAAAGCAGACGATATTCAGTTCTCTTATCCACTCAGTTTTGATTCTATGATTAATAAACATTAATTCTGAGCCTCTACGTCCTAGGCATGGTTTCATGTGGTAAGCAAACATCCAACAGAACAGAAGCAATCTTTCTAGACTTGAAGCAATGCTTCCTATGCTGTCTCTGTGTTTTCTGAAATTCAAATTGATTGATCACAGCTTTGCTGGGACTTAAAGCAACAGGGGATAACAATTATTTTGTTAACATGGAGTTTTAGTTAAGGGAAAAGCTCAATTTTAAGAAGCAACTGCAAATACATGATCTGAGAAGTATTGGCAAACCAGTGAGAAAACTGGGATGGACAGAAGGTCATGATTTCTTACCAAAAGGAAATACTGAGATTATTTTGGTTAAGTTGATACAGATATATTGGAGAGAAATTATACACAAGACAAAGAGATCAGAAAAAGTTGTCAAATAATTCAAAATTAAGTGACATTTTTATCTCACGGTTATATACAAACAAAATAAATTTTGAGCAGAGTTACAGGAAAGGCTGCAACTAGATTAGGCAGTTTGGCAGTGACGTAAGTATAGAGCACAATGGTAAGAAGGAGTCAATGTATTGAAATGTCATTTGTTCTTTATTATTATTTCTCCTTTTAAGTGACAAAGTCTAATTTTGTTTACCTAAGTGTGATTTGTTCCCCTAAGTGTGACTGGATCTCATGATTCACATCTAAAAAATTAAATAAAGTGGAAAGGATGGTGTGTAACTTCTGGTACTAAATTTCAAAAAACATTGAGCTTCCTTCTTGCTTTCTTTCTTCTGCACTTCGGGATGCTAGCTGCTAGGAGTGAGGACATTTACAACCCATGAAAGGTCCATGTAGGGAAGTACAAAGGTCTTTTCAACAACCTGCAATAAACTCAGGTCTCCTCACAGTAGTTGAGCAATTAGGTCATCCTGGAAATGGACCTCTTGGCATAAGTTAAACTTTTTCCATTTGACTGCAACTTTGTGTGAGCACCTGAGCCAGAACCAGCACGCTCAAATGTTCTCAGCTGCCTGACACGCAGAAACTCTATGAGCTAATGCCTGTATGTTGTTTAAAGTTGCTAAATTTGGGGTTAATTTTTAACACAGCAACAGATAATTAAACAGGAAGAAAGATGCATCTGTAAGCTTATCTTTACACAGTACGAGTGCCTACTTATCAGTACAATGTCAAGATATGATTTGAAAGATTTGCAGTCTCAACCTTGGGATGAAAGCAAAGCAGTGGGACTGAGCATAGCTTTTGGTACAGCAAGATAGGAGGGAAAGGTATATGGCAGTTAAGGTCACCATGAAGAAATAAGGAGAGACAGCCCTCAGGTGGTTGGAGCTAAATAATAATAATAACACCATATCTCTGCCCTGGTAAAACAAATGACCATTAGGGATATATGCAACCAAAAGAGTAGCTCTTGGGTAAATATTGACATCCTGTGGTACAAATATGGGCCTTAAGAAGAGACAGAAGTTTACTTTTGTTGTGATTTTCAAGGAAAGGACAAAAAGGAAATAAACAGGTGATACACAGATGGATGGTGCTGAAGGAAGTGTTGATTGCTTTATCAGCTCCTCTGCATCGACCTGACAGCGGAAGCCATGGCTGGTGCGTTCCTTGTTTCCCATTCGCAGCCCTACACACTGTCCTGTGTAAGGAACGCAGGAGGAGGAGGCACACGGTCATGTTCACTGACTTAGTAAATGAGAAAGCAAAGGAATGCAGAATAAACGTAAAAAAGGGAGAGGAGGTGGGGGAAGTGGAGTAAGTGTAAGAAAATTAAAAGAAGAAAAAGGATGAAAGGAATTTTGGAAGAGGGAAGGAAGGAAAGGAAAAGAGAGAGGAAAAAAAGGGGGAATGGGAAGAGGAGAAGAAGGAGAGGTGTAGAAGGCAGTGCTGCCCCAGAGGAACCCAATGGTGAGGCTCAGATGCGAGCTTGCAGCTTGTGTCCCCAGGTCCCAGACAGGTCTGTGGCTGGGGGAGGCAAGTCACTGGCAGCGACACCAAGCTCCCCTTTGTCAGCTTGATGGCAGCCAGCACAGCCTCTCCCTCCATGTTAGAAGTGTTTATAAGATTCCTGGCGTGTGACTGCCTTTAATCCTGTGGCTCAGATTCTCGAGACATTTTCTTATGATTCTAAGAAGCAATTGTGATCTATATATAGTATCCTACATACTCTTATTTCTTCCTTTGCACCCTTTAATTTCTTTTATGGCTACTCATCATTTCACTTTCTCCTATTTTTATCTTTCTTCATTCTCTGTTCTTAGATTGTTTATGGCTTTATGTTTCTAAATCTTAGGATCATAAAAGTCACATGAAGAGCTTTAAGAAACATAGATTCCTGGATTCCACCCAGTATCTACTGAATCAGAATCATTCATCATAAAATTTTAAAAATATACCATTCTTGTATTTTGCAGTCCATGAGAACATCTCTGAAAAATATATTGTTCCAAAACCTCAAGCTTTTTGTTCTGATCCAAACCAAGTGTTTTATCTTGTTCCTTTTTCTGCCATTATAATTAACTACCGCAACTTGGTAGATTACAAATGATAGAAGGTAGTTGGCTATTTGTTTTGGAGACTGACAAGTCCAAGATCAAGGGGCAGCTTCTGGTGAGGAACTTCTTGCTGCATCATAACATGTCAAAAGATCAGTGAGCCTGTGAGAGAAGAGAAGATATCTGGCCAAATTTATTTTTTTATGAGAAGCCCACTCCCATGATACCTAAATCACTCCTGTGATAATGATAATAGCATTAGTCAATTAATGAGAGTAGACTTAATTACCTCTTAAAAGTTGCACTCGAAATACTATAAAATTAAATTAATAGAATAATGAAACAAAAGAGATGTAAAAGAAAACCTTCACAATTGTACTTACTAAATTCAAAAGACATATGCTTACTTTGTTGAATTACTATAGTGATTTCTAAATGCTTATTCTGAATTACAGTATTTACCTCATTGGAATTTGGGGAAAACAGCTATGGAGCTGTCTTGGGATTCCCAGTTTAAACTGAGTAATTCTAAGCATTTCCCTTCCACATTGGAGCATTTACAACTTCAGTTCAATTTTTACAGTAAGTAAAGTTTAAATGGTCCAAAAGTTTTGCATGCAATTTTCAGGGACAGGCACGGGAAGACCAAAAGATCGGCCCCTGCTTGTTAGCCACCTGCCACCATGTCCCCTCTCTGGTTAACGGTAGTTTTCTGTCTCCAAGCCCAACTGTAATCTATTCCAAGAGCTCTTCCCCTAAGCTGTATTTTTGATCTTATAAATTAATCTGTGTGGCATGTAGTTGTGTCACGTGTTTCCCTGCATCCAGCTGTCCACCGCTTCCCCCGGTCCATTCATCAGACAGAATGCTCAGAGGGCTGAAGTCAATTAATATGGGTTAGGCATGTCGTTTCCCTAGTGTTCCTTACCTGGGGGGCAACCTTGGGAAATCTGTAAGTTATCAGTTAACATGCTTTCTCCCATTGCGCTGAGATGTGATTTTCAATATGTTTTCATGAACTTCGAAGTTCGAGGTCTAGGCTTCTCTTTGTCTTTTAAATATCAGAAATGTAGCATGTATTTATTATCCAAACGTGGGCTATATGTGCTAAATTAGGGGAAATGTGTTAAAAAAGACCTTACTTTAGTTTTTGGAACATTCAATATAAAATAACATTAAAATAATCGAAGGAAAAGAAAGGTGTGGTACGTCACAATCACTCTCTGCATTTCAATGAACATTTCTCCCAGACCACTTTCAGATTTTTTTCTCAAATAACGTTATTGCCTACTAAGGATTCTGTTCCAGTAACTGACCAGAGAATCCTGGGTGTTTGGCATGTTAAATTCAGCAAAGGCCAAATAAATGCAACATTTTCTTCTCAAAATATTTTGTTCACCAGTTACTCAAATCATAACGTTGGTATTATCTTATTTGACTCTTTCTTTGTACCTTGACCCATAGCTTTCATTTCTGCAAGGTGTAGTTCCTCTGCTGTATTCCACACTCCCACTATTTTACCTGGACAACTGGATTAAGTGATTTTGTCACCTTCCATCACTCCTAGTGTTAACCCAATTTACATCCGTGAGAGCCACTTACTTTATTTTAAAGTGCATCCATTTATATCAAAACTGAGCCTGATCTTAATAACTATATATTACTTATGGAAAATGAGTCACATTTCTCTTGCATAGTACTCAGGATCTCCCTATCTCTGGAAGTGCTTAAACTTCTGCAAGTAATAACAGGGACATTTAAAAAATACATATCCAATAGTATTCTATTTGTGTGCCTTTATGTTTGATCTCCCTGGATTTCCTAAATTCCCAATTTCAGAATATCAATAGTTCTATCCATTGCCCTTCACAATCTGCATCTTTAAGAAGTCTTGTTATCTTTAGTACAAAATAATTCCTTGGTCTCTGATATTGCCTCATTTTATTTTTAATTTTAGATCAAATGCATTTTTATATCAACTGGTAGACTATAAGAAGTTCTGTTAAATATGTAAGCTGCATTTTATTATTAGAGTATAATTTTTATTAGAGTATAATTTTAGAAATCAACTTGATACTTTGTTTTATGATTATCTTTTTATATATAGGCTTTTGGAGTTAGACAGATTTGGGTTGCAACCCTGCCTCCACCACTTTTTTTTTTGCTTTGATTTTGATCCTAAGTTTCTTCATCTGGGCAAAGGGGATAATAATAATGCCCATTTCATAAGATTGTGTGTGTGTGTGTGTGTCTGCTTGTGAAATGCGATTCTGTATCAAGCACTTGGAGAGTGCTTTATGTGTACAAAGTGCTCAATAAATGTTGGCTATTGTTATCTAACAAAAGAGACAAAGGGAGGTTAATAATTAACTGACTTATACCCTAAACTGCATTTATGTTGTAATCATCCTACTATCTTCTCTGGGATTCCTACAAAATAAAGTAGTATAAAAAAATACTACAGGCTCAGTAGCAACTACTGAATTGGAATTATAACCCAAGAAAAGTCAAGCAAATATAACAAACACAGCCCCCCCACCACAAAAAAATATTTACAAACTTCCATACCTTTCTGTGGGTTACCTCACAAATTACATTGACTCTCAGACAAAGATCATGAAGTTACGCTCCTTACCTTTTGGGAGTATATAATCTAGCCTTGGAAATAGTGCTATGTACATATAATTATTGGAGAAAGTAGATTATAATTCCAAAGAGGAACAATCTTAGCAGTTAAGAAGGAGTTCAATGAGTACAAAAAATTGGAGGTCATTCCTACTGGAAACAGGACCATCACAAGGGCAGTAAATGAAAAAGTACATACTTATTTTGGAGGATATTGTTGGAATATTTTATTTTTCTTCTACTCCTCAAATAACCGAGAGTTTCTAAAGTAGAGAAAAATGAGAGAATGTGCCATGTAAAAAGGGAGCTGGCCACTTGCTGGACCTCTCCATGCACCCACAGCCCCATTTTCAAGAGAAAATAACCAAGCGAGGATGAGTTCCCCCAGTCACTTTCTCTCTAAATTTTGCTGTGTGAAGTAGATAGGGGAATGACAATTACAAATAGTGCAAGTATTTATTTGCTGCTTTTACTTGTTATATGAAAAGATGTTCATCATCACGGACCATTCGAGAGATGCAGATGAAAACAACAGTGAGATTCCACCTCACCCCCAAAAGAATTGCTCCTATCATGAAATCAACCAGTAACAAATGCTGGTGGGGCAGTCGGGAGAAAGGAACCCTTCTCCATTGTTGGTGGCTGTGCAGACTGGTGCAACCACTGTGGAAATCAATATGGAGATACCTCAAAGAGCTGGGACTAGAGGTTCCATTTGACCCAGCCATCCCTCTGCTGGGTATCTTTCCAAAAGAACTAAAAGAATCAGGCTGGAGATTTAGCTCAGTGGTTCTGCCACCTACCTTGCAAGTACAAGGACCTGAGTTCAATCCTCATTACCCCCCCAAAATGAAAGAAAAACAGAAAATAAAAAAAACATACTACAATGATACATTTGCACCCATCTTTATAGTGGCACAGTTTGTAATAGCTAAAACTTGGAAACAACCTAAATGACCATCAACTGGAGACTGGATAAAGATGTGGCTTTTCTGTAAAATGGAGTACTACTCAGCCATAAAGAATGAGAAACTAGAAACATTTATAGTTAAATGGATGTAGATTGAGGCTATACTCTTAAGTGAAGTAAGTAGGACACATGAGTAAATACCAAATAGTTTCTCTTCTGTGAAAAACTAAAAGTGTAAATAAGTATATAATAAGTATATAAGTATTCAAATGGTATAATTTATAATGTGAAATAAGAAGAAAATGGCTAAATGGGAAGTGGGAAGTGTAGGAAAAAGGAAATAAGGGAAAAGAACAATGTGAAAAAGGGAGAAAATGGAAGCAAAGTCTTTGTAAATAGGGAAGAGTAAAGGGGGTGAAGAGAGGGTAGGGGTGTGGGGAAAAATTAAGAACCAAGACATATCATGTAAAGGTACAAATTCCAATGATAAATATAACTGTATTGTTTGCTTTAAATGTACCAATAATCTTTTTTTTTTTTTTTTTGGTACTGGGGCTCGAACTTGGGACCTTGTGAGGCAGGTGGTGGCACCACTGAGCTAAATCCCCAGCCCTGTACCAATAATTTTAATGGGGAAAAAATGATGGTAATATAAAAAACAACAAATAGTACAAGTAGGTAAAATGAACTAATATATGCTCATTATCAATAATGTAAGCACATTACCAGTTATGCAAAGAGGATGAATCAATTATAGTAAGTACTAGCATCTTTTTCAATATTTGGAAAATATATAATAAACATATCTATAATAAAAAGTTGCAGGTAAGGGTTAGGTTTCTTTCTTTCAGGAATATTTATTGCAGTGTGTATACATTTACTGTAACAAATAGTAGATATAATAAAATGATCATGACATTAATTTTTATGGCTATGCTCCCTTTCCTTTTAAAGTGCTTTTAATATTTCATTCTTTTTCATTGACCCAATTTTTTAGAGAGAAGGGTCTAAGGAGGCCTTTTTAAAATAAAGATTATAGAGAAAGTGGGCACTTTTCTCTTTAAAATCATCTAAAAAATAGGACAAAGCACTTTGCTGACTTTGGATATTAACATAAAATATGTGAAAAGTGCTGCTGTCACAGAATAGCATAGACTTGTTTTTTCCTGGGGATCCAATTTATCACAGTGTTCTGAATTTGAGCATACCTTTTTCAGTAAAAATGCCTCTCCACTCATCTATGTGAACAAAGGGGACTTTAGGCCTACCATCACGAGAGGATTTCCTATGCTATGTTAAGACCCCAAAATAGGGACATTCCATGGTGAATATAAATAACAGCAGTTCTTCTAAAATGCCTCTCCATATGCTTTTGCTTAACAATGCAGCAGATGTCATGAATGGAAACCACCTCTTTAGCTACAGAAAGGCCAGCATGGCTCTGTCGTGGTGTTCTGGTTGGCCGGTCACTAGGCATGAGTCCCAATTGGGCAATGCTCTTGACATCCAAATTTGCAGGTGGCTCTTTGGCTGGGGAAATTTTTGAGGCTGCTTTATGTTGGAATCCTGACAGATTTGTTCTTTTGTGCTTTGAGGTCATGCCATTTTCTTTCCTAGGTTTTCAGAGAAATCTCTTGGGATTGAGGGGAGGAAAAGAAGATCTAGATGAAGACATATAGACAACATCGATATTGACTTTTTTCTATTATTCTTTTTTATTAAGTGTGCATTGAGAGTTCCTGAACTTGTGTTTTCAATAAGTATCTAGCTGATTAATCCCACTCATCATGTGTTCACATAGGCTATGGAAGTTGTTTCCTGATATGGGAAATTCCTTATAAAAGCGCTTAAGAGTCTGAAACTTTCCTCTATTAAAAAAAAAAGTTAAATTCATTTGGGAAAACCCCTGATGCCCAGGGCTAACTCTTACAGAGACCTTAATGATATTATTTCACTGTAACCTGGGCTGGAAAAAGAGAGGATGCTGCCTTCTGCCTCAGCCCACGTATTCCTCCGAACTCTTACGTAGCATCTTTTCATTGATTCTTTCTGATAGCTGATTCCCATTTCTTAACATGCTACCAAATCCTCTCTCTCTCTGTACTCTAACAAAGCCATCAATCTCTGTATTTCAAATTTCAGTATCTGTTCCTACTCATTTTACTAAAAGTAGAATTGCTAGCATTTCAAATCTTGTTGTTTATTTGTGTAACTGTACAACTATTCTCTTTTATTGGTTAATTTTTGAGACTGGTTTAGATTATATGTATATCTTTTAAATAATTTTAAAAGATGGATGCTCAAGACTAGATTTTAAAAAATTTATCAGCCTACAATTTTTTGATTTGTTTTTGAAAATTCTATACCATTTGTCAGTTTGTGTAGGGACTATTTGTTAAAACTATGAGAAATGTTAAGAAAGTGCTATTAATATTGTGTGGATGAAGAGGCAAAGTACACAAAAATTTGTCCAAGCTCACAAATCTGTGAAGAACAGAGAACCTTAACTCAGAACTTCTGATTCTTAGATAATAATTTTTCAATTTTCATGTAAGAATCATCTTCGATGGTTCTTAACACACAGATTGACAAGCTCCATACTCAGTTTATGGAAGTCATGAAAACTGTTGCTTCTGTTTTTCATGGGTCACACTTTTAGAACTACTGTCCCAGACTGGTACTTTTCCTATCATACTTACATAGCTTTTTATATTGGTAAAATCTTTTTCCATCTCTATGTGTTGTATTATCAGTGTTAACTGGATGTAACTTTTAGGAAAACTCGTACTAGAAGTTTAAGCCAGATTTACCAACAGCGATGACACTAAACAGAAGGAGTTGGCCCCAGTTTTGCTACTGGGTTTATATAGTGTGGCAAGAACTTACAAATGTACTCTATTAAGGTAAAAATAATCAAGACAGTCCAATGTATGAGATGCATTGCTATCTTTCTGCCTACATGATGACTATTACAAAGTATGTAGTCACATATTGTATAACTGAATTATAACAGTATGCAAGGGCTATAATTCTCCACCACGTGCTTCTCTGGAGAAGTTATTTCCCAGCTGTGCTCCAATGGAAAACTAATTCTCCAGGAAGAAATGTTACTTAAGAATGGATACTAGAGTCATACTTTAGGAAGTGCTCACAGCTTAAATGAGTCACTTTATCTTCAAGCCTTCTCAAAACTTTCAGTGTATTAATAATGTACATTATAACTCTGCAAGAGAGGGAAATTGATTGTGGTGTTTCCAACCTGATATGGCCGTCAGGCTTTCTTTTAAATGAAAGAGCTTCAAAAACTGGTATTGCAGATAAAGCATTGGGTAAAACCTTGAATAAAATTTAAAAATACTTTCAGAGACGTAAAGGCAATTTTAAATGTCTTTGTTCATCTTTAAGTAGATTCCCTAATATTATTCTCTGATTACTCTTAATTGCACTAAAATATTAGTTGCCTCCAAAATATTTTCTTTTTATTTTGCATGCACAAATGGAGCTGAATCTCAACAACATGTAGTTGTATAAATACGTTAAATCTAAATTCAAGAGGCTAATCTTTCTTTCTCTGCTTTGAAAGAGAGTCAGTCTTTCCCTCCAAAGGGATGAAACTCATAAATGACGACTCTATAGGGACAGTGAGGCTAAGGCTTCTTGTTTACCTAGCAACTTGCCTCAGACACGTATAAATACAGAACCACCATTGAATTTAGGCAGTGACTTTCTTAGAATATGTTTTTATAAAGCCTGTGTGGTCCCAATAGAAAGAAAAGTAAGAAAAATTAACAAATTAAGAAATACTCAATATTTTAAAAACATTATTCACATTCTTCTCGGCTTCAACTTAAAAAATTGCAACTGATTTCCCACACCCAAAGATGCTTCTGCCTAGTTCCACTTATTTTGCAACATATTTAACTCTAAAATCCTGGGTTTGACCCAAGGTTCTTAGTCTTGCAGTTCATATGCTTTTTTGTTTCATTAACTATTCCTGGAGCTTTGAAGAAATTAAGAAAAGTAAGAGTCAATTTCTGGTGAAAATAATTGTGTTTAAAGCAGAAAAATAAATTTAGCTTATTAATATTGTATCTTATTTAAATTGTTCAAAGTAGTTTTATATAGCTTTTAATCCATTTTGGACAAATACTACCAGTTTCTACATATTTGATCATTTTTCAACTAATAATATTGAGCATCTTTTATGTGCCTGGACTATACATATATCATCTTTCCATTTTTGTCCCAAATTTGAAAGCAGAGAAGTTATTCAAGGTCCTATGAATTAACTAAATATGAACCAAATTCTAGAAAATAGCAAATTTAGGTTGATAATATGATTTTTCTATAGTTCAAATTATTTTCACTTTACCTTGCTTCCTCTCAGCCAGTTGCTTAAAAGTGAGATTATATTATTATCTAGCTTTCTCAATTAGATTTTATGTTTTTTTGAATGGACAAGACTTTGTCTAAGTATAAAAGATTTATGATTAATTTGCCCTTACACTGTCAGTGGATGCTAACTTATAAAGTCTAAAATGAATAAAATATTCTGTCCCATTCTTGCATGAACTTCTGCTTGCCAAGTCATTCATACAAACATTTCTATTTTCATTTGCATGTTCACAAGTTTGAGCTTTTCTCCTGTCTCCATTCTTAGGAATTGGGATGATGTAGATAATACCTGAAGTCTATCTTAAACACATGGACAGGAGTCTCCTAACATCCAGTGAGAGCTCCCAAGAGATCAGATGAAGGAGATGAGTGATCGACCTATTAGTAGGTAGAGTTTTGACTTAATTACACAAAACAGAAATAGACTTCCAAGACAATTCTTTTTAAAAGTTAAAGACCTAAAGTTCTTTGAACTCAAACCAAAAACTTTCATCCATATATGTTTGTTAGATAAACAAAGTCTCAAATCTTTCTATGAACTAGTCAAACAGAATATTGATAATCAAGGAATTTCTGAGATTTAAACTGAACTGACAATTGTATAGCCTCAAAAAGAGTAAATAAGCTCTATTTACCAACTTCTTAATATATTCCAAACTTAATTCTTTTTTATCAGAACATTTATATGGAGTCCTTATTTTGAATTACACAGAAAACTAGATGCTTTATATAATTTATTTTATTTAATCATCAAATCTGATGTTATATTCACTGAATAGTTATCTCATTTTGCAAATAGTGAAACAATATGTAAGAAATTAATCAAATTTGTAGAATATCATTTAGCTAGTAGTGAATGGAGACATACTAAACATTCTTAACATCCCTGTCTTGATTTGGCTTAGTGTACTATGTTGAAATAAAACTATGAGTTACATTTAGTTTTAATGTTGGCTCATTATAAGAAGAGATCATATAAACACTATTTATATCAATTATTTGTAGATTCATCATGAAATGTTTATTACCCTTTGATTGTTCTTTGGATAGTAGTTAATATAAATCACTTCCAAATTTGGTTTGAGAAAAAGCTTTCTTTTGTAAGGAACTAATGCTTTCTTTTATTATAAAAAGCAGTTTTGCCTATTTTTGTTTATTTTTGCTTTGCCTCTGGGAACTCAAGATTAAATTTTAAGGTTCAATCATGGGAGTTATTTTAAAGGTTGATATATATCCTTCTTCATAATTAAAAATGTTTTATATTAATATTCTCTTATTGTAGAGACACTATAATTTATATTTTGAGGTTTAAATTATAAAAAATAAATAGCTAAAATAAAAGTCTACATTTTAAAAATAAGACTTCTCCATTCTATCTATCCTATTATGTTTTTACCCATCTTTGTATCTATTACCTACATAATGTCGTTCTTACCTCATATTGTTTTTTCAAAGTTTGAAAATTAAAATTTATTATTATAGCAAAAGTCTTAAGCATTTCTTTTTCATGGCTTGAATATTTACTTAAGGAAATGATTGCAATATTCTCTTAAAGGACAGAACTTACTAATTAGATTTTGATTTAAAAATGATGAAATGCCAAGTCTTAGTTCACAGTTTATTTTAAATTTTATGAGAGTTTATACTTGCCTTCTTTCTCCTCCTGTCCTTCCCCGAAACATTCCAGTCATTATCACATCATATTTATAGCAATCTTTCCTCTGAAAATGTGTTCATGGAACACTGACCATGTTTCATATATAAAAATGAATCCAAAGTAAATTGATTGAAAATATGCATATTGTGTTTGAGTTAAGATGATGTCAAAGCGACTGGGTGACTTGGTTACCTCAGCACTTCAGATGTTCAGTGAATACGTTATCGGGCTGAGTCTGTGCTAAAATTAATGTAGGTAGTTAACTGGCATTATAGAAAACAAAACACGACTAAATTTTGCATTTCCAATTGGTTTTGTTGGTGTCCCCTCAAATAATTAGCTTCAGGTGTTTTCAAGAGTGTTTTAATGTGGTTGTCCTGGTTAACATAATTTACTTTTTTGATCACTTGCGATAGGGGAAATCTTATGTCCTGAATCCCAAAGATGTGAACCATACATGGATAAGTTCTATGACTCCAATTTTTCATTCTGCTTGCATTAATTTTAAAATGTGTACAAATACCCTGTAGTATTTGCACATAGCTTATATATTTAATTGGTTTATGTGTGAAATATCATTTATTTATATTGACTTTTTTGTTGTTGAATTTAAGAAGGCTTTTGCTGTATTACCAAAGGTTTTAGAATAGACACAGGAAAAAAAAATATTATCAGTCCTATAACAAGATAACCTAATTTGTCAAAGCTGAGACTACTGAGGCTGACAGCTCAAATGTTACCTTCCAAAGTGAATATTGAAAATAGCCCTAGAACAGAACCTTTGGAGGGAAGCTGTTAATAAATTACCAAATTATTGAATTGTGATGAAACAGAAAAAAATAATATAATTTCTCATTGTTTATGATTGAATAGGCCCTTGAGTTTGGAAAAAAAAGGGCAAATAATAATTTATGGGTTCTAATTACAGCTGAATCCCAGGTTTGGTCATGTGTTCTCCATTTAACTTTTCCTGACTCTATTGCAAGTCACTAAATCAAGATGATTCCTTAATATATTTAACTCCTATAGCTAAGTGTTTATATCATTATTCTGATGCTTGAAAGTGACAACATAAAATAACTATGCTCAGAATTGAGAGATTTACTTACTGGCTGTACTGTCACTATTATATTTCTTAGAAGGTTTTATTTATTAGCGTAGATTACAAACTGATATAGGGATTGGGCAATTTTATGCTCTATTGATCGAGCAAGGTAGCACAGAAAGATAATTTAGGACTTAAAGTGATCTAGTTAACTGGACTGTAAGTCCTGACCAGTTATTTAGATAATTAAGCGTACTTACTTCACCTTCTGCTGGCAACACAGTCCCTAAATATGCAACCTAGACAGATAAAAGCAAAACCATCAGTTAGATGTTATTTTTATATGACTTGAATTAATTTGACTCAAGTGTTTAGCCTTCCTTTTTGGAATCTGAATTACACAGTAGGAAGGAAAGACTTCTGTGGTGTCGCCACTTTGCCTCTGGTTGTACCTTTAGCTGTGGGCCTCTCCTGAACAGGAGAAGAGCGAATGTCCCTTTGACCAGCTGCAGGGTGGCCAGCTCTGTTGAGCTCCACACTGAGGGGAAGGATTTTCTTTTGTTTCACGTTCTTGAAGCCTTTTCCTGGCCAGGTTTGATTTGGCAGGAGAGTACACTTGGGCTGTTGGGCTGTTGCCAGTCATTTGGTCCTGAAACTGGAGTTTAGTAGGATCTTGCCAAAGATTAGACTGAGAAATCTGGATACAGGCTGGCAATCCAAGCAAGCAGCCCCTGCCAAACTGGCACAGTTGGGAAAACCTTGGAGAATCACAATTATTTTAGATGAAATACAAAGTTTGTGAGCTTTCTAAACATTATGTAAATCAACCTTGTTTCTTAATTCACAAGGCACTGAAGTCCATCTCTCTTGTTGAGTATGTAAATGCATTAGTGCCCTCATTCATGTTGCACTGAAACTTGTTTGCAAGGGAGAAATTGGGCAGTGCTTTAGTGGGAAAGCTTCAGCACCTGCAGCAGCAGACAGAAACCTCAGGTGCCTCAAAGCCTTTCTCCAAATTCTAGTGCTTATTTCCATTATTCACCAGGGTCTGGCAGCGAGTGGGTGTGCCTACATGTGGAGGAAGTTAATGTGGAATATTAACAGGATGGTTTACAGAGAAACTGCTCTTTATGGCTCATACCCATGATCTCATTTAAATTAATCTTCACAGTGGTCTTGTGAGGCAGGCAGTGTTATTGTGCTGATTTTAATCTCAGAGATCCGAGATTCAGCCCATTTTTCTCAAATGCTGAAGTGTATAATTTTATTGGTGTAGAGACTATGTAATACTTGTTAAAGGCTGGTGTGCCTAGGAGCCCTGAGGGAGCTAACATGCTGATTCCTGGGCCAAGCCATTCTGATTTCACAGATCTGGGTGGACCCTTAGATCTGATGAGTCACACAGGTAATTCTGATACTGATGGTTGGAACTACTGCCCTATAACTTCTTTCTTACACCTAACTGTGCAAGCTTACATGTTGGAGTAACCTTTTCCTTCAAAATGCTTGTAATACAAAACCCAGAATCCTCAGCTGCAGTTTATTCTAGAGTTATGCTAATTTTCCTTAAGGACATCCTAGCCTCTTCCTTTTCCCCTTCTGTGGAGTTTTGGTTCCTCTTTGCCCAGGATTGCTGCGTATTTCAGTATCACTAAGACATATTTAGTTAGACATCTTCAACATACAAGATTTGTGTAAAACTTCATGTAATTTGTTTGCTTGAAAGTCCAGTAACAAAACAGAAAACTCGGTTCTTCCAAAGAGTTATTTTAATATTTTTGGTTAATAATATTTCCCTCCTAATAACACATCTTACTGCACCATAGAGTCTACAAATGCCACTTGAGATCTTCAATGAAAATTATATATTGCCTCCAGACCTGAATCTACTGGTCTGAAAAATAATACAGTTAATATAGTTTTGACAAATAAATTGGAAATCTACCTAACTCATAGGTTGTCAAGCTCATTTGTATATATTTTTTTCAGTGAACACACTTTATTTCTTGCTCATCCAGGAAAAACCTAAGAAAAGTCAAACACGCTTGCTTCTATCTGTGCAGAATCTGCTCTAAAAATGAGAAAAATTTTAAAAATAGCAACAGAAAATAAATAAAAAGAAACATTTTACGAGCTTCTAGTTTCTTTAAGACAAAAATTTTCATGTTCATTTTATATTTTACCAAATATAGATTTATGATGCAGTAAAGTTCTACTGAAAGTCATAACCTAAATTTTAGGATTCTGTTACTTAAAAAAAGCTTAATGCTATGTCAGTTCATATTTTTTTAAATTAAAAAATATTTGAGTTTGAGTTTCTTGTTTTATAAGCAGAACTTTCCTGTAAGATTGGAAGTACTTCAATTAATCAATGTAACTTATGATTTTTCCATTTACATTGACTCTGAAATTATGGTAATTTCAGAGAATATTAAATTTTATTTGATATAGCATCTAGCCTGAGTGGCCAGATTTCTTTAGCCAGTCTCTAGACATACTGAAGCAGTATGGATGATATTTATGATTTGAAGAATAAGGTGATCTAAATGTCACTATTTGGTTTTAATTTTTGTCTACGTAGTGGTTTTACAAGGTTTTATTTCTTAAGGTCTTTTCAACAACCCTTGTTGAGAGATGGCATTCTGAGAGGTGCAAGGTACAAGTAGCTGGGAAACATGTATTAATACCTCTGTGATATTTTAGACTTATGGCCTTTAAATTTTAATTAATTTTACCATACATTTTTTTGTGCCGAGAAATGAAACATTTTTGCTGGGTCACTCTTGTTTGGATTGAGGATAGAAGAGTAAACCACCTAAAATGCTTTATATATAAAACATGCACAAAAAATATGACTGAATTTTTGTGGCTTTTCTATTTAAAGAGCAGGATATGATAGAGATTTACTCTGTTTATTCTAGTTACTTTTCTTTACACAACAATCTGGAGAGTGCTCCTTATGAGGTCAGGAGGCAGAGGTGAACTTTTTGTGGTTCTAGGTGGTGTTCTGATGCTTTTGAAGGGAATGAAACTGATGAGAAAAAGGAGCAGAACATATGGAAGGTCTTGAAGGAAAATGACAAGAGAAGCGAAGAGTTGAAGGAAAAATGCTACAAGAGGAAAGTGAGGGAGTAGGTGGAGGATTGATTTGGTAGAATGGAGGAGAAGGAGAAGATTATCCCAGGTGGGGTTATGAAATATACCAACGATATGCTGCATAAGAAAGGTTTGTTTGAAAAAGTCAGAAATTCAAGTTGAAGAATTAAAATAAATGAAGTTGGATAATATGAGAAAGTGGAGGACTTTTAAAACTAGAATTTATAATTTAGATTTTTAATTAGGTGATCTGGTCTCTAGAAGTTGCTATAAATGAATTTGGGACTTAAGACTATGGCTATGCAAAAAATAGTAAATTGAATCCAGAGGCAACATAAAGCTTACATTCGTGCAGGAAAACAGTCAGAAGTCAGTAGTAACTGCTCACTTTAATGGAGCAGGAGCTTTCTATCTAGCCAGGGTTTGCACTTGAATCCCTTTGGCCATTTACATTACCTGGCTGACTCTTCTGGGGATCAGAGTTTGCAACCCAGGCTTGAAGAGCTATACAGGAAAAAGACAAAATTGACACATATCCTTATTTCTGCAGAATGATGGGTGATCTCCAAATGCTGCTGGTCTTCTCACAAGGTGGAAAAACAAGAGGCTCAGTCATGCATCTTGCCAATGGGCTAAAAACCACCCACTGACAAGAAAATGTCAGTCAACTGACTTGTTATTTGGACCAATACACAAGTACTGTCAAACTTTCATGCTACTGACTGAATTTGCCATTCACTGCACTGACATGATGGAGCGAAAGCTTGAGGTAGCAGCATAATTCAGGTCAGAACTTGGGTTCACTGGTTGGGGGAGGTTTCTCTAGGATACCAACTTTAAGGAACTCTTCATCAGTCATGATTGTAGATATGTAGTTGAAAGACCCAAGCCATATTTCTGTCTGAGCAGCATTCTGGGATACTGTTTTAATTGGGTTGGGTTAGAGCCCAAGTAGCAATATTTTCCAAAATCTTCCCAAATGATTGTGTAGCTAGGATTGACAAGTACTGATTGGAATTTTAGACCGCGTATGCCTCTTGCTTGTGTGTCTGATGTAAACAATGTTGGACAGTCACCCAACAGGTGATTATTAAACTAAGATAAGAGTTTCTTTTTTTTCTCATTGAGTTTATTGGTACATTTTAGGTATACAGTACAGTTACATTCATTATTGGGATCTTGTACCTTCACAAGACAGGTCTCGGTTCTCATTTCTTCCCCTTGTCCCTGCCCTCCCTTTACCCCCTCCTACCCTCCCCATTTACAAGCACTTTATTTCCATGTTTTCATTTTCTCATATTTTTTTCCTTTCCCTTATTACCTTTCCCCTACCCTTCCCACTTTTCCTACACCTTTAGCCCTTTTAAGATAAGAGTTTCTTAGAACTGAGGCAAGGAAAAGTGAAGGTGTCTTGAAGTCACACGACTGAGTTTATATAAGAACCCATAATTATCATTAGGACAAATCAAGCTTATAGCTAGAACAAACTGAGTTGTGCAAAAGTGGAAAAAAGAAGAGCGAAGTATGTAGACAAGAGTGTGGGAAGAAATTTGCAGGAGATGTACACAGGGCTGGGTTCTGCCTTAAACTTCAAGAGTAGAGTCTCTTTTCCAGTGTTTTTCCTGTGTGTTGTGCAGTCAACAAGGTTGCGGGTAAAGGCTGGATTTCAGAATTCTGAAAGATCATGTTATTTCAGGGAGGATATAAAACAAAGAATGCATTTACACTCAAAGCATTGGAAAAGTATTTTTAAAGTATTTCCTTTTAAGGCCTTGTTAAATCCCCTCTCCTCCCAGTGGATTTCCTACCTAAGACCAGGAATCAATGGAACAATTTCCTGAGTAATGTGTTTCCTTCACAACCACTTTCCTTTCCCATATTGATCTCTCTCTCTCCTCATCTTAAACTGTCTTATCCTAAAATGATATTTAAACAATATTTTTTCTCAGTTTACATTAGCTCTTACTTTTAATTTAGTGCTGTAAAAATTTCCTAAACTGATAAACCATCCCTTTTCTTTCTGGAAGAGCAGTTGTAGCTTTGTAATTAAACCAGGTTCAAATTCTAGATCCATTTTGTCCAAATTGTATGACCTTCCCTATGTGATATATCCTCCCAGTTCCAATATTTGCATCTTTAGAATGGGAACATATCATCTGTCTGTTATGGTTCTTGAGGTGTTTGAAGGAAGTATCCTAGCCCATGCTTATGTAGAACAGCTACTTAGAGACATTAACCTTTGCTTTGGTCTGCTGGAGAGAGAAGATGAATACAAATGCCCAGTGCTGCAAAGGGAGAAGAGCTAATTCTCCTTGGAGATGTCCATCAGTAGCAATCAGTTCTGGTTTAAGCATTTTCCTCATAAATTTTTACCTTGTTCCTGTGCTCCAGAGAATGAGTAGTTAAAGCTGGCATAGGGTGTGAGTTTGATGGATTATTCCCAATTTTTTTTCACAATCCAGTAGTGAGATGTAGATAGCATTTTAGAGGAATGTAAAACTATTGGAATTTCACAGCCTTGACACTTTGCACAAACACAGATATTATTTCTTACTTTCATTTAAAATACCAATGCATGATTTTTTTTTTTACCTGAGATTTTGAGATGGCTTAAATTTTTTTTAAAAGTATTAAATCAATTTGTTTCCCTTGACATAGCAGGTTATAAAAGCTTTTTTCCTCTTCTCCCTTCTGATTAATGGAATTGGCTCTAGTTAGCAATGAGTGTCAGAGTTGCTATACTTTAAAAAGTGTGTCTTTTGTTATTTTCATACATTTGTTTATGCTAAGGGGTGTCCTGTTCGTATTTCAAGGTGGTGATGGTCTCATATTATTTATGCAGCATACATTTCAGAATACCGTAAAACAATTCATTTTTAATGATTTATTTATATATCCAACAGATATTTATTGGAATTTTTTTTCTATTTTGGTCAAGTCTAATGTTTTTAGATGGCATAGATCATGAGAAGAAAGACTGGGACAACCTTCAGAAATCCAAAAGACAAATATCCATATCAATTATGACAATATTTATATGGAAGCAGAAATGTATGTGGCTCGAAGTAAGCAAATCTGCCTTTAATTCTGGGTCAGCCATTCACTAGCTGTGTGCTCCTAGGCAGAGAATAAGCCTTAGTGGATGATAATACTGTACTTCTCATGCAGGGTACAAGTAGGGTGGTCAGTGATGCAGACAGAGCACCTATCACTATGCCTGGCATATAATAAATATAAGTAGTGTGAGGAAGTTACTACTACATTTAACACAATAATGCTGCAGGCTAGGTAAAATGGAAAATAGTATGATTATCCACATTTTATGATATGAATGCTAAGATTCCTAAAAAGACTTATCTAGAGCTTCAGGTTTCCAAATGGCAGCTCCCAGATTCAAACAAAGCTCTGTCTTCAGACTCAAAACCTGAACTCTGAAAATGAAAAAATAGAATTAAAGTTTATGTAAATAGACAAGGGGGGTGAAGGGAGGACAGAGATATGGAAAAAAATGAGAACCAAGACCTGTCATGTAAAGGTACAAGATCCCAATGATGAATGTAACTGTTCTGTACACCTAAAATGTACCAGTAAACTCAATGAGGGGAAAACAAACAAACAAACAAAAAAACAAAACAAAACCTGAACTCCATCCACTTCAGCTCTTTTTACATAGCATACTGCTGGCTGGAACCGAAAAATGTTTTCTTAGTCGTTCATATCCCTACATATGATTGAAAGCACACAAAAAACAAAAACTCCAATATATAAAATTGTCTGATATCCTAAAATTTTTCACACACAAGCACACAAATACTTTTGAGGAAGAAAGCCCCTATACTTAATAATAAGATTTAGATATATGGCCAAGTTTGATTAGCAAATGTTTCATAGAATTAATATAAATACGCATTGAAAAAAGGCAAGACTGTTGGCTGGAAGTCTAGTTGGATTCACACTAAGAAGCTTCCTCAGCGAACACATTGAGAAGAAAGCAAGGCCCCCTTTATCTAAAGAAAGACTTATCAATCTGGAATGGAGTTTACAGAAGTGTGGGCACACAGAAAAGTTTGCCACTGGGTTCTACCTCACTTAGACAAACTCCTGAAGATGGGAGAACTCTTTAAGCAAGAATCCTTAAAACTTTGGCAAGTGCTGGAGCAATGGGAAGACTAGGAGGCACTGCATGGACTCTTTTTAGCTGTGAGTGTGTTTTCCTCTCTTTATTGCCCACTTCTCTTCAGTGCCCTTGAAATAACAAAGGTCCTGTTCACACCCCGCTGACTTTTTCATGAGGGGCTCCCTGGAAGCATTGTGAGCTTCTTCGTGCTCTCTTCAGCTCTGGGGAGACCCAGAATATCTAGGCGCAGCTTCCTCTGCAAAGCTGGGTTCTAAGCATTGAGCTGAGCAGAAGAGTGAAGGTAGGGTGGACTCCTCTGTGTTGTCCTGTCCTTTTATCTTCTACAATGTCATGATCCAGATTGCATGTGCCTAGCTTACTAAAAAATACAAAAAAAAAAAAAAAAA
>NW_022900941.1:28504987-28612556 GCF_012274545.1 Fukomys damarensis | reverse complement strand
CTAAAAAAAAAAAAAAAAAAAAAAAAAAAAAAAGGATAACCAAGAGAAGTTCCACTTAGAAAAGAAAATTCATAGTTAAATGTTAAGTATGATTTCTCAAAGGAAAGCAAACCAAGAAATTAAATCCTCACAGGATATGCTCTGTACCCAATGTGATCCTCTTTCTTCACATTCGTACGGCTCTGAAAATGCCTCCCTTTAATTTTTGCTCTTCAGGGTGTCTATTGCTGAGAATGAAACTATTCCAAAGGCGATACTGGTTTAAAATAGCGATTTTATTTTGTTCACAAGTTTGCAGGTCAGGAATTTTGAAGAGTCAACGGAAGTTTGTCTCTGGTCCACATAATGTTGGCTGAGGACAAAGGACTCACTTCCAAGGTGGTTTCTCCGCTCACACATCTGACTCCTCTGTATCCCTTCCTCTATCTTTCTCCCTGTGTGTCTCATTGCCCAGTGTCCATCTATTTAGCATCCAGAGGCTTCTGCACAGCCTAGCAGTCTGATCCCCTCAGAGGTGGTGACAGGAAGGAAAAGCTGCCAGCTCTTCAGGATTAGTCTCAGAAAAGAACACACCATTACTATAATTGATTGGCCATAAAAGTGGCAGTGCCTTTCCAGAGCCAGGAGAAGGAGGCATAGATCTCACCTCTAAATGGAAAGACAGTCAAAAAGTTGAAGAACCTCTCAAGACTGCACACAATTTTATGGAAGTTTAAAACCATTCCACACAGTCCTGCAATTCCCTTCTTCCTCTATTTGGCAAGGTCTGTGTTACTCATTTAAGTTATGTGATATGAACTTGCCTTTTTATTTACATTGTCCAGCAAGTAAAAATGGACACAGACACATAGGCACACTTTTTAAGGTATATTTTAATCCTCTAAGACACTGCAATTTAAATATATAAGAAAGAAAACATTTTCCTGATATATTTCTTTATAAGGCTTTCACAGTGGAATTATTATTTCTCATTTCTTTTTTTTTTAAATTGAGTTTATTGGCACATTTTATGTATACAGTACAGTTACATTCATTATTGGAATCTTGTACCTTTACATGGCAGGTCTTGATTCTCATTTTCCCCCTATTATTTCTCATTTTCATGTGAAACGATCTTCCTTACTTTTCTTTTCCTGTTTTTTTTTTGGTACTGGGGATTGAACTCAGGACCTTGCGCTTGTGAGGCAGGCCGCAGAACCACTGAGCTAAATCCTGGCCCTCTTTTCTTGTTTTCATTCTAACTTCACCTTTTCTTTCATAGTATGTTCTTTCAGTTTAAGAACAAGAAATTAGATCTTTGACAACCCCACATATATCTTAATACCAACCCTTTAAGAAAAAACAAACCAAAAAAAAGAGAGAATTAGACCAAGTAAAATATTTAAAATTTTTATAGAAAGGGTTTGTTTACATAATCAGATAAATCTCTTTCTGTGTCCTCATTTTTGGAAATAAGGCATAATTTCATCCTTTTAGTTGATTTTAACATTTAAAAAACTAATATATTGTACCTCAAGAAGTGAATTAATTCATGTATTGAAAATCAAATTGCATCCTAGTTGAAAAGGGCCTGGAGAATTTGTCTCTCTTTCGTCAAAAAATTTTGACATCAGCATGATTCTTCCCTACTTGTATCTAAATAAAATAAAATAAAAAATAATTTAATTAGATAGAATCATTGCATGTGACCTGCTTAGTTCCCAAATCATCAACTCAAGCTGGCTTACATCATGTACTCGTTGGTTTGAGTATGTGTGCACAGTCCTCAGGTAAAGCCAAAAGACTGAGGTAAAACAGAGCATGATTGTGCTAGGCAAAAACAGTATTCAGTGATGAACATCCTGTTAATGTTAACTTTCCTAAATAATGAAATAAGCAGGTCACCTGTGACAAATGAAGAAACAAAGGGGGATATCGAGGAGACATAGCAGGGACTATTCCTTGGATCATTCCTGTATTAAAATTTCATATGCCAAGAGATTTTGTGCCCTTGTATCTGCCAACAGTGTTACACCTTTTTGAAGGTAGAGGCAATGAGTCTGAAGTCCTGAAGCTGAAATATTTATATATGTGTCATTGGACTGGATTATAAACAGCGGTATTGGACTTTCCTTCCCTTAAACTGCCTGGTCATCAGTATCATTAGTAAAGAAGAAACTGTTTGTTACCATATCTTTAAACTAAGCTGAATGGTGGGCTTTAAATAATAAAACATATACATAGTTGACTTGTGTATGAGCTACTCTTGGATTCTTGTTATTATATACTTGTGTTTCATCATATTTTGTCAAAAGCAAAACAAGGTGATAACGTCACTTTTCATTGAAAAGTGTGGAGCACGACTGAATTGCTCTTCATTCTGGGAGTTTCCATGTAAAGGAAAGTGAGAAAAACCTCCATTATGGTGAGGAGAATACTTCAGCGTCCTTTGTTCTTATTCTCATTAATTCAGCTAAAAGTGGATTTGACCAAAACAGGAGTTAAATTTGTAGAAAAGTTAAAATTGGCAACATTTTAAATTTTGCTTGGTTTTTATAAAACATTTAACCAAATGTATCTTTGTATAATTTAATTGAAGTTGTTAAAAATAAATTAATTCAATAAAATTGGCTCCAAATACATAAAATATGTAAAAGGAGAGCTACTATGGTTAAGTTGAAGGCAGGATAGAGGTGGCGTGGTACCCCAGTGTCATTCTGCTCCCTCATTTCCCTTTTCTTCTCCTGTGAGGTAGCCTCTAAGGAGAAAGTCTAAAATTTGGTGGAACACAATCCCTTTTCTTTGGTATGGAAAATTCTGGGCTCTAATTTGACACATGATTTGTTCATGGAGAGTTAGCAAGAGTAAGTACTCATAGTTATGGTATACTAAGTGGTGAACCTGAACTGGGCTCCCTCCTCAGTCCTGGCTGGACAGGGTTGAAGCATTTAATGTCCACAGTAACTCTACAATGTGGACATTCTAATTTTCTCACCCTAGGCATGAAAATGAGTCAGAGACTGAACTAATCACAAGCAAACCTAACACCACACCTCAGGCATCTCTAGCCCGTGGCCACAACACTTGCTATCCTACAATTCTACGTGTCACTGGAAAAATCTTCAAGACCGGCCCATACATGTGGTGATGGGAGTTTTTACAATAAAGATTTTTCATTGAAAAAAATACCAGCCCATGATTAGAAATTAATTTTAGCATCAACAAACCATACGATGGAGTTTTAGTTCTCTGTTTTCTTAGCTTCTTTCCAGGGATTCAACAAGGCATTTAGAGCCCAGGGAGGCTTTAATGCTCTGACTTCCTCCATGCTCTTGGGGCTTAAACTCCAGGCTGTTACAGGACACTTCTCTTGCTACCAGAGAGGCTGCATCAGACTTGGCCACCACTAGGAAGTTGGGGCTGTAAAAAATGCTGAGGTCTGAGAGAAAAATGATACGAGAACTGCAAAGGACTACCTAGTTTTTATGTGTAGAATTAAATTTGTGTATTACCTTCGATAACTGGAGAAAACCTTACCTTAACCCAATCATTCCATTTCTCTGGAGACTGTCCACAAATATATCTTTTTATTTCACAAATATATCTTAACATTCCCCTTGTGTATTTCAGGACTTGAATACATTTTTGATGGACTTGTAGGCAAATTGGCAGCATTATCTCTTTCTCTAATTAACCAAGTGATTGAGGCCAGATAGATTTCACTCTTTCCTCCCTCCCCACCCTGCCTTGCTATTAATGACATAAGGGCCAGCTGCTGAGCGAAGGAGAAGGCAGTCCACAAATTAGCAGTGAAGGAGGAAGAAGAGGGCCAGGATGTTTGAATGACCTACCAATTGGATAATCCACTTGTGGTTAATTGAGAAAAAGATTCAGTTAACACATTTACACACTGTTCATTTTTAAAATTCCAGGAAATTTAAAATCATGACCACATTATGCAAGTTACATGAATATGTTTTTTTAGGTGAATAAAGTCATCTCATTTTGGGTAACATTTGAGGTCCAATGAATAGCTGGAAATGCAGTAGTATTTGAAAAGGTAAGCTTAATGAAGCCAAAAGCATACTCTAATTTGGAACAGAAGGTTCAGATCTTGTGAATTTTGACGCATGCATGTATGGAAAGGAGGAAGCACACTTTTTCAATACTAGTATTCTAAGTGCCGTAAAATCTTTTGCTCAAACTTCTAAACCTAATTTAGTCAGATTTATAAGCAATAGCTCTATCTCTTGGGATGGCCTATACAAGTGAATGTTTGCTCAACATTTTAAGATCCTCAGATTGAAAGTGCTGTGTAAATACTGGGCCAGATTAGCTCGCCATGTGTCTCCCTGTGAGCACAGAGCTTTCGCTGACTTCAACGGGTGGAATGTGGTGGGAGAATCTGGCTCATTATTAGTTTTTCTATTTTGATTTGATCAACTGTTGTCAATTACAGACATTGGTAATTACCCACAGAAAAGGAGAGAAGGGAGAAAAAAACTTGCTATCATAATATTTATCTTATCAGTTATGGTATTTTCCTATATCGAAAAAAATATTGTGATGAATTGTGTAACACAGCAAGTACTGATTTTACAGTACCCTTGACTTGAGTGTCTTTTGATACAGATTTTTAAAATTTTCTTGGATAAATTTCAAATTTATAGAGTAGTGTTACATAACTTATCACTGCTCCATGTTAAATCTCCTTCTTAACCTTCTCTTGACAGATTTGTCTCTTAGATTGCATCCCCCATTAACATCATATCCCAAGTGATTGTTGTCCAAATACTTTTTGTGATGATGGAAATATATTATATCTGCATTGTCCATTTTATTCCTGCTATTGGTCATATGAAATGTGACTAGTGTGATTGGGAAATTAATTTTTAATTTAATTTAAATTTATTTAAATAGACACAGGTAACTAAGTGGCTGCCACATTTCCATATAGTGCAAACTCATGCATCTTAATTATTGAGATAAACTGTTGACTGCTCTTCTTTCTGACAGGACATTTGCCTTCAATTTCTCATAAATAATTATGCTTTCATCATTAATTTTCTGTTTAGAAATCTCTATTGATTTCCTATATCCTACACATAGTAATCTTTATAACATACTGTACCCCAAATCTGGCTGCCCATCAGAATTATTTGTGGACACAATGCACTGTATATGATTTACTAGATCCAAGATGGAGTCCAGGAAGCCAACTGATTCACACTAAAACTGTACTTTAAAAATTCCTAGTTTCAAATCTCCATTTTTTTGTGTATGCATGATTTTTCTTCTAGATAAACCTTCGAGCATGTGTTACTTGGGACAGTAAAATATTCTGATTTTTATCTTTGTTTCTTTTCTTGTTATGTTTCCTCCTCTCCAGTCTAACTTCCGCATAATTGAAGTTATCTTCCAAAAAGTTAAAATACAATGCATTATTCTGGCTGTTGAAATCTTTCAAAACTTCTCATTGTTTATTGAGTGAAATGCAATTCTTCTACATGTTTATGGTCTACAAAGCCCACATAGTATTCTTCCCATCTACCACTTAACTTTTGTTATTTCTTTAAAATAACTCTCTCCCATGTTTATCAATGGTCCTTTCCTTCCTGGAACACATCAGGTTTCTTTCCATCTCAATTGCTGTTTACTTTGCTTGGAGAGTTCTCGCCTGAGATCTTCAAAAGTTTGACTCCTCATTTTTCAGTTCTCAACATTCCCCAAGAAGGTTGTTCCTTATCCCTCTATGGTCACTGCTCGTCTCAGTTAGTGCTTATACACGTCTTTTTATGTCTACAAGCATTTATTACTACCATGAAAATTATGTTCTGTTATTTTATGTCTATTAGCTATCTCCTAGTGTTAGGAGATAGGTTTTAGAAGAGCAGAGATTTTATGTCCCTGTTTTAAGGCTCAGTTTCTTAAATTGAAATTATGTTCTCATTTTAAAGATGAGAATGTTAATATTTCATGGAAACATTGAGATGCAACTCTGTGGTCAGAAACTGTGAGAGTAGAGTCCAGAAATCTGCATTTTAATGAATGTTGAAGTTTGTGAATTAATTGCCAAACACACACCATCTATTACCTTTTTTAAAAAACCCATAGCAATAAGAAAATACATTTTTGGATTTATATTTTATTTCTCTCATACTTTCTATATCTTACGATATATGTATTACATGTATATGACACAACTAAATCTTCCTACTCATTTGTTTATTCTTTTGTTGTATCTTTTCTGGATTTCTGTGTATGTGTCTCCTGTCTTAGAGTCCTAGTGAATGAAAAATTCTGACCATTTCCTCAGAACATTTGTAGCCAGTGGTTAACTAGCATAAGTAGACTAAGCCAAGCCAAAGTTCAGCACAACTACAGATTAGGTGAACATGGCCCTTAGCATTAATACCTGACAAAAGAGGGCATAGGCTTCTCATGGGCAACTCATCTTATTTCTTTTACTCTACTGTGTTTTATTTTCACTACAAATGGCTTGTATACAATCAAAAGTTATAAGACAAACAAGGAAGCAGTAAAAGGTGGTGTGAAGGAAGAAATCAATAGCAAGTTGTCCAGAGATGGACAAAATACTGTAATTGGTCAGACAGAAATATTATAAAGCTATGAATATATCTATCTATCTATCTATCTATCTATCTAGATCTAGTAAAATGTTAGACAGCATATGAAAACATATGAGTAGTTTAATGAGAAAAATAGACATGAAAATGGAAATACACCAGAAATGAGTCACATATTAAATATGGGTTTAACTCAAACTAGATATAATAGAGAGTGGAAATAATTAGTGAATTAGAAGATACATTATTGGGACATTTCCAAATAAACATCAGAAAGTTTTTTAAAAATCTGAAAAATATATTTGTAGTTCAAGAGGAGAAGATCAAAATTAGAGCAGAAGAAATACTTTAATTTAATAACTAAGAGTTTTCCACAATTAATAAAGGATCAATCCAAGATCCAAAAAATTCAACCAGTCTTAAGTGCAATAAAAACAATCAAAATCATAATTAGTTCTGTTTTAGCAAAACGGCTGAAAACCAAAAATAAAGGAAAATATAATAACTAGGGAAAAAAACAAAATGATATAAATAACAGCTTATTATCACAAGCAAAGGAAACCCGAAGAACCTGAAATAACATCTTTAAAGTATTATAAGCTGATTATCAGCACAAAAGCTTTCATATTTAGAAAAAATGTGCTTCAAAAATAAAGATAGGATAGATTTTTCAGATGGACAGTAGCTGAAAGAAATCTTAAAATATGATTTTCTACATAAAACACGGTAAAGAAAATTTTTGTATATACAAGCAAATGTTAAGATGTGGGACCCTACCTTTGTGGAAAGAAATGAAGAGGATAGAAGGGGTAAACATGTAGGTAAAGACAAAAGACTTTTTAATGTCTGTATACTTTTAATTTATTTAAATTGTCACTTATTGGTTAGTCAAAAATAATGTATTTTGGGGTTGATAGTATATTCAGAGTTAAAAAACAAAAAGAGGTCAAAGTTGAGAGGAAGAATAAATTTAATTGTAATGCTACAAATGTTTTTAAGTATTATATTAATTGAAAGTAGAATGTGAAAAGAAAAGATATCATTTCTAAAGTGATATTAGAACAATAATATGAAGTAGTACAAAAAGTCAGTAGAGGAAGCCATTCATGGTGACCCGTGCCTATATTTCCAGCACTCTGGGATGTGAGGTAGGAGGATTGCAAGTTTGAGCCTAGCCTGGGCAACTTAGTGAATTAGGAAGACTCTATCTCATGACCAAAAGTAAAAAAAGAAATGGGGTCATAGCTCATTGTGAAGGCTCTGGGTTTAATCCTCAGGACTATCACCAAAAAATAGAAGTCAATAGAGGAGAAAAAAATTATATGTCTAAAAATATTGATTTACCCAAGAGAAGGAAGAAAAAAGGAAAAACAATGGAACAAATATCAGATGATACAAAAAAAAAGAGTAAATATCAGGATGAAAGCTAAAAGAGACTAGCAATAATTATGCTAAATGAATGAGAATATTAAACATTTGATGTTAATAAATTTGTTAAACTTCTGGAAACACAAACAACTCTATGCTGTCAATAAAAACTATATTTATATATTTAAGTGCCTTTACAATGAAATAAGATTAAACAGTTACGCTTCATGTACATTAGAAATAATACAACTTGGGTGAAGGGAGGGTATGTATGGACAAGGGGAAAAAAATGAGAACCAAGACCTGTCATGTAAAGGTACAAGATCCCAATGATGAATGTAACTGTACTGTATACCTAAAATGTGCCAATAAACTCAATAAAAGAAAAAAAATAACACAACTCAAACAAAGGCAATTGAAAGATAAATAGTACTCGAAATAAAGATGAAATTCTATTGAAAGGTCCATTTATCAACATGATATATTGATACCAGACTTGTATGAATCTAATACCAAATAGTCAACATTCAAGTAATATGAACTGATAAAACTAAAAGGATAAGCAGATCAAGTCTACAACTATTGTATTTTTACCCCTCTCTTTTAGTAACCTCTAGAATGAATAGTTACCTGAAGAATTAGTTTATAACCTATAAATACTACTTTGACCAACTTGAGTAAATTTGTATTTATAGAAAACCATACCCAGCCATTCCAGGTAGCTATTCTTCACAATTGCAAATGAAATATTCATTAACATAGAGTATATATTAATGATAAAATAAGTTGCGGTATGTTAAATCATATGTAGTTATTCTTTAACCGGTATAAAATTAAGTTAGAAATTAGTAATAGCAAGTTATCTGGAAACTCCAAGTCAGTTTAGGAAACATAATATCAAATAAATATTCCATGGATTAAGAAGAAATAGTAAGGGAAATTGAAAAATATTAGAAAGCATTATAGAATCAAATGTTATGAAAACACAATACGTAAGATTTGAGGCAAGCTGTTGCTATTAAACCATTACTTAGAGAACTATTTATAGATTTTATACTTGCCAGTTTAAATGCACACGTGTTTTAAAAGAAGAAAGCTCTAAATTTAACAATATAATCTTGAAACTTAAGGCAATAGAAAAAAAGGGAATTAAATCCCAAGTAAATAAAATAAAAAAATATTTTCAAACAGTACGAATTCGTAAACTGAAAACAGGCGAGCAAATCTGCTTCTTTACAAACATCAGTAAAACTGATAAACCTTTAGCAAGATCGATTAAGAAAATAAGAGAATAAAAAATATGCCTCATGATTGCAGTGCTTGTCAAAATATTAGTAAATTGAATCCATCAACATATAAATGGATAATATGTTAGGTCCAAGTATTTGTTCCATCCAGTAGGCAAAGGTGGTGCTACGGATCGGATCCTAAATGTTTCTCAAAAGCTTATGTGCTGAAAACTGATCTTCAGCTGATGGCTCTATCGAGAAGTGGTAGAAACTTTAGGTGTGGCTAAATTGGAAGAAGTAGATCACCAGTGGCGTGGCTTTCAGGAGTACATTTTGCCCTGGCTTTTCCCTTCTCTTTTTGATTTTTTATCTTCATGAGGTGAGTTCTACTTTACCACATACTACCACCATTGTATACTGCCTTACCATAGGTTCAGAAAAAACAGAACCAAGTGATGACGGACTGAAACCTTTCCTCCTTTAAGTTCTTTTTCTCAGCTATTATGTCACACTAATAGAAAGCTGATTAACACAGTTTAACATTTTTAAAAAATTCAGTCAATTTAATTTACCACATTATTGGCATAGATCAAAAGCATTATTTATCTCAATAGCTAGAAAATAATTTGATCAAATCACTATTCTTCCATAACATAAAGTCTCAGTAAAAGTGGAACAGAAGGGCACATCCTAAATTTGATGAAATATATCTTTTAAATTTTTTCACATTGTTTCATGGATATTAATGTCTTGATCCCTAGTATTGGAATCAAAACAAGAACATGCATTTTCATTGTTTTTAGTTAATATTGAATTAGAAATTCTCATCACTGTGATAAAGCAAGAAAAATAATGGCACGTGAATTATAAAGTAAAAGTAAAAGTAGTGCTCTTTTTAGACAATCTGATTATTCATATATTATAACAAAAACTACTACTAATAACTGATATATCATAATTATATTATAGAACTATACTTATAAGTAAAAATATAAGTATACTTCTGTAAGTATAGGAGTTAATATTCTTAAAGATTTCATTTCCATATACTAGCAAAGAATAATTGAAAAATTCAATTATAATTTGAAAATTTACAGTAGCATTACAGATCATTGAATACTCAGTATTCCATTTATTGAAAGATGTTAATAGCTCTATACTAAAAATTATGAAACATTGATGGTGAAATTAAAGAAAACCAAATAAAAGAAGACATATACCATATTATGGATTCAAAAGCTAAATATTGTTAAGATAGCTGTCCTTGTAAAACTGATCACTAGACTAAAAACAAGCTCAGTCAAAACTTCCATTTCTAGTTCCTCCACTGAAGATAACAGTTTCTTTTCTTATTTACTTATTACTTTTGGTAACGGGTATGGAACTCATGACCTTGAGCTTATGAAGCAGGAGCAGCACCACTGAGCTAAATACCCAGCCCAGAAGATAGCAATTTCTAAATGTGTATGGAAATACAAAGACTCTAGGCTACACAAAATAATTCTATGAAGGGAAAATACAATATAATACACCACATAATTTTTCTCACAGACTTATCATACTTAATAAAAAGTCAAAATTATGAAGATTGAGATATTGATGAACAAATGCAATCCATGCATAACCAGTTGATTACTGACCAGGGTACCAATCATTATATTTTGGATATGATTCCTTTATACATGTGACAAAAGCGTCATATCCAGAGTATAGGAAGATCTCCACGTGTTGACATTAAAAACAATCTGACCAGTAAACAAAAATTGTATTTAAGCAAACATTTTACAAAAGAGCATATCTCAGTATCCAACAAGTGCGTGAAAACATGCTCACCACCTGTACTCTGCATAGAAATGCAAATTTAAGCCACATGATACCCACTGGGACGACTAAAATCAAAATGACTGACATCACCAAGTGTTGGCTGGGATATAGGGCAAACAGAAATCTAATACATTGCTAGTTGTAGTGTGAAATGGTACAGACACTTTTGAGAACTGTTTCAGATTTTTTAAAATGGGGTTAAACTTCTATCTACTCTGTGGCCCAGAAATTCCATCCTTACCCAAAATTACTTACACAAGAATGTTCATAGCAGCTCTGTTCATAAGAGCCTCAAACTGGCAACAGGACAAATGTTTTTTAAAGGAAGGATGAAAATTTGTATTGTACTTGTCCAATAGAATATTAATAGATAGTATTTATCAACTAAAAGATAGTATTTTTCAGCTAGTATAAAAATAGTCTTTATCAACTAAAAGTAAAAGGTAATTATGTGTACGTTATAGATGGATATCAAAAACATGAGATTGAAAGAAAATACACTATAATTTATATGAAATTAAGAACACAAGAAATTATTCTCTGGTAGAGTAATTGGAAAATTGTTATTTCTAAACAATGTATAGATTACATTACAATATTGCATTTCACTTCATATGTATATACTATGTGTCAATTCAAGATAAAGAAATATATTGCTGAAAAAGAAAGTAGCTGCCTATGGTGGAGGAATTGAGTGAAAGGGGCAAGAGAGTGATATTAATGCTTTAAATCGTGTTATAAAGTGTCAGTTGTACAAATGTATACAATTATCGAATTTTATGAAACTGAAATATTAAATTCTAGGCATTTACTTTTTAAAATTATATCTGAGCTTAGAAACTATCCTTTTGGTATTTACTATGTTGTTTGTTTCTTTAGGTGTTAATACCCCTTATTCTTAGTTGGTACTTTTATCTCCTGGGGTTCTTTTTCAAAATGTTTCATGATTCTAGACCGGATATCATCTTTGCAACAGAAGTCACTATTTGCCTGCCCGTAGGTGTAGTTCTGTTTTCTATACCCTGCTAGTGATAGGCACTGATAGGACGTGCTGTTGGCAGCTGCTAGGAGCTTGTCTTTAGCATTCAGATTCTTTCCTTTCTGACACTGGACATTCTGCACTGCCTCGGTGGTCCCTGTTCACACAGTCACACTGTTGTTTCTGTGTATTTGTGCGTGTGTGGTGCAGGGGCAGGCTCAGGGAGCAAGTAATTGACCTGCTAAAGTTTTTAACTTGTGTTTATACAACAAACGACTCTGATAGCCACCTTCAGTTCTCTGGGCGTGGAGCAACTTTGAAACCCTCCTTCTGAGACAATCTTCTATGCATATTTATTCCATTTATTTTCCATTTGGTGATTTCTTAGAATTTCTGGCATAAATTTGACTTTCTTATGGTTCTCTAGTGCTATAATGAACTTAAAAATTAAGAAAATGAGCTTATTTTTCTGCTTTTGTGAAGATTTGGGCAGGGCTTTGCGGACAAACACATTGGCTGTATTTGCCATCTTAATCCAGTTTCCCAAGTCACTTTTAATTAGCAGCTTGCTTACTGATGTACCTAGGAATGCTCATTATCACCTTTATGTGGCCAGTCTAATGGTACATGGGCTTGGCAGGCAGCTGCCTGAACTCTTGCTATTTGTAAGGTAGCTATTTCACAAGTTCACAAACATGGAATGAATAAGACATGGATTAATCTGTAAGGTACAGAAAGTGTTGAGGACGCAGAAAATTAGTATAGCATGCTTGTGGCAAGAAATAACACTGATGCCTTAGAATCTCCACATGGAGAATCAAATCTCTAGATAAGGACCAGTAACCCCAAACGGAATGCAGGGAAGCACCACTCAGTATCACCTAAAATTCTCCTAAGCACCTGGCCCCTGGCTATTTATCATTCTAATGTTGACCTAACACTTTAGGAGGCTGTGTCTGTAAATGAAGGATGTGTTTGTGCACTAAAGTCAAGTGCTATTTGCTAAGTATACTGTGACTTCCGTTTGACTTTCTTTCTGATAAAAGCAGATGGAAAGGTTTTCCTTCATTGTTTGCTTTCACATTAAAAACAAATACTTACTGCCAAAAACAAGGATTGAAGTATTGCAATTCCCCGTCACAGCTGTTATTTAGAAATAGTCCAAAATTCCTTAAAGAACATTAGCACAAATCCATAGGAAACCTATTGAGAAATAGCATTTGCTGGTTCCTTTTTTTTTTTTTTTTTTTGCCCACTGTTACATATCGCTTGTGACACCTAGGGCTGATATGCTATGGAATTTACAAATTCATTAAGGACACAGTTTTAATGATGATTTTTCCATCATCTGAGGAAAAACACAGAATAATCAGGCAACTTTGAATGATTTTTAAACAAATGTAGAAAAGATGTTATGAAAATTTAAGGCCTCTGCACTGTTCTTTGAAGGAAGACTATGAAGCAACATTATATCATTCATTTTTATTAAACAGAATGGTGCTGCATTAAGAATTAACTAAACTGATTTTATTGATTTCATCATTAGCTATAAGAAAGCTGAAGAAAAAGCACAATTCTGCAATCCAGACACTAACATCATATATATTACAGTTTTAATGTCTACATACATTTTAATATTGTAAATAGTATGTATTTTTAATCTATGAATTTTATTATTTAAACTTTATCTCTAAAACATATTTTAATGTATACAATGTGTATTAGTATGGGTGAGCATTTGTTCCTTTTATTGAAGAATTTTATTTTTCTCCTTCCTATAATAAATTACCAGAAACCATAAATGTCTTACTTTGCAAATACATCTATGGGTATATATTATGGTTATTTTCTAGGAGTCCATGCTGAGGAGAATAATTAGCCTAAAAGGGGGTTTGTAGATTATCTAACTGTAGCCTCCACTCTCAAATTATTTCAAAGATTCTGCTGATGCAAATGTCTGGGAAGTTATTCCCACATCATTCCCAAGTTCCTGCCCTTGAAGGTTGGAGGGAACCAGCATTCTTCCCTTAGGAATATCCATGCTACATAGACTCCTTTACTGAAACATTTAAACTAGCTTCCAACATCCATGCGTATACTTTAAATAGTTTTTCAGCCTCCTGAGAATTGTAATGAAATTGTTTTCAGAAATACTGCTCCAAGCTGGGCATGGTGGTACACAACTATAATCCCAGCACCCAGGAGGCTGAGGCAGGAGGATCACCATGTGTTTGAGTCCAACCTGGGTTGAATTTAAGGACAGCCTGAACGATATAATTAGAACCTGTGTCAAACAAAATAAAACAAAACAAAACAAAAAATGCTGCCCCAATTATACTCCGATCGATGTTATTGTAATAATTGCTGGATATTATTTCTTTTGAAAATCTGTTGTTTAACATTTTTAAAATGACACTAGTAGTTTCGTTTTAATTTGCATTTATTTAGAAAATTTTACCCGCCATTTATATTCCTAGAGTATACACTTTTTCCATTCATTTAGGTCAGTCTTTTATGTATACATAATGTAGGTAAATTAAAAGCATATGCAAATTGACATAAGAATGTTGCAATACTTTAAATTGTTTGACTTGAAGTACTTTAAACATTTATTTTATAGCACATGAATGTTGAATTTTTACATATGTTTTATAGTGACATATATTAATCGTAGTTTTGATTACTTTTAATCATAGGTAGCATTTCATATTGTGTTTCATGCTATAGATATGGCTAATGTCAGTTAAAATTTGAATTTTGTAGAACAAGTAGGCTCAAGTGCACAGATTTAATTTTTTCCTAGTTTCTTTGTTTTAAATTGAGTTTATTGGTACATTTTAGGTGTACAGTACAGTTACATTCATCATTGGGATCTTGTACCTCTACATGACAGGTCTTGGTTCTCATTTTTTTCCCCTTGTCCCTGTTCTCCCTTCACCCCCCACAATTTCTTTTTTCAAGGAGTGTCTCATTGTACATTCTCTGTTATTTACAATTAACTGTCTTCAATAAAAGCTTAAAAATTTTACCTGCAGTTACCATTAGGCAGTGACTAATGATCCATATGCAATTTGGAGACTCTTGTGAGACTCTTGTTCCTCACCTGTCTCCTAGCTGGAAAACTAGGTAATGTTCAAAGACAGGCTATCATAATTAACTTTTACCTCAGGATTCCTCAAACCCTACCTTTCTGGGCTTGAAATTACAAGGCTAAATTCAGTGAATGGTTTTGAAGGTAGGATCTGATGACTTGAGTTCTAGGCGCTGAGTTGTTTTTTGCCGGGAGTTGATGTGACACTATCCATGCTGCATTTCAAGCCTAACGTAGTCCAGTTGTGCCCAGGGATCTGTCATCAAACACAGCTCAGGTTTCAACTTTAACTTTTCTAAATATAGGCTTACTGTGAGTGACAAGATCCTGGTAAATGACATTCTCTGCCATCCTCTTTGATATTGTTTCTAGTAGATGACTCATGGCTTTGGTTTACTCTAGAAATGTTTAATTACACTAGGGGCTTTTCACTGAGTAAAAGCCTTATTGACAGATCAGCTGCCACTCTGATAACTTGGATTGTTTTTCTGCTGTCTGGAGATCACACAGTATTTACTTTTCTAATACTGACCATCTGAAAGGAATTTCAACTGGATTTGTAGGCAGTCTGTTGCTGTCAGGTAGAAAAAAAGTTGAAGGTTCAGAAATACACATAGAGTTATCTAAGTTTCCTGGTGAAATACTATAAAGCTCTCAATGTTACATGGCCTGGATATTTTGTTGTTTCAAAACCTTTAGAGAGGAAATGGTAAAAACACTTTACCTCTTTTGATTATATAATGTGTTCAGCTAACAAAAGCACTCGCGAACACAGCTTTGATGAAAAACTTATTCAATAGATTATTTTTGTCAATGTGATTACAGTACCCTGATACATGAGTCTTACTAAGGAAGTAGTTTCTGTGGTTCCACCGATGACTGTTCCTATGATTGACACAAGTCACCAAACCATTCAATTTGGGATTTGGGTCCCTGTCCAAAAGGTTATCCATTGCCCAGAAATGGGCATGAGATGTCCATCTTGGCCTTTTGTTGCAGGTGTCTGTCGTAAAGTGATCCTATTTTGGCTTGAGCCACTATCCACACAGAGCCTCATGCATTCTGAATGTCTGATAAGCTGAAAAGTAATTCTGGTGAGAAGGATTGTATTTCTCCTAAGTATGTTTTTAAAGCAGCCATAATACTGTCCTTCCTACACATAGAGAACACAGAAGGCTTCTTGTTGATAGGTTTCATGATTAGCTCTAATACTGCCACATCCCCTCCCTCTTGATTTTCACGGATGAGGACAAGTTCAGGAAACAAGTTTAAACATCATGTACATCGTTCAGCAAGAATTTTGTTCTCTCCTTTAACCTTTTTTTATTGTTATTTACCTATCAGCACCTTTCTGTCCCAGGAGTTTTAGAGGATTAATTTCTTTTACCTTTACAGACCAAGGATGTGGGAGAAATGATGCTTCAGATTTTACTATTAGCTTTGACTCATAAGTCAGTCCAGGTGGGTAGAAAGACTTATTAACACCAGCATTTGGTTTGTAAACTTGGTCAGTGGTGAATGGGTACCCAAGCCTCAGTTCTGGCACCATGAATTGAGATTGATGCCTTCAGAAAGCTCTAATCCAAGAGAAATCTGTACCAATAAACTTTGCTTCCGCAAGTCGTGATTTCTTGATGGTCTTCATTCCATTCTCTGGAGCTAATTCCAAGGTTGAAATGTAGTCACCTGAGATTTTTGTTCCTACCAAAAACGAAATAAAATCTAGTATGCCTGGGTGAGCACATGGCTACGGACCTCCCGTCTTTTCTGTCCAGCCCCATTCTGGGCTATTTAGGACTTTTGCGGACCCTAGGCATCTTTTCCTTCATATCTAGGGTTCCTTTTCCATAAAATATATACAATTTATTTTATGACTATTTTAATGTAAAAACAAATATTCAGGCTGAGTTCATTGTGATATATTTATTGCTCTGATATACATTTTTCTTTTGATTTTAAGAGAAATTAAAATGAAAAACTTTCCTGGATTGCTCAAAGCATCACAGGCCTTAGACACTGTGGTTAATGAGTAAGCAGGACTGGCCCTCATTCCCTTAACTAAGCACATTGTCCTCTGTTAGGTCATTTAGACTCTAAGCCCTCCCTACTTTCAAGCCCAGATTCTGCTTAGGTCCTGCAACACCCTCCAGGTGGGATGCTCCTGTCACAATCAGCTGTCAGCCGGGGATACATTGTATCTGGAAAATATACCAGAACCTTGATTCTGCTGTGTTAATGCCTCTCTCGCCATTAAATATGATTCAGTAGACTATTGATCCAGGCCTGGAGTACACTGGAATTACAGCAGCTCTTATATACATACTACTAAATTGTTTCCTAAAGAAGCCACTCCTACAGATTGTCTGAATTTCTTTATTCCTCTGTCTTTTGTTAACACTGCAATCTGCCCAACTGAGGAGTCTAATATGCCTAACTCACTGACTGTTGGCCAGATGATGCAAGCAAAACAAAAGAGCTATAAGCAAATTTCATAATTTAGAAAATAGTTTTTTTTTCTTTGTGGTAATTTAAGCCTGGCGTAGACATCGTGGTCTTACTATGTCTTTCTTCTTACTTTCCCCTTATTATTTATCTTCCCAAAGAGCTGCTTACTTTACTGTGGCTGCTTTTGTTCAGGCAGTGAACTCAGTAAACCCTTCCTGAAAGCTTTCTTTGTGTCAGGAGCTTTGCCTTGCTGCCCATAGACCCTAAGAAATGGGTACATGTAAATTGTGGGATTGAAATTACAGTTCAATATCTTCTGTCATTGTTGGTTTTGGCTTTTTATTAAATTATGAGAATAATATGAGCATTTTGGTGTAAAAACTCATAGTTAATAGTTAAGTACATAGATTCAAAGAGTAAATATTTTTTATTGTCTCCCTAATTTTAAAATTTATATTTCTCCAGAGGTAATGGCTTTCAGTGTTCTTTTCTTGTTCTGTTTTTCTTTTCCTTTAAAAATTTGGAACTCCTTAACTCTGAAATACAAATCTTCTCTGACACTACTGTTAAATTTTTAAAAATTTCTACCTTCTTTCCTAGGAGTTTTTTTTTTTTCTGTCAATGTTCTGACCCTCAAAATTTGACCTCAAGATTTCCCTACAAGGTTTAGCTCTTCTGATTTCTATAAAGGCTGCAGCAGGTTGACCTTGTGAGGAAGTTCTCTCTCAAGAATTCTAGTAACTGATTTTTACTCTGATTCTTCTGGCCTGAGGCGTGTAAGGGTTGATACTAACTCTGAGATAGTTCCTTTTCCTTGTTGCTTTTCCTAAGCTCTGCCCAGATGATAGGCCCTTTATCAAATTTTCCTCAGTTACCCAAATTCAGTGTGTCATTAATTTTTTTTTCTTTCTAGGTCTTAACTAATGGGCTTAAAATATATTCAAAATACCCAGGAAACAGTCTTTAGGCCTTCATTTCTAGGTGAATTCACTGCATTGCATGGACTGTAGTAATGGTGGGGAGGAGGGAAAGTGCCTATCCTTTGTTCACATCAAATCATCTTTGACTTGCTCGGTCTGAGTTCAAAAAATCAGTTCCATTACAAAATCCCAGAACATTTTCTAGTGTAACAATATTAGCTGGGGTTTTCTAAAGAAACAGATCCTGTAGATGTATACACACACACACACACACACACACACACACACACGTGCACATGCACATGTGTGTTTATACATACATGTATATATAACCTATACATGTACATATGCACATATTAATATATAATCTATATTAATATGTGTACAATATCATATATGATCATGTTATATATTTATATAAAGTGTATTAATTATAAGATATATGTATACTTTATTATGTGCTATACATTTAATATATGATGATTATATTCCTTTGGAGAACCCTAGTATGCTAACATAAATACTGCAGAGTTTTATAAGGAAAGCTCTTTTTTCACCTCAGGCATTGCCAAAGAAAAGATATTCTGGTAAAAACGGTAGAGAGAATCTTCCTCTTATCATCAGCATCCCATCCCCACAATCTATGGAACACTGAACACAGCAGAGAATTCATCAGGCGGACCACGACACAGCACTATAGAGTATATTATAGGTATTGGGGATTTTTCCTCTGGAGAGCTGTACATACAGATGTATCTGCCTAACTATATAGAGATATCTGTATTTATCTATATCTAAATATCTATATATAGATATCTGTATCTATATCTAGATATCTAGATATTTAGAGATATATTTAGATATCAATATATATATAGACATCTAGATATATCCAGATATATAGAGAGAGACAGGAAGAGAATAATATATTGGCTTACATGATCAAGGAAGCTGAGATGTCCCAGGATCTGCCACCTGCAAGCTAAATGGGGACAAAGGGAGGCTATGCTACTGAAAGACCTATGTGCTGGAGAACCAATGGTGTAAATCCCAGTCTGAATCTGAAGACCTGAGAACCAGAAACTCCAAGGGCAGGAAATCAATGTCCCAGCTCAGTGTCCGACAGAGAAAAAAGGAATCCAGAATTGCTTTGCCTTTTTCATTTTCTTCTGACCCTTTTTGGATTGGATGATGCACACTCACAGTGAAAAGGAAAATCTGCTTGACTTAGTCTACAGATTCAAATGCTAATTACTTCTGAAAACACTCAAACAGACATATCCAGAAATAGTATTTAATCAGATATGTAGGCATCCTGCAGCCTAATCAAAAGGACAAATAAAATTAACTATCATACTAATACACTAAATATCCTCTGGCAAAACTAACAGGATATATAACTGTTTAATCACCTCTGACTGAGAAAAGACACTGGACTTCTGCTCCCTGTTCACTTACTATCATAAAAAGAATTTTCTTTCTTTTCCTCCATTATGTCTCCTCCCCTTCAAGAGGGAAAATATGTCACATTTGGATCTGTTAGTTAACAGCCGAGATAACTTTAAACATGAAAGTTTTCTAGAAAAGTTACTTTATATTTGAAAAATACTAAATGCTTCTTGACATGTCACATGGTTTTTAAATCCCTCTTAGATTTTTCAGCATTTTAATATTAAGCAAGATTAAATTCTGAAAATACCTTTTCTTTCCATGAATACCAGAAACCTTGTTTGGAGAGACTTTAGAACATTTTATTTCTGTATATGTATTATACATGTATTTATTTTATATATTACATATCTATACAGAATGTAGTCTTTATATTTTCTTCAAGTTTAGCCTTAGTTACTAATTTGAATCTTTTGATAAAATGTGCAGATAAAATATTCTATAATTAAGTTTCTAGAAGGTTTGAGGCTGATGAAATACTTGTCCTGCTCAGGAGATTTCCACATGTCGCTGCATCCCAAATAGTGATTTCCTACATAAATGGGATAACCTTTAGTTGATTAGAATATTTCATTAGTCTGAATATATCTCTCTTTGACCTTGTCAAATAATCGAGGTATTAATTTCTTTCCTTAGATCCTTCAATCATGGGCAACAAGATAGTCAATAATTTATGTGACTTGGAAAAATACAGTGAAAAGAATTTTAAATATATTCTGGCACACAAGTAAGTGTTGCTTTATTTTACTGTGATGGCCTTTTATCTCTGTGAAATGTAGCGCCTGAGATTTAGACAAAACAGGGTCCATTGATTTATTCTAAGGCAATGTTACTTTAAATCAGGGGTTGATTGATAAACTATGGCCTGCAAGCCAAATCATATTTAATTTTGTATGATCTATAGGGCAAAAATGTTTTTTACATTCTCTTCTTAAAATCAAAAGAAAAATAATAGTTCATTACATGTGAAAATGACATGAAATTCAAATTTTAGTGTCCTGTAATGGAGTTTTTATTCAAACACAACCACAACTATTTTTGTATAGGTGATTTCATGATATAAAAATAAATTAAACAGTTTCAATAGACACCATAGTCTAAAAATATCTGGCCTTCACAGAAAACCTTATTGATTTCTGCTTTAGATAACTTATATAACCTTTCTGTTTTTTTTTTAAATAATAACTGAAAAACTTAAATCTTGGTAGGTATTAAATCAATGAACTTGTATATAGTTTTCTTCCTACAGATTGAATAGCCCTACTCTGAAAATCCAGAATCTGAAATGTTCCAAAACCCAAAACTTTTTGAGTACAGACCAGACACCCAAGTGGAAAATTTCACACTGGTTGTCATGGGAGGAGTCACAGTAAAAACAGGAACATTAAAAACATTATATAAAATTACCTTTGGACCATGTGTATAAGTGGTATATGAAACATTAGTGAGTTTTGTCTTCAGGATTCAGTCCCACCCCCCAAAATCTCATGAATATGCAAATATTCCAAGAACTGAAGAAGTCAGATTTTGAAACACTTCTGGTTCCAGGAGGTTTGGGTGATACTCAGCACCATTACTACCCAGGCCCACTTGTAAAAGACAGATAGATCTATGGATTTTCAGGGACAAAAATTTTTTCTCCACCTAAACATGTCTGACACCAAATAGCTGGAATTTTTATCACACTAATCAATTTTCCAAGTCTCCAGTTACTTAACATGTGTTCTTCAATTCAATTCTGATACTAACTATTTAGGGTTATCACAGACCCTACAGAGGAAGAGTTTCGGCCCACAAGACAGCCTAAACTTCAGCTACAATTGCAAGTCCCAGTTTGTCACTTGTACTTCTAAAAATTTTGATATAAATGGGAGTTCCCAAACCTCCTCCTCAAGTTTAGTAATTTGCTACAGTGGCTCACAATATGTAGAGAAATATTTACTTATGTTACTGGTTTATTGCAAAAGATATTACAATGCATACAGGTGAGCAGCCAAAGAGGTAAGTAGGGTAACGTCTGGAAGGGTTCTGAATAGAGGAGCTTCTGTTTTTGTGGAATTCTGCTATGGTATCCTCAGCTAAAGGATTTTCTTTCACCAAATTGGACACTCTCTAAATTCCAATTGAGCAAAGGTCTTATGGAGGTTTCTAGAAATAGTCACAATGGATTAAATTATTGGCCATTAACAATTAAGTCTTTTTTTTCAGTTTTAATTGAGTTTATTGGTACATTTTAGGGATACAGTACAGTTACAGTCATTGTTGGGATCTTGTACCTCTACATGACAGGTCTTGGTTCTCATTTTTTCCCCTTGTCCCTGCCCTCCCTTCACCCCCTCCTCCCCTCCCCATCTACAAACACTTTATTTCCATCTTTTCATTATCTCACATTTTTTTCTTTCCCCTTATTACCCTTCCCCTACCCATCCCACCTTCCCTACACCTTTAGCTCCTTTCTTCCCATTTCTAAATGTCAGTAATCTTATTAAGAAACAATTAAGACTTTCTCCAATCCTTCCCTTCCCGGAAATGGGATGAGAGGTGAAAGTGGATTTTGTCCTCTCTGGTGACCAGCCAGACCACCATTTCATTAACCTACGAGAACACACCCATCACTACAGAGATTCCAAAGGTCTTAGAAGTTCTTGTGTCAGAAATTTGAAGCAAAGACCAAATAACAGACATTATTAATATCACTCAGCACTGAGGAATTAAAAGGATTTTAGGAACTCTGTGTTCGAAGTGGGTGCAGATACTAACTCTATTCATATTTCTTATTATGTCACTGGAATAGCATAGAAATAGTTTCTTCATCTTTGTACTCAAAATGGAATCCAGTAAGTAAGAGAACAGGTGTTTCAATTATGGTTTCATTCAGAACTCTTGATTCTTGATGGACAATTGCACATAATATCTTTATTTGTTTTTTTTTTCTTGCAATCTAGTTCCCAGCAGGAAATTTACTGAGCTGCCAAGTTGTGATCGTCTAATTGACTCAGAAAGAATCTGAATGAGTTTCTAAATATCCAACTGAAATCAATTGTGACTCTCTTTATTTTAGGCCCCAGGCAGATTGAAATTGAGACAATAAATGGAATCACCTCATTCTGAAAGAATGAGAGTTGGCAGCTTTGCAGCAAGCGTCCCACACATACAGTCACATAAACTTATGCAGGCACACGTGCAGGCACCTATACATGACGCACGTGTACTCTGTTGCAAAGTTTCATATTAAAAAAATGCAAGATTGGATATATGCTTGGCATCTTGTAAACTAAGTTTGGCATTTTTGAAAGCTCTGTGTTTCTAAGATCTTTGATTTCAGCACTCTAGAAAGATATTTCGTTCAGTGAAAGTAAACACAGAACTGTTAGGTGGGTAGACGTAGGTAGGGGAGTATAATTATGTAGGGACTTGTTCTGGTAGTTTCTACAAAAGTTCTACAGGGTCTAACTTTTAAATTATATTTTCTAATTTGCTCAGGGAATGATTTTTCCTAAGGTTCATCTACTTGTACATTGTATGTTTAAATGTTTTCATTAAATTCCATTTTGCGTGAAATAGAAACAATGAGAATTTTAAGCAGCATTGTTATAGGTTTAGTAGACCATCTGCCATTTTATCCTTTCTTCCTCACAGAGAAGGAATGACTATGAGAATAAATAAATTGTTTTACACCACACTTCAATATTAGAATTCCAAGTATGTGAACCCTCAGAAAGGAGCGCCTAAACATTCAGTTTTCACTGTGGAATGTAATCATCGTAAGCATTCTTAAAAGCTGTGATTGGAAGTGAAACACTTGTAACATAAATGCAGTGAGCTCCTAGTGATTAAAACAGAGTGTACTTTGAACTACTGCCATCAGTAGGACGTTTAATGGTGGGGCAGCAGTCTTCTAGTCTGTGCAGTGAGAGATTTGCTTCAGTTCAGATCTCTGTACAGAGGAGGGTCTTGGGGGTTCTGTGAGCCCTGTCTGTGTCCTTCCCAAAAGAGGGGATGCTGAAGAGCCGGAATAACACCACCGATGAACATGTCAGTCTTGTTGTAGACAGATAAGTGCCATTTCTGAGTCAGGAAAGTAGAAACCAGCATTATGCAAACCACATTGGATGCCGAGATATCAGCGGGGAGCAACTTAAGACAAAGCATGCAGGAGCTCTGTTCTTAAACCCGGTTTGGTTTACACCCTGAGAGAGATAAAAGCCAAGGAGAGAGTAAAGGTGTGGATCACCCACCAACAGTGCTTAAGGAAATTTAGAACAATGAGTAGCAAAGGGATTTGTTCATCCACAAGACCAACACACACTGACTAAGGATTATTTCCAGTTGCTCCTCACTGGAAGTTGATAGCAGAATCTTTACAGCTGTGTGTGATGAGAGCAGGCCAGATATATCCAAAATCATTGGGGTTTTATTTTTTTAAGAATATGAGTATTAATATGTATTAAGAACATTCGGTTTCATATAAAGAATGTAAATATTCTTGTCATTCTTTCCCATTGTCTTAAAAAAATACTGTGCCAAGGAATCTAACTGTAATACCAGAGTAAATATAATAGTTGGCAAATAAAATAAAGCTACAAATAGTTAAAGGAGGGCCTGATGAGCTGGACGTGCTTTGTCATGTAAGCAGCACCCCATGAAAAGCCAACACTGGGGTGAACAGACAGGAGGTGGAGGATAGCTTAACTCTAAATGGGCAGAGCTGGCTTCCATTTCATTACCCTTGACTATAAGCAAGGTATTTGGCCTCACTAGATATCATTCCTTATCTAATAAAGAAGACATAGTCTGAAGGCTTCTATAAAGAAGTATCTTAAAGCAACATGAATTTTTAATCTCACAGATTGGGAGGCAGGAAGTCCACAATCAAGATGTCAGAGAGTTGCTCCTTTTATGAAATCTAAGGGGTAATCTGTTCTGTGCTTTTCTCCTAGTTTCAGACAACAGCTATAGATCCTTGAAATTCTTGGGCTTGTAGATGTTTTATGCCCATTTCTGCTTCTGACTTGGCGTGATATTCTCCCTGTGTGTCTAAATTTCCTTCTTTTCTTAAGGGCACTAGTCATATCGGATGAACGTTCATCACCTCTTTCTAACTTGATTGATTTGCAAAGAACTTATACCCAAATAGGTCACATTCACAGGCAGCAGGTATTAAGACTTCAGTATTTTTGCCTGGCATGGTGGTGCACACCTGTAATCCCAGAACTCGGGAGGCTGAGGCAGGAGGATCGCTGTGAGTTCGAGATTGGGCTACACAGTGAGTTCCAGAGCAGTCTGAACTGCATAGTGAGACCCTGAGGAACACAGAGAAGAGACAATAGTCAAATAGTTTCTTTAATCCTGGGGAAGGTTAAATAAATTACTAATACAAGGATTACCAAGAAGTTTGTGTCAATTGAAAAGCATCTCTTGTTCTCTTTCACATCCAACATGTATGGCAATAGAATATATTATGGTCAAGCTCTTGGCCCTATCCATCCCTCACTCCACTACCATCAACTCTACTCCTGATCTTGGCTTATTATTACTATTATCATTATTATTATTTTGTTACTGTTATGTTACCCTCACATTTATTCCTTTATGGGGCATGCTAAACTCTTTGCAAGGCTCAGTGTTGTCTGTGAACTTTCTCTCTGCTTTAACTGTTCCAAGTTCTGCTTGGAAGTGGCATGGAGCTGGTGTGAACTGGAAATCTGAATGACTGTATGAACACAAAGACAGATGGCAGGATCCCTATTGGAATGTGTGGCCAGCACATGGCTGCTATTTGTTTTCACTCTTGTAGTCAGCAGACACACGATGACTGTATTGCAGCTGCAATGAAATTCACTATGAGAACTTTTGGGACCATGGGGCAGTGCATGCAGGGGTTACCTGGGTAGGTAAAGTCCTAACAAAGAGGCAAAGGATCTGTTTATTTCTTGGGGATAGGATATAGGAGGTAAGGTCCCTACTAAAAGAGTAGATACAGTCTGACTTTCAAGAGAGGCTTGGAAGTCAAACTTGTGCTTGTCATGTTATTTTGAATTAAGTGTGTGTGTGTGTGTGGTGGTGGTGGTGGTGTGTGTGTGTGTGTGTGTGTGTGTGTGTGTGTGTGTGTTTCTGTGTGTGTGTGAGATCTTCAGCCTAATGTATAAATTTGTTTATATCTCTTTCAGTGTAGTTTACAATTAAGCTCCTGAAACCTTTTCAGATGCATACTGTTATTTCTTGTTTCTTGCCCGTTTCTTGCATTCTTAACACTGAAAATTTGTCTGGAATAAAATTTCTGTTTATTTCATTTGGGTATTTTTGTCCTTCTTAAAGCTTCAATTCAGGCTATATCTCTTCCAAGGAGGCTTCTTGATGTCCTGGTTTCCCTTCTTTCTGGGTTGTGGGCATTTATCTCACTACTTAGCAAATTCTATTAAACTTTTTCACTTTTAGTCTGAAAGGTCTCTTTTTCTTTGAAAGGCTTTAGGGTATAGGGAATAATATCTGTTCAGTATCTGTTAGTTGAGTTGAAATGTACTGAATTTCTTAAGCATGAATTTTAATCTCTTTCTCTCTCATTGTATCCAAAGATGTGAGATCATATTTAGCATTCTTTCAAAAGAGTAAATGTCTTTAATTAAAAATGGTAAACACAAAAAATGACTTCTAGGCAATCAGATGTGGACTAAAATGTACCTGAAAAGTACTCATTCATTCAATAAGTATTTGGTTAGATCTTCTATGCAGTAGGCATTGGAAGTGAAAGATTGTTCCTAATCATAAGGAGGACTCAATACAGAGTGGGACATGTAAAGAGATAATTTTGTTATAGTGGATGAGAACATGAGGGCTTTACCACCTATGTGATCATAATCAAAGTTTTCAAAAACACAGGAGGGAAGTCTTCCTCTGAAACTAGATGAATAAATTTGTTTTCACTTTCTCACCATCTACCCTCTCCAGAGCTCTATCTTCTTTTCGTTTTCAACTCTACTATTACTTGCACTTAAAAGCTTTGTCACAATGAACAATGTCAAAATGAACACTGATGTGCACATAGAAAATCTAGCACCTATTTTTCTCTTGTATTTATTTATCTCTTGACAAAACTTGACACAGTGTCTAGTGCCCTTTTAGAAAAATCCTCTTGGTTTTCTGAGATTCTCATTTGTTGTTTCTCCTGCACCCCTAACAATCCTTTCCCTCTGTCCCCTTTGTGGTTCCCCAGGGCTGCTGTGAGACTGATAAAGCTTGCACTTCAGGCCCATGCATGGCAAGTTCTTCTTCCAAGACCCTGGGCAAAGGCTCACATGATCATATATTTTTTGTAATACTTGCAAAGATAAAATATTTTAATCTTGAGGGTTAAGGCAACAATCTGTTTTCACTCCTAATTGAATCTCCCAACTCTTTTGATCTTTCTGTGTTGTTGACTTATCCATGGACAACCTAGTTAATGTGAATTTGGGTCAAAATTGCTTCCTTTGGATTTAGCGTGTTACATTTGTGTGGTCCATATTCATGTCCGGTTAGTGAGATTATTGCCAGTTGTTCCACTGGCCAAGTCATAAGAGTGACTTTAACACAAAAGTGCAAAGTCAAAAGTAACACTGTAGCATACCTGTGTCCTATGGCCCAACACTGGATTAATATGGACAGTAGGGGAGAAAATTCTAGAAGCAAGGTCAGTTTACCTTTCTGTTGTGCCAACACAAAACCATTTTATAAAATCTTTGTCATATGAAATGACAGTATAAGTTTACAGTGGAAAATACAGGGAAGAAAGTCAGAGTGAGTCAGGTACTGACTACTTCTAAGTATAATGCAATTTTCTTGGACTTTGTGAGGTCGGTGCTATTGACATCAATGCTATTTTTACATTTGTAATTTATCTTTAGTTGCAATAAATTATAACTTTTTAATTGATAAAATCTGATTATTATCTTTGAAGAGGACCTCCTGATTGACTACTAAGTAGATCAAGACGGCCTTTTATCCCACTCATTCTTACTTTCTGTTATGTTTGTATCTAAAGGTCCACCAAGAGCCTCATGTGCTCATGGACCAGGTTTTTGGAAGGGGATTGAATCATGGGAGTGCTCCAGCCAGCATGATGTTAGGAAGGAGGGTCTGGTGTAGAGGCAGGTCGATGTGGCTGACCTGGAAGGGTGTGCCTGCTTTCACGGCGTGAGCAGCTTTCTTCCGGCTTTGGAACCTGCCAACGATGAACTCAAACTGTGAGCCTAAGTAAATCGCCCTGCCCTTAGCTTGTGAGTGTCTGGGAGTGGGTCCCACCAACGAGAAAGTGATGCAGACATCGCTCCAGGGAATATGTCCACTTCCGTGGGTTTAAAGTCGAAGCATGCGTATGTGCTGATTGCAGTGGACACAGTTTTGATCACACACACACACACACACACACACACACACAAACTGGAGCATAGAGTACTTTAAAATTATCTTCTTTTTAGATTTTTAGAAAAATGAAAAAGTTACTTTACTTTTAGAGTATGAAGCTATGTAAAATATGGTTTTCTCTGTAAATATCTCTTCCTCCAGAGGAAAAAGGAAACCAATATTTTAAGATTTATTAAACATTAACAGTTCATTTCCATTCATGTTTAAATGCTTTACAACATACATACATGTATGCTACACATATACATATGCTAAATATATGTTTATATATATACGCACATATAAATATTTGGGGATAAATATAAACAAACATATAGAACATAAATATAGGATTTCTGTACTATTTTAAAGCTTTTAAAGAAATAATATGATACATATTTTATATATAGTTTTTTTTCTATGTTAGAATAGATCCACCTAGGTCATTCTTTTATTGTTTTTAATAACTACATAATATTCTACCATATATGCATTTCATGAGGTTCTAAACAGAGTCTCGATTTCCACTGGTGGTGCCATGCTTTGTGTTATTAGAGAAGACAGTGGAGGAGCATCTGTCCATCTCAGACTCCTATCAAAGCAGCTGATTCCCAGGAATTTCATCCTTGGGCTACTGCAGGTGTGCTGCTCATTATAAGATTTGACATATGGCAAGGAAGCAAAAGCAGCAAGCTAAGAGTCGACGTGTTAACTAGAGGGTCATAGAAACACACAAGCAATTAAATGGACAAGTTTTTCTTTCCGGCTTCTAATTTATTTGTCCATCACTTGAGTTGATTAAGAAATGACTCTGATGGTAACCAGCAGAACAGTGTTTGTCATTTCCCCGAGGCTAACAGAACAAGCTATGAGCTCTCGTTCCAAGTATGGCCCTTGGGTAACGATCTCTTTACTTTTCCTTATGTCCTTTTTTGCAGATTTTTAGGCAGTTAGATCCCAAAGAATACTTTGTTTCAGGCCTCGTGATGATTTGATAAATAAATGTTTCTTTTGTTTTTGCATTTTTAACTAAATTAGACTAGTGTGACCTGTCAGCTCCTTTATCATTTGAATTTTAAGATAAGGCAACAATTTCCTGGGGAAAGGAAGTTTTCAGAAGCAACTGTAGAGATATGGAAGTGGCCTGGGAGTGATTGAAAGAAGACAGATTTATTGGCAGGTTTGTGAAAGTCTGGGAACACTTGAAAGAGATTACTGATATTCTTGAGATAGGAGAGGGAATCCAATTAGTAAGACAGATACACATCGAATTCATTCCAATGGGTTGCTCTACTGATTCTGAGCCATCAATGGGTTTGTTATATCTATGTTATATGTGTATGTAGTTGTGGTATAATTTTTTTTTAGATTTTATCATTGTGTGCACTCTCCCTTGGTAACATTTTCTTTCTTATCTGTCATACCCCAGAAAACAATGATTTTACTTCTGTGCACAGACTTTCCTTTAGAGATGCCTGATATTAGATTGACACCCTCCTTAGATCCTGAGCTTACCTTTCATTTTGCCTTTGAAGCATGTATAAAAGTGTGTATGAAGGATACATGAATGTGAGATTTGGAGGAGACTGTATACTATGAGTGGGATATAGTTGTAATTACCCCAGGATAAAGTTGCTTTAATAAATAAAAAACCAAAGTTAGATGAAATCAGTGTAAGGAGATGATAGTTGATGTTTTGCAGAGTAAAGAGAGGGCTGCTGCAATCGTGTGTGTTGTGATATATTTGACTGTGTTCTTCTTTTGTACTTGTGTATTTGTGTCTTCCTGTCTGCATATCATTATGTGTCTCTGTGGTTTTTGTATATCCATGTGAAGAGGGAGTGATTTGATCCAAGTGAGTTTTGAAGCCTCTTCCAGGTTTGGAATTATGTAACTGTCACTCTGTTTTATCAGTGTTAATGTATATGCCAGTGTGTGTTGGAATAAATGAATTTTGAGTAGTTAATTATTATTTTTTATATGTATGAGGGTAATGATAGTGAGAGAAAGTCTTTACTTCAATCCAATGGCTTAGAGGGAGAAGGGTAAATGAAAAAACTCTTTCTTACTTTCTTGCTTCTTGGCCATATTTGGAATCATTACCACTTCGAAAATGCAAAAAACAGATCAAAGGCAATGGCAGTTGTGATGGTTAACTTTTTATGTTAACCAGATTCAGGTACAAGCTTCCCAGATATTTGGTCATCTATTACTTTGGGTGTGCCTCGGAGGGTGTTTTTAAATGAGACTAACATTTGAAGCAGCAGACTGAGTATGTCAGATTGCCCTCCCTAATAGGTTTAGGACTCTTTCAATCAGCCAAAGGTCTGAGTAGAACAAAAATGCAGCCTTTTCAAGTAAGAGAGAACTCCTCCAGAGGCTACCTGGAGATGAGACAGGCTTTTTCTGCCTTCAAAGTCAGAATGAAACACTGGATCCTCTTGGTTTTTGAGTTGGCCAGCATTAGACTGGAACTTTACTGCCAGCTCTCCTGAGTCTCCAGGTTGATGACTGTAGGTCTTGATTGTCTCAGTCTTTATAATCACGCTAGCCGATTCCCTGAAGAAAACTCTGCATACACATGTACACATCTTGTCAGCTCTCTTTGTCTGGAAAAACCTGATTAATACAGCACCTAAGAAATCTGCTGGAATGGGATCAGCTTTTGGTGACTTGCTTAGGGACCGGGCTCTCAGGGTTAACTTTGATACTACCTTTTCCACAATGTTTGTATAATAAAGAGCCTTGAAAGCATCTCCTTCAATGGGTGAAGAGCTGATTTGTTTCCTCACCAGGACAATGCTAGCACAGCATTTAATGTCCACAAACTCTGATCCAGCAATTTCCTAAAAGTCTTGTTCAGAAATACAGAATACACGCCCACAAATATACACACACATGCACACACAAACACACAGAAACCATTATTGTACTTATTATAGCATTATTTATTAGAACAGAGAAATATCCTGAATGTTCATTAGTAGTAGTTATTTAAATAAATTAGGTATATCCATCAAAAGAAAAACAATGAAAAAAAAATATATATAGTGAGAGAGAGAGAGAGAGAGAGAGGGAAAGGATCAAAAGAAAATCACAGAGCTATACATGTACCATAATCGCCCTAATTATTTCAAAGCCTATGATAATCAGTTAACTATCATATATAGTGTGATGCATAAAAAAGGATACTTATAGGGCCAGGGATTTAGCTTAGGGGCACTGCGCCTGCCTTGGACACACAAGGTCCTGAGTTCATGCCCAGGTACTAAAATGTACATAAAAAAGGAAACGCATAGAATACCTAGAAGAATACATTAAACTCTTAATGGTGGTTACGTTAATGGGTAGCTGTTGAAATTCTGATGAAAATATATAGAGGACTTTTTAACTTTAACTCTATTTGTCTGTATAATAAATAAGTGCATGCTTGTGTATTTGAATAGTGTAACATGTATTACAAGCACAAGGTATTAATACTTGTACAAGGCTATAAACATTAAAAAGTACATATATTTTCTTCCTAGATCATATAAACAAATGTGTTTACGAGATTTGATTCCAATCATTCCACTTGTGTTTGAGGTCTCATTTTCAAAAATAAGAATAGACCTTAATCGCAGGTGAATGGGGAAAAAATAAGAACTAAGATATATCATGTAAAGGTACAATTCCCAATGATAAATGTCGTCATACTCTATACCTAAAATGTACCAATGAACTTAATGAAAAAAATAAAGAATAGACCTTAGTCAGAATGTCTCTTGAGGGCTGGGGATTTAGCTCAGTGGTTCCGCCATCTGCCTCACAAGCATAAGGCCCCAAGATCGATCCCCAGTACAAAAAAAAAAAAAAAAAAAAAAAAAAAAAAAAAAAAAGTGCTACAGAATGTCTCTTGATTGGGTTTATTTTTTTATTCCTTCCTTTTCTCCTGCCATCTGCCTATATTGGTTCACCAAATTTCAATTGTAAGATTGACCTGGAAGGCTTGTTAGAGTAAGTACCTGGGCCCTAACCACAAAGATTCTGATTCAGTAGTTCTGGATGGCATCTGAGAATTTAAAGTTTTAATAGAATTTAGGTTGGCAAGGAGGCTTCTACTCTGAGGACCTCTCTGTGAGATCTGTCCTCAGCACCCAGAAAATTGATTTGTTATTTTGTCCAACTAATGATTATTAAGGAAGTATTTAGAGTTTACCTGTTTCTGCATTAGAATTTGTGTACTGAAAGTTGAAAATAAAATCTCTATTTCCAAGAACCACCTAGTTTGACTGCAGACTAGAGAGGCAGACAAGTGAGATAATTGCATTCCAGTGTAAATGCTGTGTTAATCATGAGATGAAAACTCTGGCATAGTCCTTTTGTGGAACTATAGTTTTTACAAGATCGAGGATGTGGATGGAGAGGGGTGGTACTGACATAGTTTTATACCCAGAGGGACAATTGATAATAATTCCTGCTAGGCTTGGTTAACATGAGACAGAAGAAATACACATGCCATAAGCGTTATTTTTAAAACCCCCTGGTCTTTGTCTTTCTACCTTTGAAATGAAGGGATGGACAATACCTTTTGCCATAACTTTCTGCATTTCTATAATTTTCCATCTTTCCTATTTCCACCCACTGACTCCATTTTGCTAACACCAGCCATCCGAGGTGCTCTGACGCCATTCAGGCAAGGCCAGCACATTCTGTATAACATGGTGCCCCACCTAGTGGCCTAGATGGTGGGCCTTTCTCACTGGTGTGCCATGTTCCTGCCATTGCTGACTCCCACGGTCATCATGTCTGTGTACTTGTCCAGCCAGCCCAGTACTCCAGAATATCACATTATTTAAGTTTCCAGAATGGCCATACTCTCCCTTATGTCGGGTTTGCAAATATCACTTGGGAGGCCGGGAAGCACAGTACCTCAGTATCTCACCTAGTTTGTTCCTAACCCTGATGACCTGTTTGGTACTGACTTATCCTAAGCACGCTCCTTTGAAGCAGCCTCTTCCTATGGGTGAGAGTCCTCCTTAGCATGTTTCCAGAGGACCTACTAGTCTGTCTCCTACAGCGAAGGCAGGTACCTTGAGCACTATGACTAGATCTAGGTTCTTTTTATACTTGGATCTAAATAGGTGCTCAATAAATCTTTAATGAGTGAGTTCTTCAGCCTCTTTATTTGCCTCAAGAAACAACCTTTGTCCTTTATCCTCTTTTCTTATAGTAATTGTACGTTTCATTTTCTTTTTTGTTTGGTTTCATTTTGCATTTTTGGTACTGGTGATTGAACTTGGAACCTTGCGCTTGCAAGGCAGGTGGCAGCACCACTGCGCTAAATACCTGGCCCTGTACATTTCATTTTGTGTAGCTTAATCATTCTTAAATAATGTGAATGTAAAATAATTGACAATACGAATAAATTAGTAATTGTACGTTTCATTTTCTTTTTTGTTTGGTTTCATTTTGCATTTTTGGTACTGGTGATTGAACTTGGAACCTTGCGCTTGCAAGGCAGGTGGCAGCACCACTGCGCTAAATACCTGGCCCTGTACATTTCATTTTGTGTAGCTTAATCATTCTTAAATAATGTGAATGTAAAATAATTGACAATACGAATAAATTGTTTTTAAAAAGATTTTCTAGAAGGTATTTTCTTGTCTATTTCTAATGCACCCTTTATTTGAGTAACATATTCCAAGGGAAAATTTTCAATCTCACAAAACAGTACTGAAAACAGTGAAATGAGATATTTCGGGCCTTCTATCTTCTCTCCTGTCTCAATGTTCCTGAAGGTCCAACTATACAGAAGAATTCCAAAGTAAAACCTATGGCCCATTCTTTAAGGAACCCTGACTGCCTTCCAGAATTCCATGACACATTCGCAGACTATTTCTTAGGTATTTTGGGGTGCATTGTGAAGAAGCTATATAGTACATTCAGGAAAGAACCTGGAATCTATCTGTAGAAGGAGACAAAATTTAATTTAACTTCCAGCTCCTCCAACCTTGAAATAGAATTCCTAGGAAACCCCTTTTTTGGTCACATAGCCCAGATGTAGAGCAGCACTGATTCTTTCAATGATTTCTTTCTCACTTAAAAATTTTCCCTTGTCCTCAGGACGAGAGTATCTTCCAATGTCTTGAATATTTTATATGTTTATATTTGTTGATTTTAATTTTTCATGCCTTTTAAAAATAATAGAAAAGAGGCAAGTTCTCCACCAGTCCCTCAGGTCTTAGAGAACAGCTCCAAGCTTCTAGCTTCTCTAATCTTGTATGGATCTCTGGCCTTCATCCATCAGATATGTATCCTTCAAACTTGTGGATGCATGAATATTATACTGGTGGTAAATAGTGTCTGCAAACTCATTGCTGAGGAGGAGCAGGCAGACAATGTAAACGTGTGTGGCAGTCCTGATGCTGAGGGGAACCGTAAAGCGTGTTCTCTCAGAAAGCAGCAGGAAACTATACGAAAGGTTCTGTAAGATGTTCCAATGGCTGCTGAGTGAAACTGCTTTTTGAAAACGTGACAAATCTTGCAATTGCAAATTTTGCTATGTGAATTTGGCACATAGCCCTCTAGCACAAGACCTGTGTCTTTTCTTTTACAGATTCCCCAAATTAGGTGAAATGTGATAACAATCATATGAATTACTAGAAGAGTTTATTAAAGGAATATCCCCATCCCTCTCAAAATAATGTTTTTCAGCTTTAATTGAGTTTATTGGTACATTTTAGGTATACAGTACAGTTACATTCATCACTGGGATCTTGTACCTTTACATGAAAGATCTTGGTTCTCATTTTCTCCCCTTGTCCCTGCCCTCCCTTCACACCTCCTCCCCTCTCCATCTACAAACACTTTATTTCCATCTTTTCATTATCTCACATTTTTTTCTTTTCCTTTATTGTGGTTACCTTTGCTTTCTTTTATCCGACTTCATCTTGCTTTCCTAAATATAACACAAAGGATTTTCTTTGATACCAGTAAATTTTATATATATATACACACATATATACATATATACACACATATATATGTATATATATATATATATATAATCAAATACATACATATGTGTATATAACATTATACATCTGTCTACTCATTAAGAAATATATGTAACAGTATATCATGTATTTATGAATGATTTAAAATATATTATTTGAACAGACACCCTCATCCTTTGTTTAGAAATCAGATATTCAGTAGTGAAAGCATTTAGAATACAATAGTGAACCTGAAAATAAACTGTCATACAATTTCTTTCAATTTTAATTAACATATTAATGGTACATATTAGTGGAGCATATTGTGGTATTTTCCAACATGCATGCACCATGCACAGATAAAATCCAACCATCCTTTCTCCACCTCTTCACTCCTCAGAGGAGGATTGTCTTCTTGCAGACAGTCGTTCTGACATAATGCAGCACACTGGGAGCACTGCGGTGGGAAGAGGTGGCAGGGGGAATGACTCCTCAGCACTCTGCACACACCAGTTCCAAAAAGAGGTGGGCTTGTGTTCCAGCAGAGGCCTTCACCTGTCAGCTTGCGGGGCCCAATTACAATGCTTTTAAACAATTTGAATGTAAATGCCTTTCCAGTTTCATCATCCTCACAGCTCTAATACCAAGCCAGGCTTTCCATATTTAAATTACATGCCAGGTCTTTGAAGGCATTTGAATTGGGAACTCTTGTATTAAACAGCACTATGGGAAACAGAGTAAAGGCCAGGTGTCATCAGGAAAAAATGGAAGAGGCTTTTAAAGAGATCTCTGAAGGGCTAGATCAAAGAAGCACAGACACCTCTCAACTCTCTGTGGGGTTATGTCCCAATAAACACATTAGGAGTTGAAACTATCCAAAGTGGAAAAAAATGCATTTAATACTTTCAACCTACTGAACATCACAGACAAGAGATGTGGTGCGGTGTGAGAATTGGTTGTTTCCTCTAGTGATCGGGTGTGACTGGAAGCTACAGATGACAGCTGCTCCTCAGCGCCCAAGAAAGAATTCTACTGCATATCACCTGGCCAGGAAAAAGGTCAAAATTCAAAATTTGAAGTACAGTTTCCACTGAGTGTTTATGTCATTCACATCATTGTAAAGTCAAAAAAGTCTTCAGTCAGTTAGTGGGGACAATTTGTATGCAAGAAATTATATCTATTTACCTTTTAAAAAAATCTTTTATTCATTTTATTTGTACATTTAATGTATACAGTATAATGACATTCGTTGTTGGAAATTTGTGTCTTTACATAATCAATCCCGGTTCTTATTATTTTCATGAGCAGAGATCTTTTGTTTGTTTGTTTGTTTGTTTTGGCACCAGGGATCAAAGTCAGGCCCTTGCACTTTCAAGGCAGGCAGTGGAACCTCTGAGCTAAATCCCTGGGCCTTTTTTGTTTGTTTTAATACTGAGGATAGAATCCAAGGCTTTTGCCCTGACTTACGTTTCAGCCTGTCTTTATTTTTTATTTTGAGGCAGATCTTCTTAAATTGCTGATTGCTGAGATTTCAGTGTGTACCACCATGCCCAGCTGGGAAAGCTGTGTAGGATTTGTTTCGTGCACCCAGCTTCCAGAATTGAGCAAGAGAATGTTTCATCATTACCTCACTGTCTCTCATCTCATGAGGTTGTTTCTTTTTTATGCCTTTTCCTGGGGTTACTTTACACTTCTCCGGGACTGGGTAAGGAGCACAAGTATTTCAGTTGGCCTTGTCTTACTGTCGTTCAAATACAGTGCAGATATCCTTATTTGTAGGGTATGGAGAGAGAGAGAGAGAGAGAGAGAGAGAGGGAGTGTGTGTGTGTGTGTGTGTGTGTGAGTGTGCGTGTGTGTGTGGTTCATTTGTAAATCTTATCACTAGGAGAAAGCAGAGGATATTGGCAAAAATAGCTACAATAGAAATTAGAATATTTGAATAAATCAGGAATTTCTCTTAATTCTAGCCTGCTTTTTTCAGAACCCCTTTGTACACAGTATGGAAGACTTTTAACAATGTAGCTAGAATTTTATTTTGGGTGTTTTAGTCTAGGTATATGGACTTCAGCTGAAAATGGACTTCAGCTGAAAATGGACTCAGGTGAGAACTCTGCTTGGTCCAGTGAGTAGTCCATCCCTGATAAAAATCAATTTTCCAGTCTTACTTCTGAATATGAACCCTTTGTGATGGCTCCTCTGGTTTCTTTCAGTGAGGAAATCACTCTTCCATATGTATGCTGAAGATTTCTCGTCAGGTTCTAAAATAATCCATAATCCTTTCTGTAGAGTTCTTTCAAGCCTCTGTGAACCCTAGTGGTGAGAAAGGCTCTTTCTCCTCTGGTCTAAAGACCCTTCCTTTGGCCCCTCCACTGTCCTATGTCCACATTGTAGATAGCTCACTAGAGATGTCCTTTTACACTCTCTTTCCACCAGATGTGACTTCACTACTGGCTTGTTGAAGCAGCTTATTGTGTCTGTCCCTATTGCTTCAATGTCTTTTTTTAAAATTTTAAATCAACCTTTATTCTTGGTTTCCTTAGAAGTCACAGACTGTCCAGGCTATGGTATGTCACACAATCACTACAGTGTTTCATCAGATGTATCAATTTCTTCTTTTATTACCTGTTCATACTGATGAATCATGCTTGATGTTTTCAGTTCTACCCCCGAAACATAAGCCACAAGAGCAAATACAACTGGGCATCAATGAGCAATGAGTGATTTAACCCAGCAGTATGTACCTCACGTATTTTAAAACCCTGTCAATGCTCTGAGTTAACAAAAACATTAGGAAATGTTGCATTCTGCAGCTTTTTGGGGAGAGTCACAATTTGCATAATATTAAAAGCTCTGAGTTCTGCAGTAAAAATACCAGATTAATTTTTTTAGACCGAGTAGATGCCAATTTAATTGATCATGGAATCATCCCTCCTCCCCGCCACCAACTGAACTATCGTTTAATATCTCTTAACATCTGGTACAGAAATATGGATGTAATATTTTATGATGTCATCTTGAATGGTACTCCTGTTTCTAGGCAATGTCCTCTTCCACTTTTGGGGTGATTATTTTGTTCCACCATCTTTGTCCTCAAACTTCCTATAGCCCTTCTTCATTCCTCACTCTGCACTGATGACTTGATTCTCACTTTAGTTGCCATGAAAACAGAAGCAATCAGAAAACTTCTCTATCTTCTCATCACCATATTTAGCACGTTTCTTGTACCTGTGCCATATACACAACCTTCTCTTCTGCTGTAGCCAATCAGTTGCTGACACTGGGACATGAGGCCAGAACTACAGTTAACATTGCAACATCACCCCTTTTTACTACCTGAGAACTTTGCTCTTGCAATGATGCTGTTTCTCTATTGCATCATTAATTTTTCATTCTCTCCTGGTTTATTTCCCAACATGCAAATATATTATATTGTCTCTTAGATTAAAAACAAAAGACAAAATACTTTTGTCTTCATTTTCATATTCCATTCCAGTTACCACCCATTTTCTCTAATCCAGCTTATATCAAAATTCTTGAAGGAATTTTCTAAACTCAATGTTTTATTTTATCTCCTTTAGTTCTTTCTATAATCCACTCCTATCAGGATTCTGTTATCTCAAACTGTTCTTACTTGGCAACTTGACACCTCCCCCCATGTCATCAAAGTAAATGGTCTCATTCTTATTCTTCATTTAGTCTTACCTAGCCCCAGTTTATCACTCCCTGTTACCCTTGTGCAGAAACGAATCTAGATGATTCATTATTCCCAGGGCAATGGGAGTGTGAACCTATTGTTTGCATGGGCCCCCTGGTCACTCAAGTCCCATGAAGGTGTTGCAAAGGTAGACCTTGGTCTTATCCCAGCACTAAAGCTTCAAGTTTAGAAAACCCCAGTCTTTGATAATTGGTAATAGCAAACATACCCAGTCTCTGCCCCATAGGAAGAAATAATCTTCGCTGTCCTGAAACAAATCAGCTCTTCACCTACCAAAGGAGGTGCTACCTCTAGCTTCAAGGCTGTTTACTACACATTCTGAAAAGGTTGCTTCAAAATTCTCACGTGTACACACGTATGGAGAATTGCTTCCCAACCAATACTCCTGCCTGAAGTTCTTCTCTTCCAGTATTGACATAGCTGTCTCTCTTATCTTGTCCAGATCAAATGTCATCTGGTTAGAGATATCTCTGACCACACACTCTCCCCCCTTATTCTTTATTCTTTTATTTTTTAAAGTTCTATTTGATGTTATATTGTGGTATGATTGAACTGAATGTTGTATTGGCTGTCTGCTCTATATAACTCAAGCTTCAAAGTGCTCAGAAATTTGTGTTGTTCACTACTAGATCATCAGCTACTGGGACAGGACCTGGCAGAATGAGTGATCACTAAATAATGGTTAAATCAATATACAAATAATACTGCTCAGTACTTTGTCTACCTCCTCTGTTTTTTGAAGTGAAACATTCAGGTATATTTCCACACAAAAGGATGTAAAAGTTTTACAGATATTGGAAAAAATAGCTTAACCACAAAGGAAGCAATAGTGTATACAATTTGTACAAAATGAATAAGAGAATAATTTGTTAAACTGTCCCTGTGTGAACCATGAGTGTTCTCTAGACCTTGTACGACAATGAAGAAACTTGGAGAATAAATTTGAGAATTATTTCCCACACAGAGGGTTAAATATTTCAGAAAGTCTTACATCTCAAGACTTTCTGAAATTTCAAACTGCTTTTAAACTGAAGAAAATTTATCACACAAGATACAGTTTTCTGTGATTATCTTAGTTAATTGAGTTGTACTCTGTTGGATTATCTGATTCAGCAATTGACAGAATGTACAAAAAATAAACAGAATACATTTGTTGTAATATGGACTTACAGATAGATTAAAAGACAACATTGTTATACATACATGCAACAAATATGCACAAATGCACACACACAGTTGATTCACATGGTATCCAGTGAATGCTACACAGCAGCCAAGTGTTCTACCCACAAGATTCTCATCTGTTAAAGCCCATGTCCTTCTGATTGATTTATTTGAAGATATAGGCCCTAATCCCACTCATGTTCTTGGCCAGGTGACCTCTGTTGGTTTATTTGATTTCTTAGCAGCCATTCAGCAGTCATTTTGGCCCTGTGATAATACATTTTTCCTCTTTTTCCACAGTGGTACTAGCTAGGTTGATACTTCTTCTAGTGGGCTTCTAGCCACTGTACACTAGCTTGTCAATCCATTAGGAGCTCAGGTGTAGGAAGATAGCATTTCCACAGCAGCAAGCCTGGGAAGCAGGACATCCTGGCCTGTGCCTACTTTGCTGATTGAATCATCTGTGATCCTAAGACAGCAGGCAGGCTGATTACAAGCCACCATATGTGTGTGAGGCCTGCCTGCGTCCTTCTCCTGGACTTTGCTCTGGGTGCTAATTGCTTTAGTGAGAGAAACTGTGCAAAGCAATTAAGCAGCTCCCTTCTCTCACAGTCTTAGCTCTTAGAAGCTAGGGCCTGGGAGAGGGCTCCTGCTCTCCCAGTAGGTTGCAAATTGCTCAGAATGAATAAATACATTTGTTCACTTTTCAAACTGTGACCAGCCACCTGGTTCTCTTGTGTTGCTCTCAGAGCAGAGAAGGCAGATGATGGGCTTCTCGTTGCTGAACTCCAGCCCATAAAAATGCTTCACCGCACTCTGAGCTATTTTTGCAAGGACATCTGTTGCCAAAAAAGAATTTTAATTAAGCAAAAACACATCTCTGTTTTGTCCATGGCAAGGAGGCTTGTGAAAGCTTTCTTGTCTCAGATGCATGCTAAATCTGGAGAAATGGAAGCCTTAAGGTATTTGTGAGGGACATTTTACTGCTCAATTTGAGGGACACAACAGATTTTCCATGGGAAGAAAATTGTTGGAAGAACATGTTTGTGCTTTTCAAAATAAGGCCCAGACCGCATTAATAATTAATTGTAGGTAATATAATCTGACATGTTACCCCATGGTTTGATAAAAGTCGAAAGCTCTTTCCACGAGGCAGCCTGCCAGTTCTTTTGCTCTCTTCCAATCTTCTTCCCAGGTGATAGTCATCATTTTAACATCAAGCTTCCAGAACACCACATTAACACATAAATTAGAGGAGCTGGCACTGTGCTGGCTGTTATAGCTAGTATAGATAAAATTGTCCAATCATTAAAAAAAGAAAAGTGATAAACAAAATCAGAAAGCAATTGTAGACGTTAGTACTGCCTAAATTGCTTGCAGTGGATTGGAGAGAGGCCTTTCTTTAGTTTTCCCAAAAGCTAGCCTATTGAGTACTTTTTTTTCTTCGTTTTTACTCTTTAAACACTGATGACCTGGCAGATACAACTTCTTCATCTATGAAACCAATTCTGTAACCATACACACTTGAAATCTCTTAAGTGCCTTTTGGGGTACCCTGTTTGGCCTCACAAGCATATCAGATGAGCTGCTTACAAGAGGGGCACTTTCAAGTAGCAGGCCCCCAGGGGTACAAGTAGGCAGCAGGAGAGGATGGATTACCTGATAATATTAAGATTGTTTCAGCCCATTTCTGTTAATGGCTGGGGTCACACATACGCCCTATTGCTGGGTGGACAGACAAGATCATTTAGGCTGAGGCAGCAAAGAGCTCATATTTCTACATGATATAATCTTTGCAGACAGAAATCTAGGCTTAACATTAAGGTCTGGAATTCAAAATCTCATGTTGTACATCAAAGTTGGAATGCCTTTCTCTACTCTGGAACATTTCTGATACCTCGGTACTCACATTTGAAGATTTACTCATCATGGAAGGGAATAGGGGAAAGATATATTTACATTTCCTCTTTTGAGAAATGGTTCTGGCTATTGTGTTTATGATTTCTAGGATACTCCTTTCCCCCTGTTCCTAACTCCTATGAAGATTAATTTTGTTCTGCCTAAACCATTGTCTAAGTAGAGCATGGATCTGCTGGGTACCAGGCCCATCTCCTAAAGAAATACTTAGAGAATTAATTACTTTTACACTTACCAAGTCTATGATGATTCTTAATGGGGAGAGGGCTAATGATTATTCTGAGTGAGTGAGAGCCAAGTTTGGCTTTTAGCTCAGTTTTCTTTAGTCTTCCATTTCATGGTTATATTATTTAGGGCCTTTTGATTATAAGTGGAGGAATCCAAAAGAAGGTTATGAAGAAAAGGGAAATTCAGTAGCTAGAAAAACAAAACAAAACAAAACAAAAAACCTTTCAAATCCTAGGTCCCATGTTTCAGAAACTGCTAGGTTCAGGGCTTCAATAAATGTCAGAGGTGTTCTGTCTTCCACTACCCTTTCCTCTGTGATGACTTTTTCTCAGGGGTTAAGCAGCTGATAACTGATGGTGTTAAGCAGCTTCTGTCTCAACTTACCTAGCTGGCACTTTCTTTCTAATGATCCTGGCCAAGGCCTGGACTCTCAGTACCATTGTCAGAGCATGACTCTTACCGCCCCTCTAGGTCTGTGTACTGATTCTGTCACGTAGTATTAGCCATTTGATAGCTCAAGAAACTGGTTTGTATCCTGATTCTACCACCTATGCAATATTTGATAGTCCAGGAAACTGAGGCATAACTTCTTCACCTGTAAATTAAAGACAGTAGTAGTTCCTTTCTCTAGGTTGTTGAAAAGTTCGTAAGTTTGATATAGGTGCCAGTCACACAGTAAGCGTCAGCTGTTATCACTGTTAAATGCTCTCCAGGAAACTCATTGTGGTGTGAGATAGATACTGTTGATTGAACAACTCTGGATCATGTATCTTCTCAGGAAGGGGGTTGAAATCTTCTTGCACTTAAACTGCAAGCATGGAGAATGAAAAGGGAAGAATTCCCTAAAAGGAATTTGAGGATTTCTTGTAAGACAGAGTAATTGATACCGAAAGCCTTAGTAATTGATGTAACTAGGTAAGGGACTGTACAATATTGACATTGCTCCGAATCTAATCAAAATGGTGTAGATGAAAATATTTTTGAAATAATAAAGCACAGTAAAATTTCAGTTGAGCCATTGACTTGTTCTAGACATGCAATAAAAACAAAACACTCCTGTGAATACTAAAAGTGGAAACATAGCAGCTCTGATCCTTCTCATCATGGACTTCACCAAGTTATTAAGAGCACAGACATTTGATGTATGGTTCAAAATTGACATAGGTTCAATAAGAAACCAGGACAAAAGAATCTTACATAAATTAACAATGGTGAGGTCGACAATTATGAAGAAGTCAGAGTAGCTAGTTCTAATCATAAAAGATTTATTAAAGGAAATCATTTGCTAATGGAAATTTGAAACCACAGAATAAAGCAATGCTGAATTATCAACCCCCAAAATAACTTTTCCACACTCTCATAATATTGAACTGAAGAGATTTGTTACATCGAATTCAAAGTAAAGGAACCATTCACCAATCACGGAAATATTTTGCCTGGCATAGGTACTGTGAGCTCTTCCCTTACCTAGGTGACAAAATTTAGTCAAATCATTTTCTTAGGATCAGTCATAGGGTCATATTGCAGAACTTCAGAATCTTTTGCAATCATGGGATGAAAAAGGATGCCTTTGTGTGCATCTTCAGAGTTAGTTATGTCTCCTAATCTTGCTCAGTGTGTTCTCATATGTTACAGATGACATCTTCTTCCAGGATAGTAGATAAAGGGAAATAATATTTCTACTGATAGACCATACTTAATCATATTCATGTATTATTTTTGAAGGCAGCCTGTCCAAAGGATTCACATAGTAAGCTCAGTCCTTAGGGAATCACATGCTAACAACGACTGTCCTACATCAAAAGGGCAGGTCCTCAGAGGGCTGGTCTATCTACATAAAGAGCATAACACAGTCTTCCCCTGTCCTGTGTAACAGGAATATTGAGTCTCACACATTACACACTGTGGGAGATGCTAATGCCATTACATAATGGCAAAGTCTCCCGCTAAACCTTATTTTGAGTAGTTTTATCATTTAAAAACACAATCTGTTGTCTCCTTCTTTATAGCAATAATGTAAGGTAAATGGAATCACTGCTGAGTCGAGGAGTGTTTTGGGGGGATTAGTAACCGTACCCATAAAGGCCCTCAATATGCCGGCAATTATAATGTAAAAATCAATGCATTAGTAATGCAGAAAAATCCTCTTTTCGCTGTTGCTACCCAAGTCACCCCAAATAAATGTGCAATCAAAATAAAAGCATTGCTCTAGCTATGCAAACTTTGCTTCAGAACAGATTTCATTAGTTCTCCAAATCTACCTGACAGCTTTCTCATTACCCCTCTGCACAGAAACCGTGGAGCAGGTATTGGAAAAAATGGTATAACAATCGTTTTCACACTGGGGAATTGGAGGCAGTTGTGAGCAAACTTGGCTGGAGCCTCTCTATTCTCTCTTTCTTTGACTGTGTTAAAGTGTCAGTGCTTAGGCTGTGGTGAGAGCTTTGATGTCGGAAATGATAATAGGTGTCAAAAGTACAATTTGGAGGACATTATTAGTCACATTAAGCTGCAGGCAGAGTTTCAGCCAAATTACTGAAGAATGTAACCTTACTGAGATTTAAACAAGAGGGGTCAGACTTCCAGAATGGTGGGGCAAAGACTAATAATTTACTCCTTTATAAATCAACAGGATCCAGGTGTGATGGCACATGCTTGTAATTTCAGTTCTCAGGAGGCTGAGACAGGAGGATCATTGTGAGTTCGAGGCCAGTCTGGGCTGCATGGTGAGTAATTTGAACCACACAATTTGCCTCAAAACAAAACAAACAAACAAAAACAGAAAACCCAACCCAAAAAATTAATTAATTAATTAAATGAAAACTAAAACAAGAACAAGACAATATTAGCAAATCAATTTTTCAGAACTTTGGAAATTATCAAGTGCTTGAAATAACATGTGCAGGTTTTATTCAAGAAAAAAAATAGTTGAATCATTTTTTTAAAAAATAGTGAGTTTTGCAGATCTGTTTATTATACTGTGTTAAATACATAAAATAAAATTTTCTATCTTAGTAATTTTAAGCCTTGTAGTACCATTAAATCTCTTCACCTTGTTTTGGAATAGGTCTCTAGGAACTTTTCATCTCACAAAACTAAAATTCTATCACAGTTTTCTCTCTCCCTAGCATCTGCCAACCACTACGCTACTTTCTGCTGTGAGTTTGACAGCTCATTTAGAGGGACACTGTATTAGTCCATTTCTCCTCACTATAGCAAAATGCCCAAGGCTTTAGTTGGGGATACTTATACAGAAAACAGGTTCATTCCAGAAATAGTTCTGGTCCATAGTCAAGGTCTGCCAATGGCCTTCCTACTGGCAGGCTAGCAAAGTAGTACAGGATATCACACGGCCAGAGACAGGGTCCCAGGGTGTGTTCTGATCTCTGTCTCTCTCCCCCATCTGTCTCTCTCCCTGCCTCACTCTCTTCCTCTCTCTCCCATGCAGCCATGAGGGCTCCACTCAGATGACTTTTCCTAATCCTCATCATGCTCCCAAGATCTCAGCTCTAACCACTCTGGTCAGACTAAACTTTAGCTCAATAATGCTTCATAGTGGGGATTAAAGTTCAGCACACCAACCCTTGGAGGACACACTAAAACTATATCCATAGCAAAGGATTTAATATTGTCTTTTAATGACTTTTATTTTCAATTAGCGTAAAGTCCTTAAGGCTCATCTGTGTAAAGCTAAATAGCTTGTGACTTTTTTTTTTTCATTTTAAGGCTAAATAGTATTTCATTTGCTACAATTTGATTTGGACTCACCCCTACAAAGTTCATATGGAAGTCTGAGTGTCATTGTGCCAGCTTTGGGGCCTTTGAGGAAAGTGTTTGGGTCATGGAGGCAGAACTCTCATGAGTCCTTAGTCTTATTGAAACAAAATGAACTTCTTTTCTTTATGAAGCACCAAGTCTCGGGTATTTTGTTATAGGAACAGAATACAGACTAAGAAACCAGGATAGGTACAGGAAGTCCTGAACTTGTGAGCATTTGAGTTGTGAACTTTAACAGATACCAATGCACCTCACATTACAAACGTTCACAGATGCGAACAAATTGTGGAAGCAGCTCATGTGTCTGCTGGACATTGTGACAGTTGTGCTGCTTGTGCCCATTGTACAGTGTGACAGCGTACAGTGCCTTGATACTACAGTGCTCAGCCAGAGCCCAGGATGTCCAGAAGCAAGAGCAAAAGCAGTGGTGGTGTGGAGGGGACGACCAGGTAGCACAAACAATATATAAATATATTTGTGTCAAAGGTGTATAGGAGTCACTTTGTCAGACTTATGAATGAATGTAACTTATAAACATTCTTCAAGAATAAAATGGGATCATAATTTGGGGACTTTCTTTTTTTTTTATTAAGTTTATTGGTACTTTTTAGGTATACAGTGCAGTTACATTCATCATTGGAATCTTGTACCTTTACATGATATGTCTTGGTTCATATTTTTCCCCCTACCCCTGTGCTCCCTTTACTCCCACCACCCTTCCCTATTTACAAAGACTTTGTTTCTTTGTTTTCCTTTTCTCATATTTTTTCTTTTCCCTTCTTTCCTTTCCCCTACCCTTCTACCTCACCACAGAAAGAATGGCTGCTATAAAGAAATTAACCAATAACAAATGTTGGCGGGATTGTGGGGAGAAAGGAACCCTTCTCCATTGTTGGTGGGAGGACAGACTGGTAAAACCATTGTGGAAATCAATATGGAGATACTGCAAAAACTAAGATTAATGATCCCATTTGACCCAGCTATCCCTCTGCTGGATATCTTTCCACAATAGTTAAAAGAATCATATCACAACAATATATATATACATCCATGTTTATAGTGGCACAGTTTGTGATAGCTAAAACTTGGAAATAGCCCAAATGCCCATCAGCTGGAGACTGGATAGAGAAGATGTGGTTTTCTATAAAATGGAGCACTACTCAGCCATAAAGAATGAGAAGCTAGAAGCATTTATAGCTAAATGGATGCACATTGAGGCCATAATCAAGTGAAATAAATGGGAAACATGTGTAAATACCAAATAGTTTCTCTGGTGTGAAAAACTAAAAGTGTAAATAAGGTTCAAATTGTATAAGTGATAATGTGAAATAGGAAGAAAAGGGCTAAAGGAGTAGGGGAAATGTGAATTTTCTATATATAAAAGATTTTCTTTATTTACTCATTCATTTATGGACATTGGGTTGTTTCCGCCTGTTGGTACTGTACATGTGATATTATGGTTGTGCAAATATCTCTTCAAGATTCGGGTTCAAATTCTATTGGCTATATACTCAGGAATGTGATTACCGTATTATATATTGAAGTTTTTTTAAGAGCTTTCATATATTTTTACCATACTAGCTATACCATTTTGAATACTCCTTCCACTTGAGCACAAAAAGATTAAATTTTTTGCATGTACTTGCCAACGGTTTTTATTTTCTGGTCTTTGTTTTCTTTTCTTTTTGTTTTTGATGGCAGCCATTAAATGTGTTTGAGGAGACATCTCACTGTAATCAGTTTAATTTCTGTGATAATTATTGATGTTTATCCTTTCCTATGTTAATTGGCCATTTGTACGTCTCCACTGGAGAAATGTGTATTTAGGTACTTTGCTTAACAGATTATTTGTTGTTGTTATTAATTTATAGGCATTTTAAAGAAAATATATTCTTAATATTAACCTGTTATTAGATATATGTTGGAAAACGTTTTTGCCCATTCTCTAGATTGCTTTTTTACTCTACTATTATTTTTTTTGCCCAAAAGTTTAAAAAATTTTCATAAAATTCCATTTTTATCTTTGTTTTTGGTATCATATCCAACACATTCACCACCAAATTAAGTATCTTGAAGTTTTTACACATTTTCTTCTAGGATCTTTTTAGTTTTAGATTTTTTTTGTTTTTGTTTTTTTGTTTTTGTTTTTTGAGGCAGAGTCTCACTATGTAGTTGAGAGTGACCTGGAACTCACTATGTAGGCCAGGCTGGTCTTAAATGCACAGCGATCCTTCTGCCTCAGCCTCCCAAGGGCTGGGATTACAGGCCTGCGCCACCACACCTGGCTAGTTTTAGATCTTACGGATAAGTTTTTAGTAAATTTAAGTTAATTATTATGTATATGGAAAGCAAAATGCAACTTCATTCACTTCCATGTGGATATTCAGTTTCTCAGTACAATTTGTTTAAAAGACTGTCTTTTTCTGATTCTGTGGTCTTGGCCACCTTGTTAAAGATTATTTGGTAGTATACATGAGGGTTTATTTATGGGCTCTCTGTTATATTTTATTGATCCAATAGAACTGCCTTTATGCTAGTACTGCAGTGTTTTGATTAGTGAGATTTGTAATATATTTGAACCCAGAGAGAGTGAGGTCTCAGATTTTGTTGAAAAATGCTACTGGGATTTTGATGGGAATTACTTTGTAATCACTTCAAAGAGTAGTAACATATTAGCAACATTGTCTTCCTAGTCATAGGCATGAATGTCTTTCTGTTTATTGTGTTTTCGTTAATTTATTGGTATTTCATACTTTTTAGTGTACAAATCTTTTACATCCTTGGTTAAGATTATTTCTACATATTTTATGTTTTGGGATATTATTGTGATGGGATCGTTTTCTTAGTTTCCCTTTCAGATTGTTCATTCCCTTCCTTTTGGTATCCTTGCTTTGTTATACAAAAAAAGCAACTAATTTTCACATGTTGATTTTGTAGTCTGCAACTTTTTCATATTTGACTATTAGTCTTAGCAGGGTTTGTGTGTATGTGTATGGTTTTTTATTTCGGATTTCTACACAAAAGATTATCTTATTTGTGAACAGGGATAACTTTATTATTTCCTTTCTAATTTGAATGTCTTTTATTCTTTTTTCTTGCCTAATTGTTTGGAATAAATTTTCAAGTATTATGATGAGAGTGGGTATCATTATGTTGTTCATAATTTTACAGGAAAAACTATCAGTTTTATTACCAAGTATAATGATATCTATGGGTTTTCATATATGGAATTTACTATGTTCCTTCTATTCCTGGTTTGTTAAGTATTTATCATAAAAAGGTAGTTTCATGTTTTTTCAGAAGATTTTTCCATATAAATATGATGATCATGCATCTTTTTCTTTCATTTGTTAATGTGATGTATTACAATGATTGATTTTTACATGTTGAATCCATCCTTGCATACCAGGAAAAAAATCCTATTTGCTCACAGTGTAACCCTCTTAGTTTAATGTTTAATTTTGTTTGCTGATATTTTGTTGAGGACTTTTGCATCAAAATTCTTCAAACAGAATTGGTCTGTAGTATTTTTTCATGACATTTCATCTGACTTTGGTGTTGGGATAATAATGGCCTTGATGTAATAGTTTGAAGAAGATTGGTGTTAATTTTTCTTTAAATATGTGGTAAAATTACCCCTATGAGTTCATCTAATTCGGGGCTTTTCTCTGTGGAAGATCTTTGTTTTTTCCCCCCTCATTGAGTTTATTGGTACATTCTAGGTATACAGCTTAGTTACATTCATTACTGGAATCTTGTACCTTTACATGGCAGGTCTTGGTTCTCATTTTTCCCCTTGTCCCTGCCCTCCCTTTACCCCTCCCCCTTTACAAACACTTCATTTCCATTTTTTCATTTTCTCATATTTTTTTCTTTTCCCTTATTAGCTTTCCCCTACCCTTCCCACTTTCACTACACCTTTAGCCCTTTTCTTCCTATTTCACACTGTCCATTATATCATTAAGATCTTAAGTACTATTATAGTTTATTCACTCCAGAGAAACTGTTCGGTATTTACACATGTGTGACTTATTTATTTCACTTAGGAGTATATCCTCAAAATATATCCATTTTCCTATGAATGAATCTAATTTCTAATTCTTTATGGCTGAATAGTGTTCCATTATATAGAAAAACCACATCTTCTTTATCCAGTTTCCGACTGATGGCCAATGAGCTGTTTCCAAGTTTTAGCTGTTACAAATTGTGCCACTATAAACATAGCTGTGCATATATCTCTGTGATATGATTCTTTTAATTCTTTTGGAAAGATAACCAGCAGAGGGATGGCTGGGTCAAATGGAACCTCTAGTCCCAGCAATTTGAGGTATCTCCATATTGATTTCCATAGTGTTGCACCAGTCTGCACTCTCACCAACAATGGAGAAGGGTTCCTTTCTCCCCACAACCCTACCAACATTTGTTATTGGTTGATTTCTTGATAGCAGCCATTCTTTGTGGAGTGAGGTGGAATCTTAGTGTTGTTTTCATCTGCATCTCTCAAATGACCAATGATGTGGAACATTTTTTCATATATTTACTTGCTGTTTTTACTTCTTTGTCTGAGAAATGACTGTTCATTTCAGATGTCCATTTTTGAATCGGATCTTATATTTGGGTATTTATATTTGGTTTTTATATTTGGATTGTTTTGAGTTCTTTATATATTCTAGATAATAGTCCTTTGTCTGAGGAGCAGCTGGTAAATTTTTTTTTCCCACACTGTAGGTTGTCTCTTAGTTCTGTTGATGGTTTCTTTTGCTGGAAGGCCTTTGATTATGGACTCAATATCCTTACACATTATGGCACTTGGTTTATGTCTGCATTTCTTTGGGGTATATTCTGCAGCTTTTTAAAATTCTTTGAATTAGTTTAGGTTTTTCATTTCTTCACGGTTCAGTCTTGATATATCGTATATTTATAATTTGTTGGCATATAATTTTTTCATACTAGTTTCTCTAAACCTTTCTGATTTAGTGGGATCAGTTGAAATGTTTCCTTTTTAATTTTTTTTTTTTTACTTATTATTTGTGCTCCAGAGGATTAAACTCAGGGCTTTGCACATGTTGTACCATCATGTGACAGTACTACCCCTAGATTTTATTTATTTGAGCTTTCTTTATTTTCTTAGTAAATCTAGTTAAAAACTTGTCAATTTTGTTCATCTTTTTTCCCCCATTAAGTTTACTGGTACATTTAAAGGAAACAATACAGTTATATTCATTATGGGGATCTTGTACCTTTATATGATATGTCGCGGTTCTTGTTTTTTCCCCATACCCCTGCCCTCTCTTCACCCGCTTCACCCTTCCCTGTTTACAAAGACTTTGTTTCCATGTTTTCCTTTTTTCACATATTTTCTTTTCCCTTATTTCCCTTCCCCATCCCCTCCAACTTCCCCTTTATCCATTTTTTCCTATTTCACACTATCAGTTATACCATTTGAATGGTATAATTTTGTTCATCTTTTAAAAATCACTTGTAATTTGAATTATTACTTTCTATTCTAATTTTTGTTATTTCCTTTCTTTTGGTATCCTTGCTTTACTGTTTCATTTATTTATTTTTTTAACTTCTTGAGATACACTGTTAGGTTGTTGATTTGTAATCTTTCTTTTAAAAATGTGTTTTATGGTAAAAGCCTTTTTACTATTTATTTTACTATTTTTGCTCCATTCCATAAATTTTGATATATTTTGTTTCTTTTTTCTTTTTCTTTTTTTTTAGACAAGGTTTGTCACTGTTTAGTACGGATCAGCCTTGTTTTCTTTCTCTTTTTTTTTTGGACAGTAGGTTTTTCACTAATTATTCCAGATTGGCCTTGAGTTTTCAATCTTTCTGGCTCAGTCTGCTGAGCGCTGGGATTGCAGGTGTGTGCCATTACAATCAGCTTCTATGTTCTGTTTTCATTTGTCTCTAGACATTTTCTAATTTTCTTTGTGATTTTTTGACTCATTGGCTTAAAAATATTTAAATAGGTTTAAAGATACTATGTATGTTCTACCCAATTGTGAATTTTGTTTTCTTTTTGTAGTTGTTTGCACTTAATTGTGATCAGAAAAAAAAAAAAACACTTGGTATGATTTAAATCTTCAGATCTTTAAAACTTGTTTTAGTTACCAATATGAGGTCTTCCCTGGAGAAGTTCAAACATTTGCTTGAGAAGAATGTGTATTCTGTTGTTGGATGGAATGTGCTATATGTCTGTTAGGTCCTAGTTGCTCTATCTATTACTGAAAGTGGGTGTTGAAGTCTCTTACGTTATTATGCTATTTCTCCCGTCAATTTTTGCTTTGTACATTTTGGAAATCTGATGTCAGGAGATAACTTGGCTTTTTTATCATTATATAGTGTCCTCCTTTGTCTTTGTTTACAGTTTCTGACTTAAAATTTACTTTGTCTCATATAGCTATTTCTACCCTCTTTGGTTAACATTTGCTATAGAAGATTTTTTTTCCACTTTCACTTTCAGCCTATGTGTATCCTTGTATCTAGATCAAGTCTCTTATTACTAGCATATAAATAGATCACATTTTAAATCCATTCAGAATATCTGTCTTTCCACTGATTAATTTCTTTCATTTACATTTATACGAATTACTGATAGAAAAAAGATTTACTATTGCCATTTTGTTAATTATTTTCAGAATGCTTGTAGCTATTTTGTCCCACTTTTCCTTTTTCATTATTTTCCTTTGTTTTACTGATTTTTTATGGTGTAGTGAAATTCACCAATTCTTTTCTTATTTTATTTACTTGTCTATATCTTTCTGTCTATATCTTTTATGTCACTCTTTTGAGTTTTATGGTGATTTATTCTGTCCTATTTCAATCTCTTTCCTAAGCTTAATGATAGTCTTGAAAACCAACAGCCTTTTGATTATGAGAGTCTTAAAAAGCAGCAGTCTAACAACCACAGGAGAGGCCAGAATAATCATCAAGCTCACCAAGTCCTTTTTTCCAGAGAATTTTCATTATTTGACATAAGTGACAGTTCCCTGGAAACCACTACTTGCAGGGCTTGTAATTTTTTAATTTCTTGGATTTTATTCAGTGAAAAAAACCCTTTCACTTGCACATTTGAAAAAGTCAGTGATAGTTGCTTAACATTTCACTGGGGGCAGACAAGAAGCTAACCAAAGACTTAGAATAAAAGGGTGAGGAAAGAATTGTCCTTAGGGTTTGCGAATAACTGAGAGCTCAGAAGAACATATACATGTGCATAGTAAGGATAGATCTGAGAAGCCCCTATTCTCCTACCCATGGATAACATTGAGGCTTTGTGCATATAGGAAGTGAAGTTTAAGAAATCAGATACTACCTCCTAGAGCACCTAAGGGATGCCTCAGCAAAGGTTCAGAGACTTCAATGGGGCAAAACATTTAAGGATATGTCTGCCCAATTACCAGCTAGCCATTTATCTATCAAAGAGATTTCATTAGCTACATAAAATAAAGATTGTAGTTTTTAAAGAATTAGTTCAGGGATATGACTTGAACAACAAACATTGGCAATGGTGTCATATTCCACAATAACAGCATCAAGAAACTGACTATTATTTTAGAGAAATTGATCTGATTTTTAGAGCTGCAACATTATTAATATTAATTAAAATATCTAATTTTCCACAACATATATGACACATGCAAAGAAACAGAAAAGAATGATTCATTAAAAAGAAAGGAAAAATAGTCAATAGAAAATGTTCCTATGGATTATTTTTTCTATTTCTGTGAAATATACTGTTGGAATTTCAATTGGAATTGCATTGAATCTGTATAGTAGTTTTGGTAGTATGGCCATTTTCACTATGTTGGTTCTTCCTACCCAGGAGTAAGGCATATCTTTCCATTTTCTTATATCTTCATCAATCTCTTTTTTCAGAGTCCTGTAGTTTTCAGTGTAAAGATCTTTTACTTCTTTCCTTAGATTGATTCCTAGATACTTCATTTTTTGGGATGCTATTGTGAAAGGAATTGTTTCCCCAATTTCTTTCTCAGTAAGTCTTGTTATCTGTGTACAAGAAGGGTATTGATTTTTGAGTGTTGAGCTTGTATCCAGCTACTCTGCTGAATCTGTCAATTAAGTCTAGAAGTCTTTTGGTGGAGTTTTTTTGGGTCTACAATGTAGAGTATCATGTAGTTATCAAATAATGACAATTTAACTTCTTCCTTTCCTATCTTTATTGCTTTGATTTCTTTCTCTTGTCCAATTGTGGCTGTTTCTAGAGCTATATTGAACAGGAGTGGTGATAGTGGGCATCCTTGTCTTGTTCCTGATTTTGACGTGAATGTTTTCAGTTTTTGGCCATTAAATATGATATTGGCTGTTGGTTTTTCAGAGATAGCCTTTATTAAGTTGTGATATAGACCATCTATTCCATTTTTTTCAGGGATTTTATCATGAATGGGTATTGAATTTTGTCATATGCTTTTTCTGCATCTATCGAGAGGATCATATGCTTTTTCTCTTTGACTCTGTTAATATAGTGTATTACATTTATAGACTTATGTATGTTGAACCATCCTTGCATCTGTGAAGTGAAAGAATATCAGACAGGTGGTCTAACCACATGTAAAGATAAAGAGGCGGGTAAAGGTAATTTCAGTATATATAGAAGTCAGTATAAACATATTTTTGTTGATAATATGTATTTCATTTTATAATATAACTAAAAAAACAGAAATAATTGTGAAGTTCCATTGTTGGGCTTATAGTGAATAAAGCCCTAATTTGTTTCAGAATAAGACCACAAAAGAGGGCTGTCTTACTTTCTCATCACTGAGACACAATACTTGACGCCCAGAAATGTAAGGAGGAAAGGTTTATTTTGGCTCAGTTTTTAGAAGTTTTAGTCCTTAGTCAGCTGGTGGCATGGCAGGTGGCCATGGCAGAAGAGAAGCAGCTCATGACATGGCAGTGGGAAACAGAGAGACATCAAGTGAGGAAAGAGGGAGAAATACATTCGTAGGCCATGTTCCCATGACCTACTATGACCTACTACCTCCAACCAGGCTTCCCCTCCCAACATCATATTTCAGTTTAAATTCAACTCATCAGTGCACTGATCCACTTCCATGAGCTAATAACCATCCCAAATCCCCACCTATGCACACATGAGGCTTTTAGGGGGCATCTGAATATAAGCTATAATAAGCAGAAGAAATGGAGCTATATATTACCAACATTTTATAGATTATTGAAATCTGGTAGATATTAATCTGATTAAGATTGTTATGTTAATAGAAGTCCCCAATATAATAATTCAAAGGTATAAAAAATGAAATGGGAGCTCAGATGGCACACTAGAAAATAACTACTTAACAGAAAGGCAAATATAATGGAGAAATAAAAAAACTATGGAGTACACAGGAAAAAAAACAAGTAGAATTGACAGATGCAAATTATTACCTATCCACAATCATATTAAATATATATAGATTAAGCAAATATTAAGTTAAATATTAGCATAATAAATAAAACACACATTTACTCTACCCTGTCTAGAAGAGACACACTTCAGGTTTTAAGACAAGAATTGATTGAAGGTATGATAGAAAAAAATATACCACAAAAATGTTGGAGTTGCTATACTAATACCAGATAAAATACCCTTTATAACAAAATGTTATTGAGATAAGTAAGGTTAATTATAAACTGAACATGTCAATTTACTTGTAAAAAAAATTGCAATTATAAACATACATGAACCTAACAAGAGAGCTCCAAAATACTCAAGTAAGAAAACATGACAGCATTGAAGGAAGAAATAGATGATTTCACAGCAATTCTTAAAGACTTTCATTAATCGAAAGAACAACCAGATAGAAGCTATCATTAAATTATTCTCAGTACTATTAAAATGAACATTAAAATCACATTATAATTCCACTTTGTACCTAGTAGGGCAGCTATAATTAAAAAGGCAGATAATAACAAGTGTTGGACAGTATGTGAAGAAACTTGAACCATCATACATTGTTGGTAGAGTCAGAATATCATGCAACCATAAGGAGAAACACATTCATAATTCCTCCAAAAGTTTATATATTTACTATATGATTAACTATTTCATATCCAATTTTATAATTAAGAGAATTAGAAACATAAGTCAATACAAAATCCTGTGTAAGAATGTGCACTACAGAAGTATTTTTAATTGTGAAAAGGGAAACAATTCAAAAGTCTACTAACTGATAAAAAGGTAAACAAGTTTTGGTATATCTATACAATGGATTATTAGTCATAGTAAAAAGAATAGGTTATTAACATATGATATGAATATAATATTTACAAATCATTGTTCTAAATGAAATAATCCAGGCACAAAAGTCTGCATATTGTATGAATCCATTTATATGTAATATCCAGAGGAATAAAAACAGGAAATTGATCAATGTTTGTAATCATATTGGGGAAGAGAGAATGAGCAATGGTTGTAACAGGTTTAGGGTTTCTTTTGCAGTGATAAGATGTTCTAAATTTATATAGTGGTGACAGTTTTACTACCCTATGAATATGTTAAAACATTTAACTTTATACCCTGAAAGTCAGTTTTATGGTATGTGAGTTACATCTTGATAAAACTTTTATAAAAATTTTTAAAATAAGCCTTAGAATATCACTATTAACTCTTGTATATCGAAACCTTGGCTGATGAAAAAACAAATAATTCTAGTAACTTGGTAATTATTGGTATTTCTTTTCTATTAGGAAAATCATTCCAATTGTAATGACTACAATTTCAATAGATTTCTTACATAAGGTATTATAGTTTCTCTCTTTTTGCCCCTAGATGTGTTTCACTGATGGCTTTTTTTGCACAAGTGAGTAGAATTACATAAGTTGCACAACATAAACTCTTTCAACCACATTTGGAACATGGCTTGTGAAGGGCACAGATAAAAGCATAGGCTTATCTTGGTGGATAACAAGACTGAGCTAGCTGCACCTCTCATTTGGAATATATTTCTTACGCAACCATTTCTCAATAGACATTCTCCATGAACTGCAAAATCTAATTCTACAAGTCAAGCCAAATAAAGAGAACCATGCAAATTGCATGCTGCCTAGAGAAAGTATCAAATTCTTTTTCTCTTTTTCTTTTGGCTTCTTTGTATGATTACTATCTTGGGAGTATAAAACTATATGTTCCAGTTTCTAACAATTTTTATGAGATAGAGGAGTAAAAATGGTCTGCCAAGGAAATTTGCAAGGATCTTATGGACCCTCAAAGAACCTGGCATCGGATCCAGTGACAGAAATAGAGGTCAAGGGCTAAATGGAGGTCTCTTGCCACAGAGCAAGAAGCGGACCACATAGTTCTCTGGCCTCTTGCCTTGGTGACACTCTATTTCTCAAGAAGAATCAACATGAACGGCAGCATTATGAAAATGCAAGTTTACCTGAAAGTTGGTTTGGGTACTATCTTGAAATTGTAGTTTTGTTGCAAATATGTTTGTTTTTAGGTGTCTATTTTTTTTCTTAAGCATTTCTCAGTCTACGGTTCATTTAAAAAGTAGAATTCATATTGTATTTTTCTGGAATTTTTGTTATTAATTTATTGGTATTAAATCATTTTTACATAGTTTTCTTTAGACAATAAAAAACAACATTTTTCCAATTTGGTTTGTGAGTACAGTCATGGAAATAATTAAGTTCAGGAATCAAGGCACCACTTGCTGGGATCTCGGTTTGAAAGAGGTTAAGCCCTACACTTATACTTCCAGAGTTACTACTATGATTCTGAAGGTTGTGAAAGATGAACTTAGCAGGTAATCAGGCAGAGCAAAGCACAAGTAGAGTAGTATTTGTTAGCAAAGTGTCTGAAAGGAAAGTAAACTGAGGGATCCATGAGAAGAGAGGGCTCAGAATAGAAGCTGACTCTACTAACAGAAATCCATAATGAACCTTGTGCAATACTGGTGATGAATAAGTGAGAGCTGAGAAATCAAGGTGAAGAATAAAAGTATAATTGGGAGTTAAATTTGGTGAAGGCTATGTCAGAATCTAGACCTGGAAGCATGAATAAGTAAAACCAGAAAGCAGATGCTGAGAAGACTGAACACATAGGTGGAGAGACCATTGACTCTATTGGCTGAGATCCAACCCAGCTTTTCTGGAGATCTTGGAGGACCAGGAGATCGCATGTGTGAAATAGGGCTGTCATCACCACCACTATCATCACCACCATTATCATGATGACCCTTCTACTATTACAAAATAAAACCACTAGCACTAAGTTAGATCACTTGCTCAAAGAACCATACATAGTAAAAGATGAATCCAACATTCAAGCCTGATTCTTCTGTCTGTGTCCTTAATTATGAAACATTGTAAGTAGTCCCTCAATCCACTGTTATCTGGGAGGACAAAATGTAATGGAAATGGCAACAATCAAAGACAAGCTTACTTGACTTTTTGTCACAGGTAGTTGGGGGCTGTAGTTTATTGATGAAGAGGTAGGAGCTAGTGTGGTAGGAATTGGCAATGTATAGGAAAGGCATAGATCTTTTACTTCTTATTAGATACAACACCTAGCATAAAGTGTTGCCTCTACACTGCGTCATGGTTCTGTGCAGGTGGGGAGGTGGGGGGGATAAACTATGCCACATTATGTCTTCATGTCTTAATCTTCAAGAAAGCTGATGAGGTTGTCATAGGCCCAACTCTGTCACTCTGTTATTTGACTTCCAAACTCAAATCCATACTGAACAGAAACCACCAGTACTATGATTTCTTCAACTCTGTAATCTCTAGGCACAGAGACAGAGAGTTTTTCTTTCTTTGGAGCATTACAGCTTTTTCCCTATGTATGTGAAAGCAATGACTATATTTTATTATGTTTTATTGTTCCATGCTATCTCATTCTCAATCATTACTGAGACTGCAAGATATTTAAGGGCAGAAATTTTGTCCTAATCCTTTTTGTTTTACTCAGTATCTATTAATTAGCATAGTGGGACATGCAGTTACTAATTTTATATGAATTTCATATACAATTAGTTGAAGTGCCATGATATTGAATAATTTGCTCAAGTCACATGTAGATTCCTAACAAAGGTCAGACTTCTGCTGCTCCTAATTTATAATGTAGCACCACAGATCCCATTCGAGGTGTATTTGTCTCTCTTTCTGTGTACAGTGCATTTGAAGGCTGGATTGGACTGTGGTTTTTACCTTTCCACCATCATCCTCTAAGTATGTATATTATCATTCTTGGGTTATTGCTCTGTATTTTTTTCCCTGCTGTGTTTACACCTGTAGGATTTGGATGGAATTTTGAAAATTTACTTAGCCCAACAACAAACATACTGCTACTTTACTGCCTTTCTTCTATGATAAAAAGATGAAGAATCCTAATTTAGGTAAATTGATTTTCATATAATTTTATAGTGAACTAGTGACAAAAATTTGAATCAAAATCTAGTTTGAGTTCTGATATTATTAAACTATCCCTGAGTAGTCACTGAAAGAGCTTAGAACAAATGTGTTATCACTATCATTACTTTAAAAAGCATTATCACAAACAACCTAAAAAACTTCACGCGTGTGCATAAAATTGTGAATATGTTTTTATGAGCTTGGAAAGAGATATAGACATCATTCTATATTGGCCGTTTAGATGGAAAGTGTTGGGACTGATGAAGGTACAGGATCCCAATAATGAATGTAACTGTATTGCAGACCTAGACTGTACCAATAAACTCAATAAAAAGGAAAAAAAAAGAAAATTCAGTTGAAGATTACTGACATTTTAATTCATATTTGTATGGTTTCACACACAAATGGATTGTAAAAAATTAAATGCTGACTGAATTTGACATTTGTGTCATCTTCATTCAGGCTCATCTGTTCAGCTTCTTTACTGTAAGACTCAGAGTAAGGGGAACTTGTTGAGAGTATTGATAAGGAAGCCATGACACCATGCAGGCCCAGTATTGGAGCAGAAATAAAACCTGGCTCCACAGGAACTTAAGTGTAAATTAAAGAATATTCAGATTTCAGGAAAAGGCACGGGATAGCCATTCTTAGGAGTCCACAGCCATATTCCCTCTGGTACCTTCAATTTCTGTCCTACTGCCAAGTGACAATTTCTTTTATTTTCTCAAGTAATTTCCTGAGGGGGAATAATTCGATTTCCCATATAATATTTTGAGGGTGTAGTGTCACATTTTATAAAACTTCATCCTGCTTTCTAGCCTACTATTGTCTCCCAAGTTGTCTATCAGATGCCCAGGTGTCCTAAGTCATGTGGCAAGATAAGAAAAGACTGACTAGCTCCGGCTTTTAGTCACGCCTGTCATTGTTAAGTTTTCTTACCTCTTTGATCCCCTGCAGAAAAGAATATTTTTATGTATGTGCCTCACTTGTTACTCACTTGTTATTTCTGGGCCTGTGCTTATTTTTTATATTTGCTTTTTTTTTTTTTTGGTACCAGGGATCGAACTCAGGTCCTTGTGCTTGCAAGGCAGGTGGCATAACCACTGAGCTAAATCCCCAGCCCTGTAATTATTTCTTGCTTTTTGCTTAAATCATTACATTTGAGTAAAGTTTCTTCTGTATAAGTTTATTGCTAATCTGCAAGCTCTCTAAGAAAAGGATTGTGTTATGGGGGAAAAATGAAAACCAAGAGCTGTCACGTAAAGGTACAAGATCCCAATGATGAGTGTAACTGTACTGTATACTTAAAAAGTACCAATTAACTCAATGAAAAAAAAAAAGAACAGGATTGGATTGCTCTAGGCTTCCAGTATGGGCCCAATTCATAAGAGATCCTCCCCAAATATCTGCAGAACAAATGTATGGCCTATAGAATTAACTGGGATCATCTTTGAATTTGTTAAAACGTAGTGTGGTTCAGTTTTCTGAAGCCTGGGTTTCTTTTTGTGTGTATCTGTAATACTTATCTTTTGTTTAACAATTACTCAAAGAAATTGAGGGCCTGTCAGGTCTTCAGGCTTTTGACATGATTCCAAGGATCTTTAAAAATTATTTTGAAAAGCTGGCTGTGGCTAGTCAGGTGGGCTGGGCAAGTGAGAGTGAGGTGAGAAGCAGGGTAACTGGTTGGGGTTGGTTGTGTAATGTGAAAGACAACCCACCCATTTGAAAATGTAATGCAAAAAAGAGGTGGTGCAGATCATATCTATTTCTATCTCTGATCTAAAAAGCTCAGAAACAACTGTCAAACCCTGCTTGTGATACCTCATATTCTGCCTGTGATATAGATCTTAAGGGAGTGATACCCATACAATTGCAGCTTTGTTCCAAGCTGCACAATAGGCTCGCCATTGCCTTGGGCTCTCAGGCTTGTTCTGACAGCTCTGCAGGCTCTGGAGCTATCTGAGAGGACATTTTTTTCTCGACATAGATTTTAGGATGCTTTGAAATGCCATCTATCAAAGTTTAGTTTCTTCCCACGGTATCTAACCTGGGAAAGTATTATTTAGGGTCCACATGGGTGAGGAGTAAGGCATCATGTAAAGTCACAGACTGCCTAAAGTTCAATGCTTCGTCTCTGTCTCCAAGTCCTTACTGTCCTAGACCAGTCGATCTGACTGTTAGGGAACATGTCAGTGGCACGAAAGAGCACAGAGCCTACATCTGTTTTTGCCAGCGTCACATAAAAGCAGCTCACAGTAGCTTAAACCAATGACATTTCAGGAAGTATTTAATTCTACAAAATTTTCTGAGTCCTTCTATCCCACATGGCTTATATTACAGATGGGAGAGAAAAGCAAATGGGGTAAAGGTAAAAAGAGATGATTATTTTTGAAGATTTCACACAATTCCTGCCAAGTTGTGGTGAAAGGAGACAATGAAATGGGTATTTTGAAAGAGAAATTCTTGACCCCTCTTGTCTCGGTATTCTAGAAAAAAATGTAAAAGAATTAAACTTATCAACTGTTATTTCTCAATAGCTTTGAGGTTAAGAGCATACCCTTTAGTGTCGTAAAAAACTGGGTTTGAATCCAAACTTTAATAAGTACTGACTGTGGGGTCTTGGCTGAGTTATTCCTCTATGAGTCAGTTTCCTTACATGTTACAGGGATAATCTAATCTCTCTGTGTGTTTCTTATGAAGACTAAATGCATTGAAGTTAGATAGCAAGGACAATATATGATATGGTGATTACTCAATAAATAGCAGTTTGTAATGTAATTTCATTTGAAAAGTATTGAACTTCTCTATGGTTTGGTTGCCTTCTTTCTTATTACTTGAGTTTTATAGTGCTTTTTATTTATGGGAAACTTCTGAGAAACACTGAGCCTGGACTTGCTCCTCAGCAAATGCTGGACACAAGCATTGGCAAGTGATCTAGGGAAATACCAAGCTCTACTGATGCATTGCTTTTGAACCTCATAACGGTTGGTGCCAGTGCCTCATAGTAAAATGTGGATCTGCCCACTCTCTCGGCCTCAATTTTGTTTGGTCAGTTAAACAGCTACACCCACATATATCTGTAATGCTTGTAATTACTTGTTACTACATGTTCCATGTACCGTTATAAAGAACTTTCTTGCCATTTGAGTTTGTCTTAAGTGTTCATTGAAATAGGTATTTTGCGTCTTTACTCATCAGCTTCTTGAAATTCTAGCTACTGTTTCTTAGTTTCCCAAATGAAATGTAATTGTTCAGTTATAATTACTAATTCCCCTCATTTCCGATCTTGAGTTAATTAACTGGCTTCCAGTTTTTAAATTTTCTAATATTTAAGACCAAAGACTGTAGTTGTGATGTGATGTATTATACAAACAAAAACTTCATTGTTGTGAGCAAATATGTGGTGTTAAGATATGAATGATGAAGACGACTGTTAAATGTTCTAATACCAGCACCGTCACTTACTGTGGATGTGAACTTAAACAACTTATTTAACTCTTCTGTACCTCAGTTTCCCTATCTTCATGGAATATTTATATGAATTTGATAAGTTCACATATGAGACGCACCCACAAGAGTTCCTGAAACATAGTGCAGGCCTGAGAGGTGTTAGCTGCAGTTATTATTTTTATGCACATTATATAGGCTGTGTATGCCTCTCCAGAAGAAATGTGTTAATCAAACTACAATCACTACCTTCATTGTATTTAGTTCCGGAAGCTCAATGGGGATGACCCAGTGGATTTTCCTATTGACAAATAGGAACTGGGGATGAGGGGTGGGCCTTCTTATTCAGAGCTTAGATTTGCAGCATACACAGCAAAACAATGTGCTGAAAGTTGGTGGAGTATTGTAAAATAAAGACCACACAAGCCAAAAACAACTTTGGGTGTGATACATAAAACTGGCGTGCAGAAAGTAATGGAGTGAAGGGAAGTGTAAGCACCACAGCAGAGATTCAGAGGTTGACTCTCGAACCTGGTCCTGGAAGAATTCAGACTGTAGTGAATGGGTTGGGTACCCTGAAGTGTCAGGGGCAGAGAAATCACGATGACCCAACAGTCTTTTTTGTCTTTAAGTTAGGTTTGATTTTTCCCTTAATTCACCTGGTGAAGAAAGCCATTGTGCTTTCTAATGTACTACACAAACAGAAAACAGTGTCCCTTGTCAACTCCTATGGCATACTATGTCAAGTTTTAAGCTTCTCCTGGTATCTAGGGGAGGCTCAAGATTTCCTCACATATTAATTTAATGGTTGTGAATATAGAGAACTTCGAATCGTATTCTTTGATTCTTACTCCACTGGATTGATACTACAAAATATCAGAAAGTAGATAGCTTATAAGTAGCATAAATTTATTTCTCACAGTTCAAGAGATTGGGAAGCCCAAGATCAAGGTAACTGTTATTCGATGAGTGTCTACTTTCTGCTTCATATTAGGCACCTTCTTATATCTTCACATGATGGGAGAAATGAACTAGTGCTATGGAGCATTTTTTTACACTACAAGGACACTAATCTCAATCTTGAGAGTAGATCATGACAATTACCACCTACCATAGTTCTTATATCTTAAGACAATTACCTAGAGGGTTAGAATGTCAGCATATGAGGTTTGAGAGGATAAAAATTCAGAACATAGAAATCTCCATTGCTAGGAAAATAACACATAGTGAATAATTCATAAATATAACAGATTTCAGTAATGATATAGAATTAATCTTTTGCACTTGCTACTATAATTAAGTGTATACTATGTTCTGAGTGTTTGTATCTGTCATCTTACTGGTCCCTTGGATGATCCCGATAAATATTAGATATTATTATATTTTTAAGATGTGATTGTTGTATTATCTGCCCCTAGATACAGTAATGCTGGCTTAGTTTAGGAAGGATCGCATTAGAGAAAGTGGGGGGCAAAAATGAAATCAGTGAAACCAATTAGAAGTCTGCAGAGCACTGTAAGTCTAGATGGTATGGTTTGAGACCAAAGTGAAAAGGACAGATCCGCTGAGAAGCTGTCCAATCTTACAAATACTTTGAGCAGGAATTCCTCACAGAAGAGCTATGGATGAAGAAAGAAATAAGGAATCAAGTTTGTTGGCTTCGATAGGTGGAAGGATGAAAATTACTACCACTCAGATGAAAAAGAGTGTAAAACAAACAAGCTGAGAGAAGAACAAAGAGTCAGTTTGGGACTTGAGTTTTAGGTGTATATTAACCATTGACGTAACTATGTCAAGTCAGCAGACAGAGTAGAAATCTTGAGTAATAATTTTAAAAATTTGTAATTTTTGGTACATAGATATTTTTAAAAATGTAAGACTATAAGAAATCTTTCTGGGAGTGAGAACATTGAAAATAGCAAAGAGACCAAAAAGAGAGTCTTGGGTCACATTTCTTAGAAATTGACAGTAAAAGGGGAATTCAGCAAAGGAGAATGTGAAAAAAAATTATCAGTGGAGGAAACAGAAGAGATACTTGGGGCCTGGGAACTCAGTACAAAAAGTATATTGAAGAGAAAAGATAGATCACCTGCAGGAAAAGGTTGATTTGGATAAGAATGAAAAATAAATGATGACCATTATACTTCACACCATTGAATTCACTGGTGATGAGAAAGGAAACTTTGGATAAAGTAGAAGTGTATGGAAATCTTTGGGGGAACAAAGACCTAACTGGAATAGATTTAAGAGCAAATGTAAGATTTAGAGGCTCCAAAGGACAAAAGAAACATATGTCTCCAGAGATGGGGAAGGTGCATGTGAGGGCAGGACTTAGAAATGAATTCCCTGGCCAGTTCATTATGAGGTATTTTTCTGAGGCTTTTATAATTGAACCTGTAAGTTTCCTCCTTCCTAACTACCACCAAGGAAGTCACATTTTAATTGTTCATTATGTCACTATTTCATCCTGAAAGGAGACATGTTGTAGTGGTGGAGTGTGTGTGTGTGTGTGTGTGTGTGTGTGTGTGTGTGTGTGACTATGGAAAGTGCTCTGACAGGAAGACAATGGACAGTCCACTCTTAGGTCTCCTCCGCTTGACTTGGGGAGTGAAAATCACTTTTCCAGAGAATGGAATCTGTGGTGAACATCAACACAAGTTTGGGCAATCTCAACCTTGTGTTAATGTTCACAGGAAAGCAAGAAGTTAAATTGTCATTATTTGCTGATGATATGATACTCTACATAGAAGACCCAAAAAACTCTGCCAAAAGACTTCTAGACTTAATCAACAGATTCATTAGAGTAGCTGGATACAAGGTCAACACTCAAAAATTAATAGCCTGTAGGGAAAAATCAATAGGTGTAGGGAAAGTGGGAAAGGTAGGGGAAAGGTATAAAAAAAGAAAAAAAATAGGGGAAAATGATAAAATGGAAATAAAGTGTTTGTAAATGGGGAGGGGAGGAGGGGGCGAAGGGAGGGCAGGGACAAGGGGGAAAAAATGATAACCAAGTCCTGTCACGTAAAGGTACAAGATCCCAATAATGAATGTAACTGTACTGGATACCTAAAATGTACCAATGAACTCAATGAGGAAAAAATTAATAGCCTTCTTGTACAAATAACAGACTCACTGAGAGAGAAATTAGGGAAATAATCCCTTTAATAATAGCATCCAAAAAAATGAAATACCTAGGAATCAATCTAACAGAAGAAACAAAAGACTTCTACATTAAGAACTACAACACCCTGAAAAAAGAGATCAAAGAGGATATAAAAAAAATGGAAAGACATCCCTTGTTCCTGAGTAGGAAGAACCACTATAGTGAAAATGGCAATACTTCTAAAACTGCTATACAGATTCAACACAATCTCTATAGAAATCCCAACAGTATATTTCACAGAACTAGAGAAAACAATCCAAAAATTAATTTGGACCAGAAGAGATCTAGAATAGCAAAATCAATTCTAGGCAGCAGAGACATGACATGGGGTATTATAACCCCAAACTTTAAACTATACTATAAAGCCATTGTGGTAAAAAACAGCACTGTACTGGCAAAGAAACAGATCTGAGGATCAGTGGAGCAGATTAGAAGATGCAGAAATAACTCCTGATATACTCAGCTACCTCATCTTTGACAGAGGAGCCAACCATCCTCACTGGAGGCAAGATAGCCTCTTTAATAAATGGCATTGGAAAAACTGTATTTCAACTTGCAAAGATTAAAATTAGACCTCTATCCTTCACCGTGTACTAAACTAAAATCCAAGTGGATTAAAGATCTAAATATTAAAACAGAAACACTAAATTTGCTGGAAGATAAGTCAGGTAGAACTCTTGAAGCTATAAGCACTAGAAAATACTATGTGAAGAAATCCTCAGGAGCATGAGAACTAGCACAAAGAATCAATAACTGGGATTTTATCATTTGAAAAAGTCTCCACACTGCCAGAGAAATCACAAGAGACAACCCACAATGTGGGAAATTTTTTTTTACCAGCTGTTCCTCAAAGGTCTACCATCTAGAATATATAAAGAATTTTAAAAAATCAGATCCCCCAAACATATAGACCATGTTCAAAAATGGGCATCTGAAATGAACAAACATTTCTCAGACAATCAAGTAAAAGCATCAATTAAACATATGAAAAAATGTTCAACATCACTGGTCATTCAAGAGATGCAGATGAAAACAACCCTGAGATTCCACCTCACCCCACAAAGAATGGCTGTTATCAAGAAATCAACCAATAACAAATGCTGGCTGCATCGTGGAGAGAAAGGAACCCTTCTTCATTGTTGGTGGGAGTGCAGATTGTTGCAACCACTGTGGAAATCTATCTGGAGATACCTCAAACAACTAGGATTAGAAGTTCCATTTGCCCAAGCTATTCCTCTGTTGGGTGTCTTCTCAAAAGAATTAAAAGAATCATACCACAGCAATAAATGATCATCCATGTTTAAAGCAGCACAGTTTATAATAGCTTGAAATTTGGAAACAGCCCAATTGCCTATTGACAGGGGAAACTGGATAAGAAGAGGTGTTTGTTTTTTGTTGTTGTTTTGTTTGTTTTGTTTCATTTTATAAAATGGAGTGACTACTCAGCCATGAGAAACTAGATACATTTATAGCCAAGAGGATGCATTGAGGCTACACTCTTAAGTGAAATTTTTAAATCACACGTGTAAATATGGAATAGTTTCTCTTGTGTGAAAAACTAAAAGTGTAAATAAGGATCAAAATGTATAGTAGATATTGTGTAATAGGAAGAAAAGGTCTAAAAGAGTAGAGGTAGGATAGGTAGGGGAAAGGTAAAATGGGAAAAAATATGTGAAAAGGAAAAAAAATGGAAACTGTCTTTGTAAACACAGAAGGGTGGAGGGGCTGAAGGGAAGTCTGGGGAATGGGGAAAAATAAGGACCAACAGAAATCTTGTAAAGGTACAAGATACCAGTAATGAATGTAACTGCACTGTACACCTAAAATGTGCCAGTATATTTAATAAAGATAAAGAAGCAGAATTCTTGTAGGAACAATACCAAGCATCCACTCTTTCCTTTTTACTTTGAGTCATTTGTCATTGAAAACATGGCTCTCAGAATGAAGGTTACCTGGAGGCCAAGAAAGGATTAAGGAATAACTGGGCGATGACTTTTCCTACCTTTACTCCCATGAGGGATTGACCCAAAGAGTATCATTTTGATTCAAGGACCAAAAAAGCCTCTGATTTGTAAAGCTTCTGTTAAGTGAAAGCGCAAAGGGCACAGATCATGTTTGTCTCTCCTCAATGGTCGTACACTGCCCAAGTACCAAGGACTGTGGCAGGGGACAAAATTCAGCCTTAGAGCATCCTGCACTGACAGTCTCATTGCTGCTACATCTCTCTGTAAGTCCTTGTGGGTCCCCCTGGAAGGATGCTGTATTGTTATGCAAATTTGTCTTTGCCTTTTGGCCTCTTCATTTGTACAGTGCTAAGTAAAATTCATTATTTATTATATAAATTTATCATACAAATGATTTCATTTTTGAAAGAAAAAAAAATCACCAGAAATACAGAATTGATGCTAGAGGGAAGTTGCCTTGCTCCACCTAAGACTAATTTTGAGCCTGATTTTATTTATCCTATGGAACAGGTACTGTAGCAGTGACTTTCTACCTTAGGAAGAAAACTACAATACATTTTGGTGTGCTAATGAAGTCTTTCAGACAGTTCCCTAGCCCACTTTTTAGGAAGTAGTAGCCATGTGCCCATTTGACCACTAAAGTGAAAAATATTTATTGAAGGAGGCTTGCAGGAAGTTCATCAGAAAGATCACTGAAAACCAGGGCAGACTCCTGCACACATGCCCTTTGTAATTAATTCCTGTGGCCTGGTATGTGGAGGTCAAGGACAAAGCTTCAGCAGCTATTTTAGATTATCGGTGAGACTTGGAAATTGCATGTGGAGCATGGTTAGACAGAATGTGTCTCTGAGAACCTCAGAACTGTTAATCAGCTGTGCCATGTCTAGTTCCAGAGGAGGAAGAAATAAACTCACACCATATACATGCTATTTTTAGTTTTCTTTTATGTGCACATTTTATGTTTTTTATATAAAATTCTAACATAACACAATAGCCATATGACAGAGATATATTCATTTAGTTCAGGAGATTCTACTGCTTTTCCTTTAGCTCTTCAGAAATAGAATATCTCTGTTTAATGACTTGCTACTGCCTTATCACCAAATATGAAAGAAAGACAGCATTTTAGTTGAGATTTGAATTTGTGACTTTAATTTTTGGAGATCTGGACATGTTATATTTTGATCACCTTTGGACTCTCTGGGACAACCAAGGACAGTAATTGCTTTCTACATTAAACTTATCACATTTCTCTTATCTAATTTTCACATGAAATGCTGTCCAAGATTACATCTGAAACCAGTAATTGTTTGTTATTCACATTTGACACAGACCCAGTTGCCAACCATTAATGAAAAAAGTATTCCCTTACTTCCTAGAAATTATAAAAATATGGGCACACAAGACATTGGGGATTTACAGTTGTGCAGATGGGATAATAGTACATACTCACCTAGCTATTAGAAGCACAGCATCCCCTGCATCCTCTGGCTGATTTGCAGATGGAAGAGTACCAGACCCTGAGGGAACTGCCTGTCACCAGTGAATAGTACGTGGAAGACTAGTTGGATCCCTGCTGGATGTACAATGAACATCTGGCGATACCGCGGGGCAATTGCCTCAGCATTTCTTATCTCTAATAGTGTGTTATTTTCATTAATTTTAACAAATCCTGCTTCTGTTTGCATCTTCTTTACCTCGCTTAAGAATATTTTCCACAAGAGTGGCTATGGGGAATAAAAGCAAAACAGAAGCTAGAACTGAACTTTCTAGCACCTCTGAACTGGGAAAGGAATGAGATGACCTTCTTTTCTAGGAAATGATTGATAGGCTGTTTGTTTCTTTTTCTCCATGTAGATGGCTTGTACACCTATTCATGAGTGTTGGCGAGCGTGTGTATGTGGGCACATTTTATTTTTGACTTTCCATTTTTATCTGAAGGTGACTTTTAGTCTTCTCTTCTGTGTATGTCTTACTTTTATTCTGGTTTTTTATCTAAATGTCTTTATGCATTTCAGAACATTTTTATGTATTCATTATTATTTCTAAGGTCTTTTTGTCTAAACTCTTTTTATATCTTTATGTTAACAAAATAGCTCTCTAATTTTACACTCTCCTTACCTATGTCTCTCTTGTCATATTTTTGTTCTATCTTGTGAATATTAGGCCATAGAATTGAGGTATAATATATTTCATTTTTGTCTTCTATTAAAAAACAAAAATAGACTACATAACATGCAAAAACACAAAAGAGATAGCATTATGAAAAGCTACATGGGGTGTTATCATCAGGGAAAAAAAAGCAATTGAGTCATTCCTGTAAAATCTAAGGATGTGGAGTCAGCTCCAAAATATGTGAGTCTCTTGTTAGTAGACCTCTAATGTGGTTCAGAACCAAAGAAAGTGGACAGCAAACGAAGGCTGTGAATGGGCTATGGAACAGCTTTGCCATTTGCCCCTCTTGGATTAGCCAGTTCCACTATTTACTGCAAACTATGCCATACCTCACTTGCCAAATACATGTGGTAGATTTGATGCAAGATATTACAAGAACGGGTATGTTGGCTGTCAACAAAGGGCAGATCTCTATCCACTTGTAGTTGCTCAGAGGACAGAGAAACTGATATGTAGACGATGAATTGCTAACAACCTTTTGAAAAAAAAAGCCTACTAAATTTATGCTGTAGCTTTCACCTCCCTCAGGAATATAGCACAGCCCAGGTTCTTAGAAATAGAATTTCATTAATAGCTGGTTAGTGAAGGAGACTTGTTTACTTGGCTTTAGGATGTAAACATCATTTATTAGGATCAGTCAATCCAGACCATTATGAATCAATCTAGGTAGGCCTACATTAATAAAAATACGAGGGTAATTGAGGAAAGACAAGAGCATGAAAAAGAGTTTCTCTGGGCAAAAAAAAAAGAGATAAGAATCAATGAAAATTATGTTTTATGGGAAAAATAATTGATATAAATATAATTATTATCCTCAAATAATTTTTTGTGCAGACTGGGGAAAGGTATCAGGTCTACTAAAAACAAAAGCAACAGTAGCAATATTAACAGTAGATACCTCTGAAAAGAAAGTTGTCCAAACTTATGAAACAATCTTAAAGACACAGCCCAATTGACATAACAGAAGATGTTATAAAGAAACTGAATACCACAATGGTCATGACTAAGTATAAAATGGTGAAATGATAGCAGAAGGAAGAAAGTCTTTTACAATATGACACAAAGTTCAAAGAGAAAAATGGCTCAGAGGAGGCATTAGGACACATAGAAAATAGATACAGTAGTTTCATCGAAAAACTAAAAAAAATTTTCAGAAGTGGTAGAGGGAAAGGAACATCTGAAACAGTGACAGAAGAAAACAGCTCTTAGCCGAAGATAAACACTTTAAGATTTAAAGAGACTTGAGGATGTCAATAAAGAAAACAGAAAGGCAATACATAGATTTTTCCCTGGTGAAATTTTAGAATACCAATAATGTTGAGAGTGTGAAATAGGAAGAAGATGGCTAAATGGGAAGTGGGAATGTGGGGAAGGAAATAAGGGAAAAGAAAAAATGTGAAAGATTAAAAAATGGAAACAAAGTCTTTATAAATAGGGAAGGGCGAAGCAGGTGAAGGGAGGGCAGGGTATGGGGAGAAAACAAGAACCAAGACATAGCATGTAAAGGTACAAGATCCCAATGATGAATGTAATGGTATTGTTTGCTCTAAATGCGTCAATAAACGCAATGGAAAAAAATACAAATAATGGAGAGCCCTAACTTTCTGCAGAACATAATTGTGATTAACTGTAAAGAATAATCTTCAGGCTGTCATCAGACTTCCCATTTGCAGCAAAGATACTGGAGGAAAAGAAAAGAACGTAAATTGGAACCAAATCCAAATTTTTTTACATTAAATCAAACTATCGATTAAAAGAGGGGCTGGGGGCCATCCCTCTGCTGGGTGTCTTTCCAAAAGAATTAAAGGAATCATATCACAGTGATATATGTACATCTATGTTTACAGCGGCACAGTTTGTAATAGCTAAAACTTGGAAACAGCTCATTTGCCCATTAGTTGGAAACTTGATAAAAAAAATGTGGTTTTTCTATAAAATGGAATACTACTCAGCCATAAATAATGAGAAATTAGATTCATTCACAGGAAAATGAGTACATATTGAGGATATACTTGTAAGCGAAATAAATAAGTCACACATGTATAAATACCAAATAGTTTCTCTGGTGTGAATAAGCTATAACAGTACATAAGATCCTAATGCGATAATTGATAATGTGAAGTAGGAAGAAAAGGGCTAAAGGTGTAGGGAAAGTGGGAAGGGTAGGGGAAAGGTAATAAGGGAAAAGAAAAAAATAGGAGAAAATGAAAAAATGGAAATAAAGTGTTTGTAAATGGGGAGGGGAGGAGGGGGTGAAGGGAGGGCAGGGATGGGGGAAAAATGAGAACCAAGACCACCTGTCATATAAAGGTACAAGATCCCAATGATGAATGTAACTACTGTACACCTAAAATGTGCCAAACATAAATAAAAGAGGGGCTGCGGAAAATATTCAACCATAGCAGGAACAGAGAATTTACCATAAAGCAGAGTTTTCAATGAGTTATTGAGGGTTTACTCTACAAAGTGTGAAAATCAAATTATTTTCCAAAAAAATGAGTGTGATGGGTGAAGATCAGAAATTAAAAGCATGCTTAAGATTTTAGTTCATTTTGGGTAAAGATTAAATATTTTAAATAATGATGGGAAACACATTAAATATATTTTTAAAAGTGAAAAGTGCTACTACTTGAAGAAAAAAATGAATTCTATAACTCATAGATATGAAAAAAAAATAGAATCCACCAGTTATATAGTAGACACTCAAACTAAAGTCAGGAATGAGAGCGTATAATACCTACCACTGCTATTTTTTATTCTGTAGAACTTACCTAACAAAATAAGTTTAGAGAAATAAATATCAGAAGGAAAGAAACTGTCAATGTTTGCAAATTTTTATGATTATTTACTTAGAAAATTCTGACAAAAGTTGAAAAGCCTTAAGTCTTTCATAAGAGTTCAATAAAACTTAAAAATATTATTTTAACAAAAAATGGTAGTTTAACAATGGATACCCATTAGAAAACAATAGAATATACAATTTAAAAAATAGAAACATAATTATGAAATATACAATAGAAACTTAAAATAATATTTGCTGGTATTATAAAACTGATAAAACTTCATTAAAATAAAAGAAGCAGAAAACCCCAAATAAATGGAATAAACCTTGGTATCTGAATGTGAGAGAAATATCATAAAAATTTGTTTTAAAATTAATCCATAATTTCAATTCAGCTTAAATCAACATCCTTTTAACAGTGTTTGTTTTGAAATTTAACTTTTTATGTTGAGATAATTTTAAGCTTACAGAAGAGTCTCATTTATCTTTAACTCAGCTCCCCCTTAAACAAACATCTTAAATAAGCTCAGAAGATTTATCAAAATAAACTAACCTTAACACACCCCACTAACTCAAATGAAGAACTTCAATTTCACTGATTTTTCTCTTTCATTATTCCTTTCATGATGCTATACTTCATTGTTATGCCATCTTACTTTCCATTATTGTGAGACAGAAACTCTTCCACTATCTTTCATGACATTGACACTTTCAAGGAATATTTGTCACTTATTTTGTAGACTCTCAGTCTGAGTCTGTCTTAGATTTTCTCCTCATTAGATCGTGGGTTATGCTTCTTAAGAAGGATATCATAGAGGTGATATACATTCTTAGGACATCATCTCAGGGGCACATGATGTTGGTTTGTATTACTGGTGACAGTAGATGTGATCGCTTTATTAAAATGGTATCTTCCATGATTCTGCACTCTAAAATAAGTATTTACTCCTTTGTCATTACTAAATTAATAAACTGAAACAGTTTGCATAGTTGTTCTTATGCTTTACAGCATCTACTAAAAGTGCTGTTTATATAATTTACATAAAACTCCCTAGAGTTAGTAAATTATACTCACTTGATTTTTTTTTCTATCAAAGATTTGCTTAGCTTGTTTCTGCTTACTTTTATCTATTAATTTTAGCATCTATTGGTGGGCCTTGCCCACAGCAATGATTACATGTGGTATACTAAACATGGCTTTGTGTTCTCTTAATTTTTTAAAACATGTATTAATTGATATTCTTGTGTAAGGAGGAATCATGGTATTTATTTATTTTCATTTATATCCATATACTATGAATTAGTGGGTGCTTTATTTTTGGATTATAATTCAATATTATCTTTATTTTGTGGCTCAGGGTATTTTATCATTGACCACTGGAAGCTTTCCTGTTGGGTATACCAGTCAGTGCTCACTAGAGAAACAGGTTTATATAAGATATATAAATATATAAGGATTTACAAGGTAAGTTTACAATGGTGGCCTAGAGAGTCAGATGTGAAAAGTGCAAAAGGGCTGTCTGTCCACTGGAGATACAAAGGATCCAGTCAAAGGTCAAAGGTCTGTAGCTCACTGGAGTGTCCCTTGTGAATTCATATTAGGAGACTTCAGGGTCTGCACTGAAAGCCTGAAAAGTGTGTGTTGGAAGCCAGGAGGTGACATCCAAGTGAAGGTGAAGACCGGAACTTCTCTGAAGAAATAGAAAAGAGACTTCCTTCTTTAATTTCCTTTCATTCTGTTTGGGCTACAAGGCTATTGACTGGGTCTACTCACACCCAGGGTGGATCTTCTGTCTTCAGTAAATCCCTTCAGACACACCCAGAATTATGCTAATCTAATGTACTTGGATAATTCTTACTCAAATTGACACAATCAGTTGACTATCACATTGAGTTTTATGGTCTTTTGCTATGTTCCTATCCTTTTGTCTTTGAGGACTTACTTTTTTGGACCAGATCATGCATCAGGTTCATTTTATTTTTACTCCAAACTTTGTACTAAACTATTTCTCCAAAAAGCTTTTGTTCCTTTGATTAATGAATGGTGTTTAGAAACCAAGATCTGGGTGCCAGTATTTTCACTATTACTGGGGTCTCAGTGTTTGTAGTTCCTGTTAGTAGGTAGAATTAGGACACACACACCTGTATTATACTCCTCTCTTTCTCTTATGCACATATGTATGCATGTAGCTATGCATGTATGTATCCATCATCACTGTAGTCACCATTGTCATTGATTTTTTTAAGCAAAATTTCTGCATTTATACCCCTGTAACTTATGTAGTCCCACAGTATTTATTCTAGTTTTTTTCATTTTCTTAATTACAACTACTTACTCTGGTTTCCTTTCAGCTAATTTATTCAATGCAAATATTAAAAAAAAAAGTAGAATCAGACTTCTAACCTAGATTTTGGGAGAAAACAATTTATCACTACAGTAATTGGACAATACTCTTTTCATCTTCAGTTTCATGATATACATTCACAATGCTATTTTCAAAGTTAATCATGTTTCTTTTTCTCATTGCCATTAATATGACCATAACATAGACTCATTTGTCATAGCTAATCCAACTCCACAGACACACAATTTGGCTGGCTAATTTTTAAAAAATATTGGATACATTAACAGAGGCACAAATAAAGAAAACTTATCTTTTGTTCATGGACCAAAAGAATATTAAATGTGCCTACTACTCAAAGCAAATATATAGGTCTAATAAAATCCATATCAAAATTCCAGTAGCATTCTTCACCGAAATATAAAAATTATCTTATAATATTTTTGGAATCATAATCACCATTGAATAGCCAACTTAATACTAAGAAAGAAAGACAAACTTGAAAGCATCATACTTCATGACTTAAAATTGTATTAGAAGATATTTTAATCAAAACAGTATGTAATGGCATAAAAAAACAGAGACATAGACAAAGCACAACAGTGAGCACCGGAAACACATCTTAACATATATAGTCAACTTTGACAGGGACACCAAGTGGATGCAATGGGGGAAAACAGTCTTCAAAAATAGTTCTGATAAAACTGGATTTCCATTTACAAAATAATGAAAGTAACTTTTATCTTACACTATACACACTAAACATATAAAATAACTAAAATTTACTATCTTAAACCATAAAACTCCCATGGCAGAGCCTAAGAGAATTGGTCCTTGACATTGGCTTTGACAATGATATTTTGGTTATTACACCTACAGCCCAAGCTATAGAGCCAAAATTATGTAAATGGAGTTCCAGCAAACTAAAAAGCTTTTGGATAACAAAGGAAACAATCAACAAAATAAAAGGCAACTTATGGACCGAGGGAAAAAAAAAGTTCCAACCACATATCTGATAAGGTGTCCATATCCAAAATGTATAAAGCTCACTCACTTACATTTCAATAGCAGGAAAACAAATGACCTGGTTTACAAAAGAGAAACAGACATTTCTCCAAAGAAGACCTAAAATGGCTAACAAATATTCACGAAGGTGTTCCACATTACCAGTCATCAGGGAAGTATTCATGATAAATACTCCTCCACACCACTTTGCGCCAATTAGGATGGCTGTTATCAGTAAGACAAGAGATAAAAAGTGTTGGTGAAGTTGTGGGAAAATGGGTTGGTGAGAAGACTGATACAGTCATATAGCAAACAGTACGGAGTATTCTTATAAAATTACAAATAGAGCAACCATTTGACCCAGCAATTCCTATTCTGTGTATGCCTAAATGAGATGAAATGTCACTTCAGAAGGATATTGTACTTTCACATTCATTGTAATACTATTCACTATAACCAAGATATGGAAACAACCTACAGAGCTGTTGACAGACAATTGGATAAAAATAATCTGGACTATTAATGAGCCTTCAAAATGGATATCCTTCCATTTGGCACAACAGAGATCTGGAGGGGGGTATGAAGTGAAATCAGCCAGGCATAGATACAATATTGCATGATCTCACTTGCATGGGGTACATATATAAAAAGGTCAAAAGTACAGAGATAGAGAATAAGAGAATAAATGATGGGAGGAGGGGGTGAAGGGAGGGCAGAGGTAAGGGGAACACATGAGAATCAAGACCTGTCATGTAGAGGTACAAGATCCCAATGATGAATGTAACTGTACTGTATCCCTAAAATGTACCAATAAACTCAATTAAAGCTGAAAAAAACAAGAATAAATGAACTGAGATGATTGTTGTATTAATTTCATTTTATAGTAACCACTATACTATTATATATGTATTATTTACCTTTTCTGTTCCTGTAATACATACCCGAGAAAAATCAACATAAAAGGAGGAAAGGATTCTTGGGGCTCACAGTTTTGGAGGTTTCAGTCTATGAGTGCATGGCCTGGCTGCTGTGAGCCTGTGCTAGCACAGTTCATTATGGCAGAAGTGCCTGGTGGAGGGAAACTGCACCTCATGGCAGCCTGGAAGCAAACAGGGAAAGAAAGGACTAGGCTGGGGTCCCAATATCCCCTCAAGGGCCTCTGCTCAGTGACCCAACTGCCTCCCACTGGGCTCCATCTCCTAGAAACTTACAACCTTCTGTGAGTGCTGAACTGAGAACTAAGCCTTTAACACATAGGCTTTTGGGGACAGTGCAGATCCAAAAACCATAGCAATATGTGCCCCAAAATAATTATGTTGTAAGCTTCAAATATACACAGTAAAATGGAGGAATAAAAATGTATATGCTGTATATTTTATATTTTGTGTGAGATCAGGCACGGCTGTCACATTTGCTCCCAAATCCCCTTAGCTGGACAGTCCCTCTCCTGAATTACCAATGCAGGAAGCCAATGGTGCAGTTTAGTCTTTATAATGTTGCCATTTCTGATGTCATCTAAAGCCCCTATTTACCCTTTTGTGTCTGACTTCTTCAACTCGGTAAAATGAATATATGGTTTGTGCATGTTATTGTGGTGAATCAATAACTTGTTACATTTCCTTGCTAAATAATATTCAATTTTACGAAAAACCTACATTTTTAAAATTTACTAGATGAAAGATCTGGATTTTCCCCCTAATTCTTGGTGCTTACAAATAATGTTCCCATAAATATTAGTGTACAGTGTTTGTATGTGTAGGACAGGAACATATTTAATGTTATGAGAAAGTGCCATATCTCTGTTTCCAAAGTGCTATAGCGTTTGGAATTCCTGCCGGCAATTTACAAAAGTTCCAGTTGCTCCACATTTGTATCAGTGCTAGATATTTTTGGCAATTTATTTATTTATTTACTTACTTACTTATTTTTTACCAGGGATCAAACTCCAGACCTTGTGCTTGCGAGGCAGGCAGCAGTGCCACTGAGCTATATCCATGGCCCAAATCTTTCAAAAAATTTTTTTTCTTTTTCTTTTTTGGTACCGGGGGTCAAACTCGGGACCTTGTGGTTACGAGGCAGGCATTCAGCTTCTTAAAAATCATTTAGAGGATACTGTAGTATGTGTTTAGTGGTAGCATTTTGTATTAATTTGCATTTCCTGATTAACATGTTGAATGTTATATATGGTCACTAGACATTCAGGAATCACCTTTACTGAAGTGTTCATTCAGATCTTTGTCCATTTTTAATTAAAGTGTTCACTTATTGTTGATTTTTGTCTTTATGTATTGCGGACAGAGATTTTTTAAAAAAAATGCAATTTGTTATTTCATCCTCTTAATGGGATCTTTCATGGAGAAAAAATATTTTAAATTTAAAAAACTCTACATGTATCATTTTTTTCTTTGTGGGTCATGCCTTTGGTGTTAAATCTAAAATCTCTGTATTAACTCAGTGCCACTTAGATTTCTCACATATGTTTTGGTTGCCTTGTGTTCCTTCTTGACAAAGGAGGGGACCAGGCAATGTCCTCTGCTGCCTCACTCAGCTGCTCTTCCACAGCTGCACACTTCTTTGACTCCTCCCAATCCTTTTGGTGAGCAACTTGAGATTCATGAAGAGATAGCCTGCAAGAAGATGTGGACAGTTTCAACAGCCCCCATGGTCTTCACGGTGTCCGGTTGGCCCACAGTCAGACTCACAACTTTTCAGTTACTCTACCTTAACTTTTTTTTTTCTTACCTTGTGTGCTTGATGTATACTCCAGTTAAATGAAATTACATATCTCCTTTACCTCCTTGATGGCGGGGACTATTCTTTTGCCCTCGGCTTTCTAATGGTTAAAAAAAAGAGGAGTTTTTTTTTTTTTTTAATGAAGTTCAGCTTTTTTAATTACAAAGGTGAGAGTGATGTCCCATTCCCTCTTTGTTCCTGTGTAGAAGCTGGAATTACATCACTATAACTTCTGGTTACCCAGAATAGCTAATTTCTGTAAATGAACAAGAGTACGCAACAAATGTTTGAAAAACCTGAAAAACCAATATGGTAAGATTTTGCTTCCAAGCATTTTATTACAAAGTCATTTTATTTTGTTTTTAATAATGTTTAACTATAGGATACCAATGATTTTAGTATAAAAGTTAAGCACAGTAGATCGATGGAACAGAATTGATTTTCCAGAAACAACACCATAGATATGATACTTTGAGATATGATGAAATAGATAATTCAAATCACTGGACACAAATAATTTACTAAACAATTTAGGGAACATTAACTATGCATTATAATAAATTACATTTTCTATATTATAACATTCACGATAGATTCTAAAAATACTGAAGATCTAAATATGGAGGAGCTTAACAATAAAGGAATAAGGATGAAAGTGTAAGTTAATGGTATTGGTAATTTTGTCATGGGAATACCATTTCTGAGGAAAAAAACAAAACTTAGACACTAGAAAGAAAAAGATAATATTCTATCACTTAATAATTCTTTTTTGTTTGTTTATTTTTTGTTTTGTGAGACAGGGTCTTGCTTTGTGTAGTGCGGGCTGGCCCTGAATTTACTGTGTAGCCCAGACTTGCCTTGAACTCATAGTGATCCTTCTGCCTCATCCTCCCAAGTTCTGGGATTACAGGTTTGTGCCACCATGCCAGCTCAACTAATAATTCAATAGAAATTTCATATAACAAAAAACAATCTAAATAGAAAATTTTAAGTAGAGAGAGAGGAGGAAAAAGTGTTTGTTTTCTTCATAAAACTCTACAAGTTTGTAAAAATTGCTAAATAGCTAAATGAAATTATTGGCAAATGTCATTTCACAAAGTTTAAATGACAAAGGAAAAGATGCTTAACCTCCCTGTAATTAGGAAAAATTATCAAAATAAAGAGGTTTTTGTTCTTATTAGAAAGAATGGCAATTTTATATGAACTTTTAAATAATGCTTCTTGATTACAGTGTCAGACACCGAACACTTTTTCATGTTGTTGATGAGAAAGTTTGTTAAACTGCTTTTAATGATGTTGAATGAGCGGTACCCATCACACTTTCACATATTCACTCCAAAATTTCTTTGGTCAAAAGCCCAAAACCTCATTTAATCTTGTTTATGTAATTCAAGAAAATTACTGACGATGAGTTCAGTTGAGAGATTCAGGCAGAAGCACTGGTTTCAAGTGAGTCTGCATTGGTAAGTGTGCAGTTTCTGACTGGTTCTCGGTTTCCCCTCTGTCCTGGGGTGGCTACCTCTACTTGTGATACTGAGATAATGCTATACTGTGAGTTAGCCTGTGTGCCACCCTCCCCCATTCGTATGTGAAAGTCTTAATGCCTAAGACCTCAGCCTTATTGGAGATAAGGTCTTCAAAGAGGCAACTGATTTAAACTGATGTCCTTAAGGTTGGGCTCTTGAATATGGCTGGTGTCCTTAGTCAGATAATCGTTTAAAAAAGAGAAAATCTTAACACAGGAACACATGTAGGGAAGGTGGTGTGACAACACCATGTACCAAACAAAGAGGCTTCGACCTCATCCTTCTTTCTTGGTCCTTAGAAAGAACAAACTCAGCCAGTGCCTTGTTTTCTAGGCTCCAGAGCTGAAAAAAGCTAAATGTCTAAGTCCCCAGCTTTGTTATGGCAGTCAGAGCAAACTCATATAGACAGTCCTGACATTTCCCAGGGCTATGTTGTTCTTTTATATGGCAAGAAAGAATAATTTGTCTCGGAATTTTCATCAAAATTCCTAAATTTCACTTTTACTAGATCAGTTTAAAGACACCCTTCATTCTCTTAATCCAGCCTTGTCATCGAGGTATAAAATGAACTCACTGCCTTCATGTGAGTCACAAGCACAACTTCTCTCAGGGTCTGGACCCCACACCAAGAGGCTGCATGGAGTATGAAGATGATTGCAAGAGGGCAGCATGGAATGAATGGATGCCAGGTGAATGTCTTCTCTGTTCTTCTTCTTAAACTTGTAACTACTCTTCTTACTAACGGAAGAAAATACTGATCTAGCGTCCAAAGGGCTCACATGAGCTTTTTATTACACCAGTCTTTGTTGTGGTAAAAATTTGAATCAACTTCAGTGCCCAGCAGTAAAATAATAACTATCTATGGTAAAAACCATAGAATGGATTAGCATGCTTTCTCTGCAAATATTAAACAGAATGAGTTAGATTTATATGGTTTGAAATAGATCTACATTACTACAATGAAAAATATAGTTATGCATAATATGTACAGTATAATAGTTATAAAAAAATTACTTTTCTGAATATACATATAGGTGCACTTAAAATATATCTAGGGTAACTACCTACCTATCATGCTTAGGAGGATATCCACATAATAATGGTCATGGCAGAGGCAGGTTTGGGGATTAAGAAAACTAATCGTGAGAACTTTTGCTTTGTTTTGGCCATTTATGAGTATACATTAATTATTCTTATGCTCTCTCTCTCTCTCTCCCTTCATTCCTTTTTTTCCCTTCCTTCCCTCCCTCCTTCCTTCCTTCCTTTTTCTTTCTTTTTTCCTCTCCGTCCTTTGCTTTATGGTACTAGATATTAAACCAAGCACCTTCACACTGAGCTACATTCCACCCTCTCTTATTTTTTATTTTGAGGCATTGTTTTGTTAAGTCAGTAAATTGCCCAGGCTGGGCTTGAAGGGATCCTCCTGCCTCATCCTCCCAGAGTGCTTAAATTACAGGCTAGTGTGCTACTACACTCATTTTAAGTAATTATTATTTCTAAAGCTAAAAAGTGAAAACGTGCTTAGAACAATATGTGGAATGTAGTGAGTACTTAGTAAATATTAGCTATTAATTATTATTATTATTATTATCATTATAATAGATATATGGGAACTTCCCAAATAATATTCTTGCCTATGTGTACACATTAGACTAGGAAAAATAAGTGCTTGGTAAGAAGGCCAGATGACTAAATCACCCATGTGTTATGCTCACATATGTGCATGTAAATGCACAGAACAAGTACAGAAAGCCCCTGACCACACTGGTTACAGTGATTACCATTGTGTGCATGGTGATGGTGGAGAGTATGGTATATAGAAGAGCCAGGGGACAAAGACTGCATTCTTTCTTATTTCATGTATCACAGTCTCTTTTCACAAATCTGCACTATTTTGATGTCTTTAAAATAATCACATTTACATGTAATTCTTGGTTAGCTTCTGTAATCTCTGTCCTCCTTTACTTGAAAACTAACCCCAGGAAGAAAGAGTACGATGCAAATGTATTCAGTGGAGGCTGTTTGTGTTCCTACATTCCAAGCTATTGAAGGGGAGAAAGGATTGTTTGTCAAAGCAGGACCAGCTGGGATTCCTTGGCCGACTCCCAGGGTAACTGTGAAGCAGCAGGTACTGGGTGCCCTCCCGCCACATCCGGAGCCGTGCTCTCCTGTCTTCTCCTGGCATGCATTCGCATCCTGTGCCCTGCTAAGGTGTTAACTGACAACTGACAGATTTTCCTAAGAGCCTTCTCTCCCAGTGGTATTTTCATTTTAAAAGTTGACTTAAAAAACTTTAAAAAGAATCCTGTGAGAGCTGAGATGTAAAGTTCCTTCACTACAGCCTGTAAATTTGATCACAACTCTTTCATCTTTTAGGGACTTAAATGCTCCCTTGACACTTGACATCCCATTTGCTACCAACCAGTGTTTACCTATTTTCAAGCAAAATTTTCAATAGAGCAGTTGATTGTCTCATCAACTAATCTTCCCAATTATTAGGACTATAATATAATTTGGCTTTCATCTTCTCATCTGAAATTGCTCTCTTTATGGTCACCATCATTAAGAGCTAATTGAGAATTGGAAGGACTTTTCTTCAAATTAGCCCAATCCACTCCGGGAGAATTTTGTTGCAGCACTTACCGTACTTTTTAATTTGTCTGTCTGTCTTCTCATCTTTATGTCTAAGTCTCTGCTTTACTTCTCTTCCGATCATTGTTGTCTTGTAGGATGCTTAGCCCAGGCTAGCACTTAAAACGTTCTTGCTATCAGATGTCTGTTGGAACCTGAAAGTTGGGGAGGCCCAGTGCTGGTCCCAAACTAGTACCTAACAAAATGTGTTCAGAGCTTTGCCAGGTAGGGCAATTATTAGAATGGGAGGGGTATTTTAAGCTGGTTAAATAATCTAGCTACCGATCTTCAACAATACTACGTCAACACTCTTAAGACTGACTCTGATTACATGAATTATGAAGATAAACAGTGTACTTGTTTATACTGGCACAGGAATCAGAAGGCATTGAGCTTTGTTTCAAAGAAAGAACTGCAATCTCCTTCATGGTGTGGGTAAAGCATGGGAGTAATAGAGAGGAGGAGAGCTGTGCTTTGTAAAATTCATTAAGTGTATTGGTACATTTTAGATATACATTATGATGATATTCATCATTGGAAATTCATACCTTCACATGATCTATCCTGGTTCTTATTTTTTTCCCCATTCCCCTGCCCTCCCTTTAACCTCTCTACCCTTCCCTATTTACAAAGACTGTTTCCATTTTTTCCTTTTCTCATATTTTTTCCTTTCCCTTCTTTCCTCTTCTCTACCCCTCAAACTTCCCAGAAGGGAGCTATTCTAAAATCACATCAAGAATGTGACTCCATTTGGCCTGTTTCCAAGATTTAGCTATTTCAAATCGTGCTGCTACAAACATGGGTGTGCACATATCACTGTGGTATGATGCTTCTTTTGGGAAGCTACCAAGAAGGGGAATAACTGGGTCAAAGGAACTTCAAATTTTAGTTTTTTGTGGGCCCTTCATTCAGATTTCCGCAGTGACTGCACCATTTTATACTCCCACCAACAGCGGAGAAGCATTCTTTCTTCTTCATATAACCACCCCCTGGTTATCGGTTGATTTCTTGGTATTAGCCATTCTTTCTGGAGTCAGATGGAATTCCAGTGTTGTTTTAATTTGCATCTCTTGAATGACCAGTGATGTTGAACACTTTTTCATATATTTATTTGTCACTTGTACATTTTCATCTGAGAAATGTGTATTTATTTCAGATGCCTAGTTTGGAACTGGGTCTTTAAATCGGGGGTGTGGGCCCGTCAATAGAATGAAGAAAATGTGGATTCTTCTATACATTGGAGTATTTTTCTGCCATAAAGGAATTCAAACATGTCTAGGTAAATGGTTGTACCTTGTGACTTTATTCTTAAGTGAAATAAATTGGACAAAGATGTTTAAATATCACATTGATTCTCTGGGTAAGAAACCAAAAGGGTAAACAAGGACCAAAATGTATAATAGATATTAGGAAATTGGAAGAAAATGTTCAAATGGGAAGAGGAGCAAAGGAGGGGCAGGTGGAAAGGAAGGAAGGGAAAGAATAAAAAGAGAATAAAAGGAAGAAATGGAAACAAACCCATGGTGAATAAGGAGGAGCACAGGAGTTGAAGAAAGGGGAGGTAATTGGGGAATAAAGAAGAATCTAGATACAGGTACAAATTCCCTATGATGAATGTTATCATTATGTATATCTAAAATGTACCAATCAAATTATTTAAAAAAGAATGTGACCCCTGTGCCCAAGGTCTGAAGCAGATATACACTTATCCCTATAGCAGGAGACACTGGGCCAGGCCTCCTCAAACTCACGGGTGTTCTTAAGCACATTGACAACAGTGGAAGTAAAGATGGCCTTTAGACATTTTTAAAGACATCTCCTCAAAGCAAGCCTGGAACTCTGCTGAAGATACTGTTTGAGGATTTAAGATTTGACCAAGAGTTTTCAAAATGTTATAGTGAAAAAAAAAATGCTACTTCTGGTTATTCTTTTACAACTCAACCTTCCTTCACTTAGTGACCTAGGCTCTTATTGCTTTCATCTTACTATTGTGTAGATACTGTTCTTGGAGATGCTGAAAATGGATAATAAGTGAGGGAGAAAAGATATTAGTTAGTCTGCAGACAGGAGATAAACAAGCTTAGTTGCACTATGAGTAACTTTTCTTCTCCTGAAGACTCCTGAAAGTAGCCAGCATAATTTTGAGTCTATTCTGACTATAGAAATAAAACCGTTGTAATAGAAATGTGTCATAAGATCAATGTCTTCCACTTCTAAAGCAAACATCTTGGCTGTGTTTCTGTGTTTGTTTTGGCTTTAGAAGCTGAGTCCTTTATCAAACAGTAGGAGACTATTATCTGATGATAAGGTATTTTGATTCTATTGTTGTTATTTTAAAACTGGTTTTTTCTGGGCCCATCATGCTGGCATGTTTGTTTAATGACATGTTTAAAAATCTTTGTAAGAGCTATATTACAATGACACACACTTTATATTGCCAGAAAAAAACCACAATCTCCAGGGCTGATGATAAATTCCAGCCCTGGACTTGGCTACTGTACACTTTAAAGCTCTTACCTTCTTTTCAAATGTTGACACAGTTGTCAATCATTTTGCATCATACTTTGTATGAGGAAGCCATTTGTCAAACTGTAGCATACTCGACTCAAAGAACATTTACCAAATTCTTTCAGATAAAATGCCATCTCATTCTGCAAAATATCAAGAAATTTTAAAGAGAAAGAAATGCCTTAGGAAAACTGCAAATTACAGAACAGAAAAGTGATACATTCTCCACTGACCTTTTGATAAGAACTGAAAATGGCACTTATTTCCTTTCATTTTATTGTATGTACTTGTGTGATATTCATTTGGTTAGGTAAATATCTTCTTTGAGGACAAGGAACTGGTGTTTACACTGATGGCCTCAAGATTATGGAGGAGTGGACATCCTACTTAATGCCTTTGTGTGGTGAACCTGGAGCCAAAGCTGCCTCTCTGGATTTTCTCCACATTATACCATCCTTCATCTTCCATTAGCTAGACGCTACTCTTCTCTAAAGCCCCAGTGTCTTCTAAATTATAGCAAATAAATTAGACAGATGGAAGAAGCCCATTGAATATTTCCTTTTTCTCTAATACTTGTGCCTGACCCTGATCCAGTGTTGCTCAGTAGCAGGGCCCATCAGTCTTACAATATTTTCTTAAGTACTCTCTGTACTTGTCCTTCTGATCCTGTTATTCTAGTCAAGTATGCAGAAGACACTGAGTTCCTTCTGAAATGCCAATGTAGCTATCATTGTCACCTCTCTTTTAACCTACATGGTCTAGGTTACTTCTCATATGCATTAAGTGGTATGTGAGAACTGAATAGCCAATATATCTGACAAAACATAGTACATATAAGAATAGTCATGTACATTTTTCACGTCAAGTTTTGCAGCAGGGAAAACAACACATTACAAGTTAATCTCAGGGCTGGGGATTTAGCTTAGTAGTGCCACTGCCCACCTCACAAGCCCAAGGTCCGGAGTTCGATCTCCGGTACCAAAACAACAACAATAACAACATGTTAATCTTGTGTATGACCAGAAGTAGAAATTACAAATGATCTTGAAGTATAATTCTGTTTTATTTTTCTTTCTTTACTTTTTTAGTACCAGGGATCAAACTCAGGTCCTTGAGCTCGGGAGACAGGTGGCGGAAACACTGAGCCAAATTCCGGCCCTATAGTTCTGTTTTCTGAGAAAATTTTATTTATTTATTTACTTATTCATTCATTCATTCTAGTACCAGGGATCAAATTCAGGACCTCGTGCTTGAGAAGCAGGTGGGGCGCCACTGAGCTAAATCCCTCGGCCTGAGTTACTCTTTTTAGTTGAGTAGTTATTAGGCAAGGAAGTCCATTCTCCTGAAAAAAAATCTTATAATAGCAATCTTTTGGGTCCCTAGACTTAGTTTTTAGGGAAAGAAACAAACAGAAGCCAGGATATTGCCTGGGCAGATAGGATGTGAGATCCCAACTTTGTATCCTTGGGGTTTCACTTTAAGTATCTCTCCAGGTGGCCAGAGGTGAACCAGTCCCAAGCTGGCTGGTGAGAAACGATGCAGAAAATTTTAGAGAGAGCCTTGCTCTGAGAGAAATGACTGGTAAACTAATCTCAATATGGATACAGATATTTTTAAGAGAGGTTAGAGCCAGCATGCCATATATCTGTCTGACCTAAGATAACCTGCAAGTCCCAGTACCTTTTATGTATGAATGACTGAACATAGCAGGAATCTTGGAGGAGCCACAGACAGAAGTGCTGACAGGAAACAAAACATCAGGGACATCCCTGCATAATACCTGATGCTGTTTGTACTACAGAGTAACGCTGTTTTAGAGCAATCATCCAGTACCAATATGGCAGTACCAATATGGCATGGACTGACAAGATTTTGCAGTTCTCTCCATAGCCATTTTATAGTCCTCTCTAGTGTTTAAAGAAGGAGTTGGTATCTTCTTGTGAAGTAAGTCCCAGCACTCTTTAACAGAGTTCAAGGAAGTTTTGTAACATAGTCTCCACTTATCTTCAGGGGATATGCGTTAAGAAACCATGAACCTGAAACCTGTAGTACATATTGTCTTTTCCTACCCTCACATGTCTATGATAAAGTTTAATCGATCAATTGGCTCAGTGTGAAATTAATAGTACTAAACTGAAATAGAGCAAATGTAACAACATACTATAATAAAAGTTATTTTTAAATGTATGGCATATTTCTGGAATTTTTCATTTAATATTTTCAGACCATGGTTAACTATGGATGACTGAAACAATGGAAAGTAAAACCACACATGAGGGACTACTGTTGAAACCTATAGGAAGTTGATGGTTAATCGTAAAAATAAAACCTAAAGTTATCACTGTATTTTTTTATCCCAAGCTTACAAAATGTATCAAATTAATTGAAAATATATATTGTCATCATTCCCAATATTCAAAATTATTTAAACACATTTTGTATTTTACTGACCATAAGATACCATGAGAGAATTTGGAAGTTTGTTTCACATCAAAAGGAAATCCTAATCTCACAAGAAATTACTGAATTAAAAGGGAAACCAAATAATCTTGAACTTCATATGAGTTTTCTCTATGATAAAACTTAGATCAATACAAAAAATGCTGTGCTTGATCTACTGGCAGTCATTAAAGAAAGGGGTGGACTGCATTGTTCCCAGGGAGTGGGGAGAAATCCATTTGAAACAGTTGACAGGAACTTACTAGTCTTTAGAACTCTTGGAAAGTCGGTCTCCAGACATCATCCTATTCCAAAGGACTAGGGGTTAGCAGTTAGGACTTTAACGTATGAATTTGGTAAGACACAATTTAGCTTATAATATCTGGTGAAACTAAGAAAGCTTCCAAGATCCAAGATTTCCAGATTTTCCTTCTCTTAAGGCTTGGTACCATGATCTGAGCTCCTGATAGTTCTCATGTTGCTTGTATTTTACCCTTGTTTTAGGCTTTTTTTTTTTTTTTAATCCCCTATTGAAAAGTAAAAGAAGAAAAAAAATGACAAAACACTTAAGGACACCCCTGTGTCATGCACATCAAGTTGAAGCTGGAAACTGATTTTTATATAGAAATATTTTTCTGTCATGATCAGTTTCTTTTAGATTATGAACTTTAAATTACAGATATATAATTGGTTAAAATGACTTTCTGGGGCTGGCTGGCTATTTGCTGCAACAGCATTTTATATTTTCTTGCTAATTCAAAAAAGATACAGAAAGTGTTAGCGATACTTTAGTCACACATAAGGTCTCCCTGTATGCCCTTATTTTCCCTTCAGTGCTTATCATACTGGTAGTGATTCTTAAATATGTTTTGATTAAATGCTTTTTGGTTCACAGAGTGTTTATAAAACAACTTCAGCCTTCTTTGGGCTGTGCCTAAATGTTTGTTGAGGATGATCTGTATAATCAGAAAACAGGACTGACTCCATAAAAAAACAAAAACAAAAACAAATAATAGCAACAACAAAAAAACTCTAAAGGTCATGATCATGGTCAACCAGATTGTTTATAAACATATTGACACAACTGATTTATGAATTCATACAAAAGTATGTACAGGCAAGTAATTCTACTTTACTTCTTAGCAGAAACAGCTGGTGTCAATGATGTGAATGGCTGCAGTTTTATTTGGGTGACAGCAGCGGGTATAAGGACTCCTCTACTGCTTACATTTAAAATACCCCGTATAGGCAGGCACATGCTCCTGAGGTATGGCAAGGCTGGCATCCCCAGTGTAAAACTTAAACTCCACAAGAGGCAAGAACATTCTGAGAGCTACTCTTCTGGAATTTAATTTTTTTAAAAAACAACAACCTGTGTTTTTCTGGATTGTTAATTCCTCCCTAAGTTTATCCATTTCTCAGTAGACTTTGTAAGATTTTAATAAACAAGATCAATATTGTTCTTATTTTCACTGAAAAAAGAATAAGGGAATATGTGCAAAAAAAAACTCTGAAGCAAAGATCGGCTGTTTTAATGAATAATACTTGCAAGATGTTGCACAGTTTGACTCAGTTATAACTGAAAAAAAGTTTTTTTCTTATTATTTATCTTGAGAAATTTTACTTTCAAGAAATTAAGTTTAGCTGACTGAAAATAACAGTTTAAGGTAATAACCCTCTGCCCCTTTCTGGATGCCATGAGGTGAGCAGCTTAGGTGTACAGCGTGCTCCGCATCATCATGACTTGCTTCCGTAAAACCCAGCCAAACGACCACAGACTGAATCCTCTGCAACAGTGAGCCAAAAGAAATCTTTCACTATTTCCTCCTGTTAGTTGTTTTTTCTCTGGTATTTCTCAGAGCAGAGGAAAGCTACAACAGTACTTTGCCTTCTGGATCTTTTATGACCCTCTCCAAGCAGGAAAAAAACCAATGTAATACAACTTTTGGTTATTTGCAATTTGCTAGATACTTTGCATACATTATCTAACTTAATTTCTACAGTTTTTCATTTCTACAATGATCTCTACTCTGGTTTTAATCTCTTTTCACATTAAGGAAACTGAGGACCAAGGAAGTTAAGTAACTTCCCCACAGTCACAGAACTAATGGGGCACAGGGAGGATTTGAACCCAGTGTTCCTGGTTCCCAAGCTGGTGCTTTCAATCATATCCTCCAATATTGAACTGTAACGTCACATCTCATCTCCACAATGTCACCTTCTCTCATTTCAAGCTGACTCTTCTTGGCCTTCAGCATATAACAAATAGAAGTGAAATGTCTTCACCCTCCTTTCTTACTTTGCCCGAGCTGTTGTGTTTCATATTCTACATGCATAAGTGTCTGCTCTGTATCTTACTATTTTGAAATAAAAAAGATAAAAACAGCAAAAAACAAGTCTTAGAAATATTACTTGATAGTCCAGTGAGGTTTTTTTTTACTCATTTATGCCTCAAGTTGATACATGCAACCATGCATTCTTTACTCTCATTGAGAGTAGCTTATTTGGATATTTTTTAAGCACAGATAGACATTCCCTTAGTTACTCTCTTCCTATTTAAAAAAATATAATTTATCCAAATAAATATTTCATGAAACAATAAGTAAATAGATCCACATCATCCTTCGCTTCAAAATGCGAGAAATAAGTAGATCCTAAAAGATACACCATTCTCTCAGTTTTCTTGATGTCATGGCTGAGAACAGCACTGGATTATGAATTGGATTATCATGGAGTAAGATTGGAATTTAGCTACAAGTTTATAAATCCAGTCATTAATTTGTCTGTGCATAAGAAAAAGACCAAGGCCATGAAACTTCTAACTCCAAGATAGAAGCTGTCTCTTCAATGGTATTATTTACAAATAGTAATACTTTCATTCATGATGAAATGGGGAGTTTCTCCACTGGATGGTAAAAGAGTAAAGTCTGGTATACTGAAGATTATCTGTTATGCTCTTTGCCTCATTCTAATATGAGGTCACAACATTTTTGACTCTTCTCTCTTATAATTGACATCTTAAAGCATACCAAACTCATTCTCTTAGTAGAAAAAATATATAGAGATAGAGTTTAATAACGAAAGTAATGTCAATTTCCAACAAGGTGATATAAATAAAACTTGCATACTTCACTTACTCTTTAAATTTATACCTTCCTTTGAAGTGCCTTTTCCACTCAGCTGAAAATAAGTGGATATGGCAAAAGAATGTCAAGTCACAACAGTACCCAAAATTTTAAAAATTATAATAACACCTATATAATACCCTGCCCACATTTAGCCTCCATGATTTATTTTAATATCACTGGTGAAATATTTTTGTTTTGGTGAAGACTCATGGAAAATTCATATTTCAATTTTTGGCAATTATAAGAGTTATAATGGACTATTAATTGTTAATAAAAGTAGCTTGTCCTAGAGAAATTACTTTTTTTTTCAAATTATTTGTGAAACACCTTAGCTAATTGGAAAATATCTTGGATGGTTATTGAAGAAACTGCTTAGGTCTTCCACTTCTCCTAGCTAGGTGTTTTTCAAAAGAAATTTAATTTCTTGGGCTGGGGATTTAGCTCAGTTGTTCTGCCGGCTGCCTTGCAGGCACAAGGACCCAAGCTTGATCCCGGTACCAATAAATAAATAAATAAATAAATTTTTCCAAGTCTCCATTTTTCACTTATGAAATGGGAATAATGATGACTTTATCACAGCAGTGTGAATTATGACAAAACATACTCATCTGAATAATTTTATCATGGATATTGGCCTATATGCTCATGCAGGGACACACCAGCAAAGACACCCTAGCACAGGGTTTGGTATATGAAGATGCGAAGTCTGATATTATTGACATGGGTGCAGTACACCCATCTCTCAGGGCAGTACTTACAAGACTGAAAGTCATGTGTTTTGTGAATGAGAAATGATGGCGAGTTGATGTACAATAAGAAAAATTATGACCAGAACAGAAACATTGACTGTTAATTTTCTCCTTGATTTTTCAATACTTATAGAGTTAACTATTAGTAAGAAAATTGTTTAAGGAGTTTAGGATTAAAATAAGGGGAATTGGATGACATGAAATCTTAATGTCATAACCTGACATATTTATTTCAAAATAGAGATGAGTTTATCCTTCAGACAGGAATATTTGCAGATACACTGTTATGTTCCCATGTATTTATGTCCACATTAAGGTTGGCTTTGGCAGTTTGGCTTTTGGTTATGCGCCTAGGGAAAGGTGACCCAGTGAAGTCTGCCCGTGTACTTTGAGACTCTTCTATTTCCATCCATACTCAGTTCTTACATTTTTGCAGTTGACACTTGTTTTAAACTTTAATAATTCAGTTATTCAAGGCATATTCATATTTCCAAATCCGGGGATACATTTCTTGACAGGATTTGGCATACTTTTACAATAAATTAATTTCCAAATGTAGTCTTCAGAAATTATTTGACTCTTCCTCACCAAATTCTTGGTTCCATTTATGTTAATACCTATTTTACATATGAAAGATAATTTATATAATGCATGTTCTACAGCTTCTAGCACCTTTCAGATATTCAGTAATGTTTGTCTCGAATATAAATATCTTCTCTGAAATATGTTATCATTTCATTGCATGTTTTTGTTGGTTATGGGAACTACAGCATACTAGATTTTCTGGATCATTTCATCCCAATTTCAAACAATCATTCTCATTTTTCCAATACTCATTTCTATTTTCCCCTAAGCCAACAAACTCTTAAAAATTCAATTTTTCAGTATCTAAACTATATCTCTCAGATGCTCTTACACCTCTGACACAAAAAGCATTTTTCAGACTCAGGTATCCAATTTCCATTAGAGAAAATATCCAATAAGCCTTTGAAGTATGTGCAAAACAACACATTATTATAAAATTGGGAATGATATTTTTATAATGTCACTGTTTGACTTATATTAAAGTGAGATATAGTTGCCTACAATTGGCAGGTGGTATTTACTACTTTTGTGCTTTGTACTACAGTTTGTTGTTAATGTAAATATTTTGTTTTTTATATGAGCTTCTTGGTTCTGTAAGGAAAGGAATAATGTCATATCCATCTTTGTACTTGCTAGGGACTTGGTAAATATGTATTGAAAAATGAGAAACTATTTAAAGAAATAGCTGTGTTCTAAAAGGAAAATGAAGTTGATTTTAGAATGCTTTCTTTTTCTTCACAGTTTAAAAAAAAGTTATATCAATAAATATATTAACACCAAGAATACCCGACTAATACAGAACGCTGGCATCCTTTTATTTTTATTTTTTTTCCATTAAGTTTATCGCTACATTTTAGGTATACAATAGGCTACATTCATCATTAGGCTCTTGTACCTTTACAAGATGTATCTTGGTTCATGTTTTTCCCCATTCCCTTACCCTCCCTTCACTTACTCCACCCTTCCCTATTTGCAAAGATATTGTTTCCATGTTCTTCCATTTCTCGTGTTTCTTTCCTTTCTTTCCTTCCTCTACCTCTCCCACTTCTCCCACTCCTTTAGACATTTTCTTACTATTTCACAATATCAATTATACATTTTGATCATTATATACACTTTTCATTTTTCACACCAGAGAAACTATTCAGCATTTACACATGTGTGTCCCATTAATTTCACTTAAGAATATGGCCTCAGTGTGCATCCATTTAGCTATGAATGTCTCTAGTTTTTCATTCTTTATGGCCAAGGAGTACTCCATTTTAAAGAAAAACCACATCTTCTTTCTCCAAGTCTCCAGTTGATGGGCAATTGGGCTGTTCCGAAGTTTTAGCTATTACAAACTATGCCGCCACAAACTTGGTTAAACATATACCACTGTGGTATGATTCTTTTAACTCTTTTGGGAAGATACCCAGAAAAGGAATAGCTGGGGCAAATTGGACTTCTAATCCTAGTTGATTGAAGTATCTCCATATAGATTTCCACAGAGTTGCACCAATCTTCACTCCCACTAGCAATGGAGAAGGGTTCTTCTTCCCACAACCTGACCAGAATTTGTTATTGGTTGATTTCTTGATAGCAGCCATTCTTTCTGGGGTGAGGTGGAATCTCACTGTTGTTTTCATCTGCATCTCTCAAACGACCAATGATGTTGAATATTTTTGCAAATGTTTATGTGTGATTTTACTTCTTTGTCTGAGAAAAGTCTGTTTATTTTCAGATGTCCATTTTTGAATTTGGTCTATATATTTGGGGGGTCTGTTTCTTTTTTTTTTAGTTCTTTATATATTCTAGATAGTAGACCTTTGTCTGAGGAATAGCTGGTCAAAACTTTTTCCTATGTTTAAGGTTATCTCTTTGCTCTGTTGGTGGTTTCTCTTGCAGTGCAGAAGCTTTTTTAATAAGATGAGATCTCAGTTGTTGATTCTTTGTGCTAGTTCCTGTGCTACTGAGGATTTGTTCGTAGTTTTTTCCTATGCTAATATCTTCAAGAATTCTACCTAACTTATCTTCCAGCAAGTTTACTGTTTCTGTTCTAATATTTTGATTTTTAATCCACTTTGATATTAGTTTAGTGCATGGTGCAAGATAGGGGACTAGTTTTAATCTTTTCCAAGTCAAAATCCCATTTTTTCCAACAGAATTTATTAAAGAGGCCATCTTTCCTCCAGTGAGGGTGGTTGGCTCCTTTGTCAAAGATGAGGTAGCTGAGTATGTCATGAGTTGTTTCTGCTTCTTCTGATCTGTTCCACTGATCCTCAGGTCTGCTTGTTTGCCAGTAACATGCTTTTTTTTTTTCCTTTCCTGTTAAGTGTATTGGTACATTTAAAGCAAACAACACAGTTACATTTATCATTGGGACCATTGTACCTTTACACGGTATATCTTGGTTCTTGTTTTTCCCATATCCCTGCCCTCCTTTATCACCATGGGTTTCAGTACAGTTTCCAGTTGGGGATTGTGATACCCCCTGCCATGTCTCTGTTGCCTAGAATTGCTTTTGCTATTCTAGGTCTCTCCTGGTTCCAAATTAAATTTTTGGATTGTTTTCTCTAGTTCTAGAAATATACTGTTGGGATTTCAATTAGGATTACATTGAATCTGTACAGCAGTTTTTAAAGTATTGCCATTTTCACTGTATTGGTTCTTCCTAGCCAGGAACAGGGATGTTTTTCCATTTTCTTCTATCCTCTTCGATCTCTTTTTTTCAGAGTGCTGCAGTTCTCAATGTAGAGGCCTTTTGCTTCATTTGTTAAACTGACTCCTAGATATTTCATTATTTTGGCTGTTATTGTGAAATGAATTGTTTCCATAATTTCTCTCTCAGTGAGTCTGTTATTTGTGTACAAGAAAGCTATTGATTTTTGAGTGTTGACTTTGTGTCCAGCTACCCAACTGAATCTGTCAGTTAAGTCTAGAAGCCTTTCGGCAGAGTTTTTTTTTTTTTTTTTTGAGTCTTTTATGTAGAGTATCATATCATCAACAAATAATGACAGTTTAACTTCTTCCTTTCCTATCTTTATTCCTTTTATTTCTTTCTCTTGTTTAATTGCAGTGGCAAATGTTTCGAAAACTATATTGAACAGGAGTGGTGATAGTGGACATCCTTTGTCTTCTTCCTGATTTTAGTGTGAAGGTTTTCAGTTTTTGACCATTTACTATGATGTTGGCTGTTGGCTTTTCATAGATAACCTTTATTAAGTTGAGATATACACCATCTATTCCAATTTTCTGCAGGGTTTTTAACATTAATGGGTGTTGAATTTTGTTGATGTTTTTCTGCATCTATTGATATGATCATATGGTTTTTGTCCTTGACTCTGTTAATATAATGTACTACATTTATTGACATATGTATGTTGAACCATCCTTGCATCGCTGGGATAAATATGATTTGGTCATGTTGTATGATCTTCTTGATGACCCTCTGTATTCTGTTTGCCAGTATCTTATTGGGGATTTTTGCATCTATGTTCCTTAGGGAGACTGGCCTATAGTTCTCCTTTTTGGTTGGATTTTCCCCTCATTTTGGAATCAAATTATCACATGCTTCCAGGAATGAATTTGGAAGTATTGCTTTTCCTTCAATTTCTCTGAAAAGTTTAAAGAGTAGTGGCACTAATTCTTCTCTAAATGTCTTGTGGAATTCAGCCATGAAGCCAACAAGATCTGGGCTTTTCTTCGTTGGTAAATTTTAAATTACATTTTCAATTTCACTGATTGTAATTGGGGTGTTTAGAATTTTTGTATCTTCTTCATTCAACTTTGGTAATTCATATGTATCTAGAAATCTGTCCATTTTTTCCTGTGTTCTCCATTTTATTAGAGCACAGGTTCTCAAAGTAAGTATTGATGATCCTCTGGATTTCTCATGGATCTTTTGTAACTTCACTATTTTCATTCCTAATTGCAAGGATTTAAGCCTTTTCTTTGCTTTTTTTTTTTTTTGGATAAGGTTTGCTAAGGATTTATCAATTTTTATTTATTCTTTCAAAAAAAAACACTCTTCAACTTGTTGATTTTTTTATTTTGTATCATTCTCTTAGTCTCCATTGCATTGATTTCTGCTCTGATCTTTGTAATTTCCTCCCTTGTAAGAGCTTTTGGTTTGTCTTCCTCTTCTTTTTCTAGGAGTTTAAGATTCTCCATTAGGTTCTTTATTTGAGCTTGCTCTGTTTTCCTAGTGTGGGCACTCACTGCTATGAATTTGCCTCATAGAGCTGTTTTCATTGTGTCCATAGATTCCCATATGTTGTATCGGCATTACAATTTATTTGTAAAAGTTCTCTAATTTATTCTTTAATTTCTGCTGTGACCCATTGCTTGTTCAGAAGAGTGTTATTCAATTTCCATGTGTTTGTGAAGTTCTCACAGTTTCTTTTACTATTGATCTCCAGTTTAATTGCTTTATGATCTGATCATATACATGGAATCACTTCATTTCCTTTGCACCTAATTAAACATGTCTCTGAGCTTTTATGTGGTCTCTTTTGGAGAATGACCCATGTGCAGCCAAAAAGAATGTATATTCTGATTTTGTGGGGTGGAGCACTCTGTAGACATCTATTAAGACCATTTGTCCAAAAGCTTGGCTCAGTTCTAGTATTTAGTTATTGATTTTTAGTCTAGATGATCTGTCTATTTGTTACAATGGGGTATTGAGTTCCCCCACTGTAGTTATAATAGTGATTATTTGGTGTTTCACATCCCTTAATATTTGTTTTGTTGGGGGCCTTAGTATATGGTGCATATATGTTTATGATTGTCATCTCTTGGATTGTTCCCTTGACAAAGATGAGTGGTCTTCTTTGTCTCTCTTGATTAGTTTTGGTTTGACATTTACTTTGTCTGCAAATAAGAAAGCTACCCCTACTTTTTTCCGGATTCCAGTTTCATGGAGAACTGTTTTCCATCCTTTTACTTTCACTCTGTGAGTTTCTTTTTGAACTAGGCGCATTTCTGGTATACAGCATATTGTTGGATTTTGCTTCTTAATCCATTCTGCCATTCTATTTCTTTTGATTATAGAATTCATGCCATTAACATTGATGGTTATAGTTGACACATATTGACTTCTCATCATCATGTTATTTTCCTGTTGTTAGCTCTTCTTTATTTTTTCCCCCTCTCCCTTTATTTTCTTGCCTTGCCTGGTTGGATTTGCTGTATCAGGCCTCATGGAGTTATGACCTTCATTGGCATTTTCTAGGATAATGTTTAGAATTGTTTGGAGTGCTGGTTTGGTAATCATGAAGTTTCTTAAGTGTTCTTTGTCATGAAAGTATCTTATTTCTCCAACAATCTTGAGACAGAGTTTTGCAGGATACATCAATCTAAGTTGGAATTTGTTTTCTTTTAGCGCTTGAAATATCTCACTCCAGGCTCTCCTTGACTTGGGGGTTTGTGTTGAAAAGTATTCTGTGAGTCTGATGAGTTTTTTTTTTGCATGTGAATTGTTTCTTTTCTTTATCTGCTTGTAGTATTTTGTTCTTCTTTTGGGTTTAGGATCTTGTTTGCATGTGAATTGTTTCTTTTCTTTATCTGCTTGTAGTATTTTGTTCTTCTTTTGGGTTTCTAGGATCTTGATTATTATATGTCTAGGTGTAGATTTTTCTTTTTTTTTTTTTTGATGATGATGAGGAGAAGTTGGAGTCCAATATGCCTCACTTATCTGTATGTAAAATGTTTTTGCTCTCTTTGGGAAGTTTTCTGCCATTAATTCTGTGATCAGTTTTTTTTTTTTAAATGTCATTTGTACTTTCTCCTCGTTTTTCATGGACTCCTGTCAGTCTCATATTCTTCTTCACAACATTGGAGAGCTGTTAGAATGATTTCTCATGGTTCCTTACAATTTTTAAGAGATTTCTCTTTTCATGGTCACTGACCACCATTCTGTATTCATATACAGCTGGCTGTATATACTTATAATAGAGTTTTTAAACTTCTGAAAAATCTGTTTGGATTCTCTCTCTGTCTCTCTCTTTTGGTTTATTTGTTCGTTTGTTTGTTTTGTGGTCCTGGGGAATCAAACTCAGGGCCTTGCTCTTGTGAGGCAGGCACGGTGCCACTGCACTAAATCCCCAGTCCCTGAAAATCTGTCTGAATCTATTTCATGGTTTCCATTTCTTTTCTATGCTGGGCATTCATGGCTTCTGTCATGGTCCTGAACTCATCTTTTTTTTTTTTTTAATCTGTTACTGTTCTAGAGTCTCTAATCATGTCTTTCATTCTGCTCATTATCTGTGTTGTTCTAAATATAGCTCATCTTTAGGTTTTTGAGTCTCTAATGACTCTGAGCAATCTCATTTTCATTTTTCCAGGAAATGACAACAACTACTATGGTCTGGTGTGCCTTTATTGCAGATATTCTTTTTACTTTTGCAGTGAGCTTCAATTTTCATCAAGGAGCCTGAGAAAGGCCCTCTTTCTGTTGTTCACTTTCTGCTGTATCCTCTGGAGCTAAGGACAATGGTCTTTTGAACCCCTGTGCCTCTGCAGTGTGGATCCAGGTACCAGCACAACCAGGAGGCCAGAGGCGGTGGGGGGGATGGCGATGGGGTGGTGCTGCAGATGCCCCCATGGCTTTATTCTTCATTGGTCCAAGAAGAGGTGGTGGGGGTGGGGGAGCAGTTCAGCTCCATATGGTTCCACTCCTCACCCATCCACACTGAAGGCATGGAGGGATAGGGGGTGCTGACATCATTTTAGCAGTGACTTCAAGGTCACAGTTGCGATAGAGATACATGTTTGTGGACTGGTAAAGCAAGTTAATTAGAATTGCTAACATATGTGGCTTTGACACATTTTCTTAGTTGATCAAGTTAATATTTGAAATTTCTTTGACAACAGGCTAAAGTGCTTGGACTAAACTTCTCCTTATATCACTTTTAAACTCACTTAAAGAGTTATACAATATATGAGATTAAGAATAGATGGTAGAGTTTTCCAAGCTCTTTTGAATATTAATCAGACATATTTTGAAGACAGACTGCATAGAATAGATCACAAACTTTTTGTGCTAAACACTTATGAGTTCTTCGCTTTTTCTTTTGTCTTTATATGTCCATATCATCATTGAATTTCTGGATTGCCAATAGAGTCTCCATAATGAATGAACCTCTCTAGATAGTTTTTATCATATTGTTCATGAATATTTTTAGTGATGGAAAACCCACTCCCCAAAAAACAGATTTATGAAAAACAGATTTTTCTTTCTATATCTCCACACCTTAGTTTAATCTCTGAAGTCATACAAGTATAATATACATTTACCTATTTCTTTCTTTAAATGCCTGAAAATATTATGTGACTTGGTATACTAAGAATGGCAGTGAAACAAGTGATAAACCTGTTCTTCATATCTGAAATTTAATAAAATAACCTCATCCCATTTTTTTCATGTACAATGATATAAAAATAACATTTTCTTATGTTTTTACATTTTTAGGTCAGTGACATTCTATCTCAATTAATGTTCTGTTGCAATCATGTGAATATAAATGTACTTCCTTGGTATTTTATTAAATCTTAATGAAGACTATCTTACTAAAATGTTTTAAAACTGCAATATTCTTTATTTTCCTTTTTCAATTTTATTAAAATTTATAAAATTTTAAAGTGGAGCATTACTGAACATATGATATATCCACATATCCATTAATGAGAAGATTGTGGAGATTTCAAAAGAGGTGTACAAATTCTTTGACAACGCACACCTCAGAGATGGATTCTAACTTCTTTACTTTTGAATGAAAATAGAATAATACAGTGTTACTCCAAGAATTCTGACATGAGGTCATACAAGAAGCAGTGTTCTTTCAACCTGACTCTCTCTTGAGATTCATGCTCTTGGAATCTCAATACCATACTGCAGAGAAGTATGGCCACGTTCATAGGTGTGACACAGGTGTTCTGAAATCAAGCTTCTAACGGAGATCCCAGGCACCAGCCAGCATTAACCACAAGACATGTGAGGATGCTTTTGAAATGGCTCCTGTCCCAGGCAATATCTGACTGCCACTTTATAAATAAGTCCTCTAGATGTTTTGGCTGTGTGTGTGTGTGTGTGTGTGTGTGTGTGTGTTTTCACACAAATTTTAGGATTTTATTTCCCTATATCTATTAAGAACATCATGGTATTTTGGTAGGCAATTGTGTTGGATCTGTAGACTGCTTTGGATAGTGTAGACATTTTATAGTCCATGAATATGGAATGTATTTCCATTTTCTTTCTATATGTGTCTTCTTGAATTTCTTAGTGTTTTATAGTTTTCATTGTAGAAATCTCTCTCCCCTGGACATTTATACCTGGACATTTTACCATTATTGTATTATTTCTAGACTGGTGTTGAAAATGAGATTCCAGTCCTTATTTCTACTTCAGATAATTCATTACATATTTTAACACTACTGATTTTTATATGTTGAGATTTATTATGAAATTTTGCTGAATTCATGGATAGCTTTAGTATATTTTGATATACTTTGGTATTTTCTACATGTTAGATCATGTCATTTGAAAGCAGTGATAGTGTGATTTCTTCTTTCCAATTTAGATGGCACTTTTTTCTGTTGCCAGACTAGAACATCCAGCACTGTTGAGTAAATGTAGTAAAAGTGGGTATTCTTGTTATGTTCCAGAGCAATCTTGAGCAAAGAGAGCAAAGTAAGAGGCATTAAACTGTCTGATCACAAAATATACTGCAAAGCTTAGTTATCAAACCGGCATGGTATCAGCATAAAGCATACATACAGGTCACTGAAACAAGATAGACAGCCTAGTCAATACACATTACAATTCATCAAATGAATTTTGATGAAATTGCTGAATATATACATTGGAGAAAACAAAGTATTTTCATAAATGGCACTGGGAAAATTGGTTATCTACAGTTAGAATAAGGAAATTTAATCCCTAATCCTCATCAGTTACAAAAAAATCCATTCAAAATGAATTAAAGACCTAAATATAATATTCAAAGCAATGAAATTACTAAAAACAAAAACAAACCAAAAAACCCAGGGAAAACACTTTAGAACATTGTTTAATAAGGAAGGATTTTTCTGGACAAGAATCTAAAAGCATTAAGAAGCAAATATAGATAAATGTTATCACATCAAACTAAAAAGATTCCGCACAGCAAAAATAAATGAATAAATAAATAAAATAAACATAAAATAAAATAAACCAAAAAAACCCAGTCATCAGAGTAAAAAGGGAATCTATTCCATAGGGAAAAATACCTGCAAAATACACATGTGTATTACTCAGATTTCCCAATGCTAGGACAAAATACCTGACACCCACAATTAAAAGGAGAAAAGGTTTAATTTGGTGCACAGTTTGGGAGAATTTAATCCCTGGCCAGCTAGCTCCAGGGCAGAATTGGCATAGTTGACAGGCATAGCAGGGACATCTGTTCAACCAATGGCAGCCAAGAAATAGAGAAAGGAGGGGCCCAGTGCAAGCACACACCCTCAGGTCATGTCCCTACCCATCCACCTTCAATAGGCTTCCACTCCTATCAGCACATTCACCTAGGAACTCATCGATGGATTAATCCACTGATGAATATGTCACCCCACGATCCAATTACTTCCCAAATGTTCCACTCCTGAACATGCAACACTTAGGGGACATTTCAGATCTAAACCATAAAAACATCTGAGAATGAGATAATATCCAGAAGGCAGAGGAACTCCCAAAACTGAAGAGTAAAAAGCCAAATGATCCACATAAAATTTTGGCATCTGATCTCAAAAATGACATGGAAATGGCCAACAGGCCTATGACAAAAGGATTCAACATCTCTACCCATCAAGGAAATAAAAATCACTCTCATAGGAATGGATGCTATTAAAAAAGATAACAATCACTGGTGAGGGTGTGGCGAAAAGGGAACACTTTCACATAATTGATGTGAACTTGTACTACAGCTATGGGGGTTTCTCAAAAAAATTAAAGGGCTAAAGGTATAGGGAAAGTGGGAAGGGTAGGGGAAAGGTAATAAGGGAAAATAAAAAATGTGAGAAAATGAAAAAATGGAAATAAAATTTTGTAAATAGGGAAGGGAGGAGGGGGGTGAAGGGCAGGCAGGGGAATGGGGAAAAAATGAGAACCAAGATCTGTCATGCAGGATACAAGATCCCAATGATGAATGTAACTGTACTTATACCTAAAAAGTACCAATAAACTCAATGAGGAAAAAAAATACATCTACTGCATAATCCAGCAATCCCAGTTCTGGATATATATCTAAAGGGAATGAAAACAGTACATCAAAGAGATATCTGCATCCACATGTTTATTGTAGATAAACAATATAAACAATAGAATATATACAATTGAATACTATTCTGCCATTAAAAAAAGAAGTGTTGTCATTTGCACCAGCATAGCTAGAAATGAAGATACTTATGTTGCGTGAAACAAGCCAGACACAGAAAGACAAGTCCTACATAATCTTAGTCATATATGAGATATCAGAAAGTCAATTTGATAGAAGTCAAGAGTAAAGTGGTGTTTATCACAGGCTGGGGAGAAAAGATGGGGAAGGATTGATCACTAGGTGGTAAATTATGGTTAATAGGGACTAAAAGTTCTCCTGTTATCATTATTATTATTACTGCACATTACAGTGACTACAGAGAATGACAATATGTTGCATGCTTCAAAAAGTTAGAAGAAATACTATTTAATTTTTTCACTATAAAGAAATGATAATCTTGGAGGAGATAGATACTTTTATCCTCATCATACAATGTACGAATGTATCAAAAAATCACACGGTATTCCATTAACATATACAATTTTTTTATTTTTGTATATCAGTTTAAAATAAACGTATTTTTTAAAAAATATGCCCAGTGAATCTGATTGGCTTAGTCCTAGGCAACCTTCAGAGCCCTGAGAAATAATAAAAGCTGATTTTTGTGTTCATATGATGTTAAATTTAAAGTGGGTTGTTAAGTCGCTGTAGGTAAACAGAAAATATGTGAGTGCCCCTCAATGGAACACCATAACTCAACCTCAAACATGGGGTATTGACTCTGGAACTAAAACATGAACAATAACTGTAAGAGGCTGTTTGTTAGGAAAATTGAAAGTGGCTTGAGGGGTTTGTCATGAAGGACTTAAATCAATAAAAGAAAATAAACCTGTTAGAAGCTGGGGAAAAGTACCCTTCCTTTCCTGCTGAATGGAAATAGAATGCAGTGGAAAATGATGCTTCATGAATTTTGAGTTAAGGTTCTGCCTGGCTCTCACTGAAATATTTGCTCTTTGAAGTTTCCTTCCAAGAATGGAAAGGAGATCTTTGTTATACAGTGGTGAAAGTTTAGAAAAACTTCCACCTATTAGGTGGAAAATGCATATAACTAATGGACTGGCTAACCTGGCTAAAGATTTCTAAGCATAGTGTTGAAGATCCTACCTTATTTTTTCAGTCTGTCTGTAATGAAATGAGAGAAGAACTAAAGAAATAAGGCTAAAAATGGACTGTGAAATATAAAGAAGCCAGGATTTGAGCTCAGAAATAGTGGTTTCTTTCCTGACCTCACCAGATGCTAAACTAGTATTCAAATTGGGAAATAGCTTTTAGGCAAAGATCAGTCCAGGGTACTGTCAGGAAAACATGATTCAAAAGCACCTTTAAAACACTTTCTAAGATTTCAGAAAGATCTTATATGGTGTCTCACATACTTTTTTCAGATGAATAGAAAGCCAATATAAAGTACTTTAGAGCATGAATTACAGTTTATTTCCATTACAATTAGACTTCTAATAGGTTTTTGTGCATTATCCTACAAAATTTTAGTAGGAGCTTAAAGTATAGAAATTACCTCCAAATATTTGTGTGAATAGCTTCTGTTTAATGTACTGAACTTTAACAAGATTTACAGACAATCCATAATATGTTGAAGACACTGGTACTGAAAGAACACTGTCAACTTGATCTAAAAGGGAAAGCAATGGCATGAAATTAAAAGGCCTGTGTACATCCAAACTTCTATGGAAAAGGAAGCTAGCAAAGACAAAGTATTTAGCTTTCATCATGGTTTATATTTTAGCAAATGGACAGACAATTCAGAGGGTAGAATGATTATTCAGAATGGTCTCCATCATTTTTTTAAAATCTTAAATTCACCCAAGCTTATATTCCTAGTTTCCTTGATTGGACCTTAGTCCTGGTGTCTTTGCAACAGTAGAGGTGACAATTTTTGGTTTGTTGTGTGTTTTAAGTATGTTTCTTAGACTTTTTTGTTTACCTTAAAATTGATGAGTAGGATATAAAGCTGAGAAAGCGGCTTTATTCCTAATTCAAAATGGAGCTAAAACAAAATATTTGGGTTCATAGTCTCCTGGGGACTTATCTAGTAAAAAGTGGATGGGTTTGTCCTGAAAGCCAATTCCCTTTTATATGTTTACAGGTGGGAATATTTGGGTGGATATTCAAAAAATAGATCCTGAGGTTAGTTTGACCTCTCAATTTCATAGCACTTAAGTAAAATTCCTCTCTTTTCACTGGAGAAAAAAGAAGGTCTCCTCAAACCACATGCTTATCTGAAATGAGAACAGCAGAAAGAGATTTGCTTGTTAATACTTAGTGGCCAGAAAGAATTGGTGATTGGCATGTTTTTTCAAGTTGAGCAATGTACTTATACAATAAATTTTTGATCTACCTTCTCTGTGTATGTGGGGAAAAGAAGATGAATTTGGGAGAGATGCAAAGGACTGGGGAAAAATATATAAATAAGTTAGCTCTCTAAAGTTTATCCTGGCAAGAATATGTGAACATCCCCTGGGTAATGGAAAATTCAGCCACCTTGCTGATGTCCCATCACTAAAGGACGGAATCTATGAGAAAGAAAATAAGAGATGCACTGCAGGGTGGTTGGTGAAGAAAAAAACTTAACACAGAGCCCATACCCACATTGTGGAAGTAGATGAAACAGTGCTACTCCCTCCTATGTAACTTGCTGCTCTTCTCTCCTGAACACACAAATAAATACGTGCCCCACACAAGAATCACTGGCAAATATATGTGACAGGCAGAGGACTTACATATCCAATGTAGCCAGAAAAACAGAAGCATCCAGAAGTATTTAATATTTGACCCTTTATGAAGAACATTGTTGATCTCTGTTCTGATAAATTGATGTATCATGATAACAGTAATGAAAAAAATACTGGAGTAAATATATTGATATCAGATAAATTATGTTTCTGGGCAAAGGATGTATCCAGGGAAATGGAGAGTCAGTTATCATGCTAAATTAGTCAATTTATCAAGAAAACAGAAAAATCCTATTAATTTACCTAGTATCAGAGTTTCAAATTATATGAGGAAAATTTCATAGCACTGCATCAGGAAATAAATAAATCTCTGAAAATTGGAAATTTTTAAAACTTTTCCTCAGCAGTTGACAGAAAACATAAATAGAAAATTAGTAAAAAATTTCAAAACATAAACAGCACTATGAACTAAGTTGGACTAGTTGGTATTTATAGAACACTCCATCCAGACGCGGTAGAATAAATATCTTTTTCCACTGCACACAAATTTTTTTCAAAATAGATCATATTCTGGGCCATGAAACAAATCTCAGTAAATGTAACACAGAAAAAGAAAACTTCAGTAGTAAAAAAAATTTCTCTCTGATTAAAATAAAAATAAAATATAAATCAAGGAGAGTTGGTGGTGTGGTACACACCTGTAATCCCAACACTAGGGAGGATGAGGCAGGAACATTACCATCAGTTTGAGGCCAGTCTGGGCAACATAGTTCAAGACCCACCTGAACTACGTAGTGAGATTCTGTCTCAACAAAAGAAAACAATTTTATATGTAATGAAAGATGAACTGTTTGCACAGGAGCGTGGATACATTCCTGAAGCATAATACTAAATAAGAGAATAGAAACAAAAGAATGTATAGTGCTGTGTTATTCCATTCACATAAAGTTTTTGAGAACTACTAGCTAGAAGAATCTGTAAGGGGGCTTCATGGGACCTGGAAATAATATAGTTACATAGCTGTATACTGTAAAAAAAAAAAAGAAAGTATAATCAAACTGTATAATTAAGACTATTATCTTCCCATTGTATAAAAAAGAAAAAAAAAACGTGTAGAAACCTGAAAATTTAAACTGTTCAAAAAGTTGAGCTAAAGTACATGCACACACACATAAATTGACTCATGAATATAAAATCAGATACAGCATATTGATACAGGTATATCAATAGAATATTTCTGAAAGGATACACAAGCAACTATAGTAAGAAATGGGAGTTCTACTTCTTTCATATTACACCCTTTGAATCATTTTTTTGTGCCTGCACATGTATTTTCTCTTTTAAGTAAGGAAATAAAAGGAAGTAAAAAGAAAAAATCTATTAACCAAAGAGTACATCCCTGCCATAAAATCTACTTAACTTGTACTAATCATTAGTTTTTATAGCCTAGAGACTTAAATAGTTCAGAAAATATTTTTGCATGACCTAGTTTGACACATAGAGTATTGCATAGAATTTTCTGATGTTTGGCATAAATTTTAAATCCTGACTACTTATAAATCTAATATAAAGGTTTTTGGTAGAAATGCTGCCCACTGTATTCATAACCATTGACACCCCCTTCTTACCCATCTCCAGATGAATGGTGGGGGACAAAGAGACATAGGGGGTGTTGGTCCTGTCATTTAGAAGATGCTGAAGAGTGTTTGTACTCCTATTGCCATGCGTCAGAGCTCTGCAGGACAAAATGGATTAGTTTGGCTGTTTTCTCTAACAGTTTTTCAAGCCTTCTTCACTTCCAGCAGAAGTATAATTTGAGACATCGTTTGACCCAATCTTTTTTTTTTCAGCTTTAATTGAGTTTATTGCTACATTTTAGGGATACAGTACAGTTACATTCATTGTTGGGATCTTGTACCTCTACATGACAGGTCTTGATTCTCATTTTTTCCCCATACCC